>NC_043006.1:26364407-26529407 GCF_006345805.1 Octopus sinensis | reverse complement strand
TATATATATATATATATATATATATATATATATATATATATATATATACATATTGTGTGTGTGTGTGTATAGTTATATATCCTTATTTAGGAAATGAAGCTAGTAAAATCCAGGCTACATATGTTTCCTAGCTAGCAGAACCTCAGAATTTGTAATTACTCACTGAGGGGTGTTCCACTAGCTATTCATTACACCAAAGATACCGTAGTTAAATGAAGGTTACATTGTCATCAAGAAATCCCAAATTAACTCACAGGAGATTTGATCAAAAAATTAGTGGAAAGCATGGAGTGAGAGAACAGCATAATCCCCTATCCTACTTAACAAAGCCCTCATATTTGCACAGAAACCTTCTAAACTTACTCAAGATGATATTGATATTATCCCGGGAGCTCATCAAACTATTATAAAATTCAATGGAAAATTCTGGGCCTATAAAGACACCTCTAACTATTTCAACATCCCAATGGGGGTAAGCGACTCAGCCTAAGTTACCAATCTTGCTCCATGGTCTCCAGGACCAATTCCCTAACATTTCTGGTGGTCTATATAGGCAAAATGCTCTGTTTGCCATCCAGAACTCTAGTAGCCATAAAATAGAACAACATAAGAAAAGAATCAGATATATTTTTTTTTAATTTGGGCCTTAGCGTCTCTTTCATTTACAGTATTAAAACAGCTAATTTCTTAGATGTCACTCTAGATTTACAAAACAACACATTCTACATCTACCATAAACCCAGTGAGAACCTTAACTACATTAACTTTTCCTCCAATAACCCCACCCTCTGTCTTAAAATCGATTGTGGACAGTGTATCTTACAGGGTCTCATCGCTATCCACCAATAAGGAAATACTCAAGTAATACGCTGAATATAATAACTGTGTCCTACAACGTGCCGAATACGAGAATCCAATCGAATACATCCCTACATGGAGCAAACCATATAGCAGTTATAGCAACAAATGTGATCTATACATCACCGACGTATTTTCTATTAAGCAATCCACCAAATGTCTGAATGAATGAAAGCATCTAATTTTTAATTGTAAATATCGATTATGTACAAATAATAGCACCCCCATCCCACTGTCATTCTCTAACTTCTATGTTCTTCTATGTATTTATAACAGACTACTTTTTAACTACCTTTATCTCTCTTTTACTTGTTTCAGTCATTTGACTGCGGCCATGCTGGAGTACCACCTTTAGTTGAGCAAATCGACCCCGGGACTTATTCTTTGTAAGCCCAGTACTTATTCTATCGGTCTCTTTTTGCCGAACCGCTAAGTGACGGGGACGTAAACACACCAGCATCGGTTGTCAAGCAATGCTAGGGGGACAAACCCAGACACACAAACACACACACACACACATATATATACATATATACGACAGGCTTCTTTCAGTTTCCGTCTACCAAATCCACTCACAAGGCATTGGTGGACCCGGGGCTATAGCAGAAGACACTTGCCCAAGATGCCACGCAGTGGGACTGAACCCGGAACCATGTCGTTGATTAGCAAGCTATTTACCACACAGCCACTCCTGCGCCTATATTTTATATTTTATATTTTTTCTTAACTGCTTGAACTCCCTATATCTTCCTTCTGCAAATGAGCATATGCAGATGTCTACGCAAGTGTGCACACCTACAAGATACTACAAGAACACAAAGAAAATATGTGCATGTCTGCTAATATGTGCTTGTATAGCTTTACTGTTAAGTGATAAACTACCAGTTTACCTGGAACTTCTATGTTCCCCTATTGACCAGAAACATTACCTCCCACCTCCCTTTCTTTCACCGTCTCTTCTAACAAATTACTACCACTCCTAAATCTTCTCTTTCTCTTCTCCTCCGGGCATTCTTATCTCTGAGATTCTTCCCTTTTATTTTCTTTGATTCTGTTTAAATGTATATATACCAGTGCGACTATATAATTATTTATTTATTTATTTACAGCTGACATAGTAAATGAATCCATCCTATATTCACAAAGACCTTCCTCTAGCCAGCCTCAATCTTACCAAAAGTTTTCCCTCCACTCGTCCCCCTCTCCTTTTCTTTATTCTTATTCTTTTTCTTAACAACTTTAGACTTTAGCCCACTCCCATATTGTATTTCTTCACACATATGCTTTTCGATTTTGCTCTTTTACTCTGTGCTTTCCACTAATTTTTGATCAAATCTCCTGTGAGTTAACTTGGGATCCCTTGACAACAATGTAACCACACACACACACACACACACACACACACATGCACACACACACACACACACGCACACACACACACACGCACGCATGCACACACACACAAATACATGAAATGCATATCACTCCACACAACACACGCACCACACTAGGCTACCTGTACACATACACACACAAGCTCCCATACACACACACACACAGATCCATGCATTTGCCCTCACACACACACACATTATGATAACCCTACACACATGTATACACTTCCATGTGCACACACACATCACACCAGTACATGAAATGCACATCACTCCACAAAATATATGCACTAGGTTACTTATACACATACACACACATAGGCCCACCTAATTTTAAGTTTGCCCACATGTACATACTCATGTGCTCACCCCCATTCACACATACACACTCACCACACACCATTCTCACATACACGCACACACTTGCGCACCCTTGTTTGGCCAGTCACCGTTATTATCTCCCTTTCGCTCAGCCTCTTTCTTCCAGCCATTTCATCATGGTGAGCCTTCAATCCCTACACTCTTTTTCTCTCTCTATTTCTTTTTCCTTCTCAGTCCTTTCTGTTGAAGAGCATAGGCTCAAAACATCATAGACTTTTCCATTCTTCCCGATCTCGAAACTAATACACCAGCTTGTTCTTTCATCTGTCTTTGTCATTTGTATATATATATACAAATATATATGTGTGTGCTCTCAAATTTAAACTTAACGAAATCTTGGGCTGATGACAGGAATGTTGATATAGGGATGTATTTCTAGCATCTCTATATCTAACTAACCCAGAAACGGCGTTCTCAAGTAATCGATGTACGAGTGATCTTTTGTTATTTTTCCCTCTATACCTACGTGAATTGTTTTTGAGTATACATTGTCTGGGAGACTCTTCTTATAGTAGAAGAAATAGCTAAATTCTTTGGCTGCTATTTCTAAAAGTTCGGTGTGTGGTAAAGTAAATTTTTTTGCTGAACCCTAATTATACAAAGTAATGTTAAATATACTGTAAATGGTCTTTACACACTGAACACTGCTTGGTAAAATTATTAATTACTAATTAATTAATTTTACCCTTATTATTATTGACAATATATATATATATATATATATATATATCATCATCATCATCATCATCATCATTTAGCGTCCGTTTTCCATGCTAGCATGGGTTGGACGGTTCAACTGGGGTCTGGGGAGCCCGAAGGCTGCACCAGGCCAGTCAGATCTGGCAGTGTTTCTACAGCTGGATGCCCTTCCTAACGCCAACCACTCCGAGAGTGTAGTGGGTGATTTTATGTGCCACCGACACAGGTGCCAGACGAGGCTGGCGAACGGCCACGCTCGGATGGTGTTTTTATGTGCCACCGACACAGGTGCCAGACGAGGCTGGCAGACGGCCACGCTCGGATGGTGTTTTTATGTGCCACCGACACAGGTGCCAGATGAGGCTGGCAGGTGCCAGACGAGGCTGGCAGACGGCCACGCTCGGATGGTGTTTTTATGTGCCACCGACACAGGTGCCAGATGAGGCTGGCGGACGGCCACGATCGGATGGTGTTTGTTACGTCCCCAAAGCACGGAGGCCAGTCTATGCGGTACTGGCTACGGCCACGTTCGGATGATTTTCTTGTGTGCCACCGGCACTGGTACCACAAAGATACAAATTCCATTTATGTTCATCTATTTTGATTTGTTTTGATTTGATTTGATTTGATTTGATTTTCACTTGCCTCAACAGGTCTTCACAAGTGTCACTTGCCTCAACAGGTCTTCACAAGTGTCACAAGAAGGAAGGTATGCACAGGTGGACTGTCTACGTCGCCGGGTCTTCGGATGGTGTCTTTATGTGCCACCGACACAGGTGCCAGATGTGGCTGGCGAACGGCCACGATCGGATGGTTTTCTTGTGTGCCACCGGTACTGGAACCACAAAGATACAAATTCCATTGATGTTCATCTATTTTGATTTGGTTTGATTTTCACTTGCCTCAACAGGTCTTCACAAGTGTCACGCGTGTCACACACTTGCCTCAACAGGTCTTCACAAGTGTCACGCGTGTCACACACTTGCCTCAACAGGTCTTCACAAGTGTCACACACTTGCCTCTGCCTCAACAGGTCTTCACAAGTGTCGTAAGAGGGAAGGTATGCACAGGTGGACTGACTACGTCGCCGGGTCTTTGGATGGTGTTTTTATGTGCCACCGACACAGGTGCCAGGTGAGGCTGGCGAACGGCCACGATCAGATGGTGTTTGTTGTGCCCACAGCACGGAGGCCAGTCGATGCGGTACCAGCTACGGCCACTTCGGATGGTTTTCTTGTGTGCCACCGGTACTGGAACCACAAAGATACAAATTCCATTGATATTCATCTATTTTGATTTGGTTTGATTTTCACTTGCCTCAACAGGTCTTCACAAGTGTCACACACTTGCCTCAACAGGTCTTCACAAGTGTCATAAGAGGGAAGGTATGCACAGGTGGACTGACTACGTCGCCGGGTCTTCGGATGGTGTCTTTATGTGCCACCGGCACAGGTGCCAGATGAGGCTGGCGAACGGCCACGATCGGATGGTGTTTGTTGTGCCCACAGCACGGAGGCCAGTCGATGCGGTACTGGTTACGGCCACGTTTGGGTGGTTTTCTTGTGTGCCACCGGCACTGGTACCACAAAGAATACAATTCCACTGATGTTCATCTATTTTGATTTGTTTTGATTTGATTTGATTTTCACTTGCCTCAACAGGTCTTCATAAGTGTCACAAGAAGGAAGGTATGCACAGGACTGACTACGTCCCAGGTCGGGGCCACGGGTTATGGCCTGACTAGTCTTGCCGGGTCTTCTCATGCACAGCATACTTCCATAGGTCTCGGTCTCTAGACATTTCCTTAGTGAGACCTAAAGTTCGAAGGTCGTGCTTCACCACCTCGTCCCAGGTTTTCCTGGGTCTACCTCTTCCACAGGTTCCCTCCACTGCTAGGGTGTAGCACTTTTGCACACAACTATCTTCAGCCTTTCTTGTCACATGACCATACCAGCGCAGCCGTCTCTCTTGCACGCCACAACTGACGCTTCTTAGGTTCAGCTTTTCTCTCAAGGAACTTACACTCTGACGATTATGAACACTGACATTACACATCCATCGGAGCATACTGGCTTCATTTCTTGCGAGCTTACGCATATCCTCAGCAGTCACGGCCCATGTTTCACTACCATGTAGCATGGCTGTACGTACACATGCATCATACAGTCTGCCTTTTACTCTGAGCGAGAGGCCTTTTGTCACCAGCAGGGGTAAGAGCTCTCTAAACTTTGCCCAGGCTATTCTTACTCTAGCAGTTACACTTTCAGCACACCCACCCCCGCTACTGACTTGGTCTCCTAGGTAGCGGAAGCTATCAACTACTTCTAGTTTGTCTCCCTGGAACGTGGCAGAAGTTGGTCTCTGCATATTTCCAGTGTTTATTGCTCCTGAGCATTTGCCACAGACAAAAACTATTTTCCTAGTTAGCCTTCCTTTGACATTGCTGCACCTCTTATGTGTCCATAGCTTACACTTGGTGCATCTTATAGAGTTTCTACCTACACCTTTTTTACAGATCGAGCAGGGCCATCTACCTGAAGGCGTTTGTGATTGATCTACCTTCCTACTTATTAGAACTTTGGTTTTGGCTAGGTTGATTCTAAGGCCCTTCGATTCTAATCCTTGTTTCCACACCTGGAACTTCTCCTCCAGTTCTGATAGTGACTCAGCAATTAGAGCAAGGTCATCAGCATAGAGGAGCTCCCAGGGGCAACCTGTCTTGAATTCCTCCGTTATTGCCTGGAGGACTATGATAAATAGGAGGGGACTGAGGACTGAACCTTGGTGGACCCCAACCTCTACCCGGAATTCTTCACTGTACTCGTTGCCCACCCTCACCTTACTAGCAGCGTCTCTGTACATGGCTTGCACAGCTCTCACCAACCATTCTTCTATCCCTAGTTTCCTCATTGACCACCAGATAAGGGACCGGGGGACCCTGTCAAAGGCTTTCTCCAAGTCAACAAAAGCCAGGTACAAGGGCTTATCTTTGGCTAGGTATTTCTCCTGCAGCTGTCTTACCAGGAATATAGCATCAGTAGTACTTTTCCCTGGCACGAACCCAAACTGCATATCATCTAAGGTAACTCTCTCTCTAATTAGTTGGGCTACAACCCTCTCCGTAACCTTCATTACCTGATCCAGCAGCTTGATGCCCCTGTAGTTATTTGTCTCTAGGGCGTCGCCTTTACCTTTGTAGCAGTTGACTATTATGCTGCTACACCAGTCATTGGGTATGACCCCCTCGTGTATCACCTGGTTAACTATACGGGTGACTAAGCTATAGCCGACACCACCAGATATTTTGAGCATCTCTGCAGTAATTCCTGATGGGCCTGGGGCTTTCCCTGTTTTCATGCTTCTAATTGCCTTATCTACTAAGGAACTGTTAACTCGGATTGCTGGTCCCTCTGTTGGGTCGACATTCGGCAGACTCTCTTTATCCCATTCATTTTCTTCATTCAGCAACCTATCATAGTGGCGTCTCCAAGTCTCTCTCTTTGCACCCTCATTAAGTGCAAGTGAACCGTCCTCCTTGCGAACACATTTCTCTCCTACCACGTCACGATTCTCTCTCACACACTGTCTTGCAACACGAAATACCTCAAGTCTTTCATCCTCACGACGCAGGACATTGGCAAATTTTTCCTTCTCTGCTTCCCCTCTGGCTAGATAGACCTGTCTCCTGGCTTCCCTTCTGGCAGACTGATACACTTCCCTGCTACCACCGTTCTTCCAGGCCTTCCAAGCCTGTTTCTTTTGTCTAATAGCCCTGTCAACAATATTGTTCCACCACCACGTTATTTTGGGTCTTAAGGGGACTTTGCACCAGCCACAGATCTGGTCAGCGGCTTTCAGCAGGTTGTCCCTCAGAAGCGTCCAGTTGTCTTCTACCCCATGCGTAGCTATACTCCCTTCCATTTCGTCTAAAGCTTCAAATAACATATCTCTAAATCTCTGTCCATTCGCAGGGTCTTTAAGCTTCCAGACCCTTCTTCTCCATGTTGGTCGTCTTCTAGTCGCCCTCTTAGTCCTGATCCTAAAGTCACTAACTACCAGTCTATGTTGTGGGGTGCATTCTTCACTTGGGAAGGTTTTGGCATTTATAAGCAGCCATCTTTCCCTTTTTCTGGCAAGGATATATATATATATATATGTACATATATATATATATACACACACAAACAGAGAGGGTGTTTTGGGTAGACTTGACAGTTTGTATAACGGAAAAGAAAACACAATATCCCATCCAAAAATAAAAGTATTTAAAAATATTAAAAAATATCAACTAGATTATGGTTGGGAGATAACAGTTTACTCAAAGTAGCTCCCTCACCTTCCAATTCAGAACTTGCTACATGCATTCTTCACTGTGTCCCTGGGAAGATCCTCAAACACTTCATTAATCTTGGCCATCAGCTCAGCCTTGCTGTTGCAGGCAAAACTATTGGTGTCTTTCTCAACTGTACTTCAAACATGGTGATCCAGAGGTTACAATCAAAGGAATTAGGAGGCCAGAAATTGATTGTTGGAAAAGTCATGGAAATTCTCTAAAAACTATTTCTAACTCTTTCTGGAGGTATAGCAAGGAGCAGAATCCTGTTGCCATACATATGGCCTTTGAGCTGTAACCCTCTCCAAGCAAGGTTTGTCCACAGTTTCCAGCAGCTTCACACAGCTGTCTGAAGTGAGCTTAAGGCCCTGTTGTTGTGTGGATGCAATCAGAATGCATGCTGTGTCCTTTTCTGCTAGCCCTGGCTTCATAGCCTCCATTGTAACCTTTACAGTGTTCACAAAGCACTGAGCAGCAGTCATGATATCAGCATTTTGATACACAATGCGAATCATCATGATACAGTTAACTCTTTTCCAACATTTGGATGGTTTCCAGCCCTCCATGTCAGCTAACTTTTTTCCCAACTACAACTTTAATATTTATACTCTCCAACACCATTGGCTATTCACCAATACATCAATTTCCTGAAAAAAGAAGATAAAACATTAGTCAAATTTAGCCTGGACACTATGTACATATGAAAGTGTGTATGTGTGTGTGTGTTGTGTGTGTGTGTGTGTGTGTGCATGTGCGTGTGTGTGTGTTGTGTGTGTGATTATTTAGTTTTATTTCAAGATTTCTTGCCAATAGAGAAAGAGCCGGTTTCTAACCTAGATCCAAGTTTCCTTCATTGGACTTTCAATATCAACAACAGGGTATTTTTGTATGTATACATGCAGATTTGCATGTTTTGTTTTATGTATGTTTTCTCGTGCATATACTTGCATATCCAGACATGCTCATATATACTTAAATGATAAAATCCTGGAAAGTTTTATAGATTTTTACAGTTCTAATAATGGATTGGATCAGTAGTCTTCAAATCAACTTTCTCCTTTCTGGTTTTGAGAAGTCTAATTTCTCAAGATTGGTATTTAGGGAGTGTGTTATATATCCCAGTGCCCCAATAATTACTGGTATAAACCTGAACTTGTTATCTGGATAGAGTAACTGCAGATTTCTCAATAGTTCAGCGTAGGTATTCTCTTTTTCACTGATCTTCAGCATTATGTTAACATGCATGTTAACATGGGCAGCTGATTTCCACAACTGTACACCGTTTCTCTTCTTTATCCCAAATCATTATATCAGGTGTATTGTGTTTACATTTTATTGAGGTTTTCATTGGGATATTCCATCAGTACTCCCTTTTATTATGAGTGGCTATGGCTTTCACCATACTGTGGGTTCTTATTTCTTTGTCTTTGGGGTTATCCTTTTGATAGATCTCCTTATTCAGTGTCCTAGCTACAACATCATGTCTCATTGGTAGATAATACCCTGATGATATTTTTGGACAACTGCTCATGATGTGGGTGATATCTTCAGTGTTAATTCCACAAAGTCTACATCAGTTATAATATTTTACTGCTTTCTTTGCATCTCTATCCCTTTTGTGCATCATTTGGTTGATATTCCTGTTCCTGGATTGCAAATACATACCGTTCAAAGTGGGAGGTAGTAATCTGGTTGTTGGTCCATGATAGACTGCTTTGGTGATCAATGTTACTATCATCTCTGAGCTTTCTACTAACATACCCATGCATGGTCTTCTGCTCATATATGCTCATCCTTTCATCTGATGATACGTTGCGGTAGAGTCATGTGACTTCTTTGGGCATGTATTTAAGGTTACCAGACAAGGAATGCAGCCCAAGGAACTGCCTTCCAAGTCTTATGATGTTATCAACCTCATGTATGCAAAGTTGGTCAAGGGATGCACTTTGACACTTGGTGGTTAAAAGATGTTGCCAAAGGGATATAATATAATATTCAAAGGCATTTTGAATCCATGTTAAGCCTCTGCCCCCTTACATATGTATGTATGTATGGATGGATGGATGGATGGATGGATGATGGATGGATGCATGCATGCATGCATGAATACTATAGTATTACTTCTCATATCAATATTATGATAAAGAAAGTTGCTTGTATAATTAATTTTGAGTATGAAGCTTTTAATAAAAGAAAGCCTTTATCAAAGTCTACAGTCTTGTTTGAAAATAGTCTTGAAAAATTCTTTTAAGTTCCAATTCTAATATATCCATCCCTCTTCTCTGCCACTATTCCTGGGTGGGTTGCTGGGGTAGTGTCCTCCCCATAGGTTCATTTCAGAAGCATTGGTGGTAGTGGCAATGTTAGTGGTATTAGCAGTGTTGTTGTTGTTGCTGCTGCTGCTGCTGCTGCTGCTGCTGCACCACAAAGGTAGTATTACCATTCAAAATACTTGTACAGCAGTATTGTTGGCTAGATTGACTAAATGGCTTTAAGCTCAGATAGTTGTGGATGTATATGGTTCAAATTATTTGCTACAACTTTAAGTAAGAATCCACGGCCAACTGCTTGGAAAGCTTTTCATCATGCAAAATTGAATTGAAATATCTGACTGCTGTCTATGCTGCATTATATTTTACATAGCAATTTTGAAATATTCATTTCCTTTGTTTTCTGTATATTTGGCTGCCACCCAGATTCTCCAAACAGGCATAATAAGGTATATGTCATTGGGCCTAAGTTTGGTCTAAATATGTTTGAATTAATATCAAAACTATTATCATCATGGGGAAACAAAAATCTTTCAAGTGATGGTACTCCATATTTATTCTCTTATTCTCTTACTTGTTTCAGTCATTTGACTGCGGCCATGCTGGAGTACCGCCTTTAAAAACCCATATTTATTCATAAATATGATGGTTATCTCTTCAATTGTTGATAAGTTGTATGACCTTTCTGAATTCATATCTCTCCTAAATATCCATGATAGGTAAATGCTTATTTTTTCCATAGCTTTCTCTTCTTCCTCCTAATTCACTTCCTGTAATGTTTCATATGCTTTTCTTATACATTATTTTATCCTATGAAATCGTCAAAATTTGGAAAAATTTAATTCAAACAACTATCTATTATTGATTTCTGTGCCCAACTTGCATAGGGTTATGCAAACTTTTGGTGCTCATTATCATTTGGGTGCTAGAGGATTAATTTGATCATGCCCTGTGAAACAATAGGGGCCATGACTAGTTGGGTCAGTAATCTGTGCACTCATAGATGCGGGCATGGACACATTGAAACTCTGATGTCTGGCAGCTGACTTGGCAGACACCCATAAAATAAATATTATTAACCATCTTACAAACAATAACTCTGAGCACCTTATCAAACTCCACCCGTTTAACACCCATGGACATATTTACAAAGTCAGAAAACAGCACAGCTCCCATGACTTTAGGAAACATTTTTTCACGCTAAGAGTTGCTGAAGCATGGAACAAACTGCCAGCATCAGTTGTTAGTTGTCGGAGCACTGCATCCTTCAAAACTTCCATGCTTCCTGAGATTCGCCAACACTACACCTGATTTTCTCCCCTCCATACACATGCAAGCATGTATCTGACTCGTACACTGTTCACTTCCCAGACATTAGTATATTACTGCATATGCTTTATATGCACTTTTGACAAGTTGTGGTGCACCTGAGCACTGTATACAATAATTTCATTGTTATTATATTATTTTGATATATTTTCTGAATACTTGGTTCTTTACCTGGTCTTACATTTTTATTAATTTCTTGCCACAAAGACCATATCCTGTATTGAATATTTGCAGTTCTTGCAGCTGCTGCTGCTTCTTTTGAATTTTGTTCTTCTCTTTGCTTTCTATTCCTTTCCCCATGCTAGCCCTAAGTGCTTTTCTTGCTGAGTTTCCTTCATTTTGATGTTTTGGGAAACAATTATTTGGAACACTGTACAGATAAAATGTACCAACATTTGGTTCATTCAATATATGTCCAAATGTTGTGAACACGATGCATTTGTATAGGTCAAGGTACATAAGGTGTGTAATAAGAAGTTTCATTCCCAACCACATGGTTTTGGGTTCAGTCCCACAGCATGGTACCTTAGATCAGTATCTTCTGCTACAGCTCAGGGCTGATCAAAGCATTGTGAGTGGATTTGGTAGGCATAAACTCAGAGAAGCCTATCGTGTGTGTGTATAATAAGTAAAGTTAATTGCCACATCAGAGTGACTGTTCCATGTTATTACTTGTTTAACCCCTGGTAGATCTTCCACCTGCTGATTATCAGTGTGGCACTGCACCCTGTATATACAATATATATTGCTAGCAGGGGAAGCAAACCCCTACCATCTTCTAGCAGACAACAGGATCATGAGACTGACTCAGTTTTGAGCTGGTTAGCTCTACTGCAGTCGCGAGTACCTGTTCACCAGAGAGATAAAATCTTTATTATAATCATACGATCTTACATAGATTTGGACATAACAAGACAAACAAATACAAAGAATGTTATGAGAGTTTGAATGAGACTTAAAAATTTAGTTGTAATATGACATAAACGAAAACTTGGCTTACTTTTGCCTTTAAACGGATCATTGGCTTACTTTTGCCTTTATAACGAGAACTTTAGTCTGGAGGGTGATAAGGTGTGGAGTCCGCAGGCAGAGGAATTCTTCCCACGACCGGCCTCTATGGAGAGATTTAAACCCAGTTTCATTAAAAGACGTAATCTGACTTTATGGCAGAAGGAGTGCTAACAGGCACTCTGGCTGATCCACAAGGTGGGCAAGGCCGGCAGCAGGAATACCACCTCAGTGTTCTATAAAGGGCTGGTAGAGGCAAAAAATGACGACGTCCTAGGAGGGGCTCTGTGGTTTGACGAGAATCAACTCTCCAACCTGTTTAAGAAGACTTTCAAGCCTGGGTATTTGGACAATTACCAAAAATCCCTGACCTGGCAGTGCTATAGGAATGCATTACCTGTTCGCAATAATTTATCCAGGCACAGAATGTCAGTGCCACCAACGTGTCCAAGATGTGGGTTGGACAATGAAACCATTCAACATGCTTTTGTACAATGTTGGGAGCTGTCAAGCTTGATAAGTTATGTTGAACACGTGTTGTCGCATCTGGGACGAGTGCAGCTGTCAGCTGGATCTATGATAAAGATGATACCACCAACTGGACTCTCAAAGGTCACCAGAGTGATAGCCAGGGTCTGCTGTAGACAGCAATATGTTGTAAGCAAAACGACCATTGGTCACTGATTTGCAATAAGCAAAATAGCAAGTTGTAAAATTTCAAGAAGAGATCAGAGTAGTAACTATACTAACAAGTAAAGTTAATTGCCAAATCAGAGTGGCTGTTCCATGTTGTTACTAGTTTAACCCTGGGCAGATCCTCTGCCAGCTAGTTATCAGTGTGGTGTTGCACTTAATATATTGCTAGCAGGGGGAGCAAACTCCTCCCATCCTCTAGCAGACTATAGGATTGCAAGACTGACTCATTTTCAGGATGGTTGGCTCATCTTCAGTCATGAGTACCTGGTCGCCAGAGCAATAGCCAGGATCTGTTCCAGCCAGCAATATATTGTAAACAAAGCGACCATCGGTTACTGATTTGCAACAAGCAAAACAGCTAGTTGTAAAATCTCAAGAAGTGATTAACTTTACTTGTTAGTGTAGTTACTACTCTGATCTCTTCTTGAGATTTTATCAGCTGGCAGAAGACCTGCCTGGGGTTAAACTAGTAGTAACATGGAACAGCCACTTTGATGTTGTGATTAACTTTATTTGTTAGTATAGTAACTATTCTGAGCTCTTCTTGAAATTTTACATCTAGTTATTTTGCTTATATATATATTGGGCATAAGTCCGTTAATCTGTTGATCATTAATTAATGAAGTTGACATTTTTGTTAATGATTTAACTTTGTTAATGATTTAACTTTTATCAGACTAATTAACTTCCGTTACATTTAGCTTCTGTTAACTCAAGTCCGTTAACCCAAAAATTTCATAAAAACCAGTAAACGTTTAAAAGATTCTATTGTTTGCAGATTGTCTTAGAATATTTAATACTGTACGTGTCATTTTTTCAACCCTGATATAATGCCACTTATTATTATAAATAACTTGTAGGACCTCATTTGGTCCTGCCTTGATCTGAAACCAAATCCATCTGTTTGTTGCTTGCAAAGACAGCGGGGAAATTTCTTTCTCTTGTCAAGAGGGAACAGTGATTGATGTGTTTCCACTTCATCTGTGACCTTGCTGTGTCATGAAGAGAATTACGTATATATTGTGATTTTCATTTTTTAATTATTATTTTTTTACAGCCACTTTATCAATAAACTTTTTATCATTTAATACTAATATTGTGTTTCATTTCAGTTCTTTTTTTTACCTTTCTATGGCTCTAAAAGCCTTCAAAAATCTAAAAAAAGGGCAAAAACTATGAAATCAGGCTTTTTTAGGCCCTTTAAAATTTAAAGCTATAAAATCAGCATTTTTTAACTCTAAAGCAAAAAACAATAAAAAAAGAAACTATAGTTTTGGGGTTCTAAAGCCCTCAAAGATGATTTTATAGTTTTGGCACTTTTTAACCCTTTAAACCGACCAAAACCCGTTGTATCTAATTCCTTTCTGAAATCTTTTGAAAAAATAAACAAATCTTGTTAGTGAATTCTTGTAGCTTTGAGATAATGTGAGGGCTTTTCTTCCAGAAAGCACAGAATTGGGAGAAAAGCAAAATTAACTGAGGCAGATGTCAACAGAGAAAATATTGACTTCCATAAAGTGGAAAAAATAAATGGAAAGAAAAAAGTTGGCAAATATTTCGGTGTGAATACAAATAGCTGTAACATGGTAGTACGGTACGCTAGAAATAGCAGCCAAATCTTTCCTTTTCTGGAAGAGGAGCCATTTACGCATGATTCCGATGTCACATTCATTGAAAGCATACAAAATAACTTGAAAAAAGAAAGACCCATGAAACAAAACTCACTCGATGGGAAACTTCGAGGTTCCCACCACCCCTCCCATCTTTCTTTTCCAGACAAAAGTGGCTTGCAGTGAGTTTGGAGGTCAGATATGCTGAATGCACTTGAAAAAAAAAAAAAAACGAGGGAAAATTATTCCACACCAAGGTACAAAATATTTACTGAAAGACAGAGGACTGGCAAGCTAGGAAGCTGTGCCAGGCTCCAATCTGTTCTGGCAAGGTTTCTACAGTTGGATGCCCTTCCTAATGCCAAGCACCCTGAGGGTGTAGTGAGTGCTTTTTATTTACCACTAGCATGGGGCCAGTCGATTGCAAGGAGGATGTTCAGGAGGAACTGATAGAATTACAAAATGACAATGACACCACAATGCGGTATCACCATAACAGCAAAGGTTTGTGGTACCATCGAAGCATATTGAATTCCTATCCAAATCTGTGGAAACATCTGAACTTACTTTTGCTTGCCTTCCCTACTGCATACCTTGTTGAATCTGGTTTCACCATGTTGGAATTTTACTTTCCCATAAAAGAATTGGACTGGATATGACATAATGAGGAGACTCACAGCAAAAGTTGATAAGTTTGAAACTGCATGTGTCTGCACAAGCTGCATTGCACCAGACACATGGTTCTCATTAAAAAGTTGTATTCTTTTCCTTTAATACAATCATTAATTATTTTGCATTGGTAATTCTGATCAATGGTTCATGTGGTGAAAATAAAAATCAGTTATAAAGAAAGCGTAAGTTTACCAAAGTTAAATCTGTCAGCATAATATAGAGTTAAGATTAGAATTTTATTCACACTAATGGCAAAACTAAACCCACAATAAGGGATTTGTAAACAACTGCATATTTAGTCCAAACAGCACTAACTGGGCAACAAGTCTGTGATATAGTGTGTGTTAAATGATACAAGGGTGGTTCTCCTCGCGGATTTAGTGTTGGGGATGTCAGGGTTTTTTTTACACAGGTGGGTAATGGAGCATTTTTTGGCTGTTAGGTGGGCAATATTGCAATTTGGTGCAAAGAATTCGGGAAACACTGGTCTAACCCATGCAAGCATGGAAAACTAGATATCAATGATGTTTGATGATATATATGAGTGTGTGTGTGATTTAATATACTCAGTTTTAATATATTTGATATATCATTTGATATACACAAGTTAAAAAAAAGGTATTAATAGTTTCATACTGTAGATATACAATGATTTGATAGATTTATATAACATGCCATGTATCTCCAAGCAACCCTTCAAGCTCAGATGTATCTAAAAACAAGAATGCTGGTCTTAGAGAAAACATGAGAAAAAATGCGATGAAAAATATGAAGAAGTTTAATGCAAAAAGTGGAATGAGAAGAAAATAAATAACATGATTTTCATTCCTTTTGTCTGTAGAAATCATAAGTAATCTAGTTGATATAAAATAACATAACAGAGATGAGATATCTCTGATCTTGTAGGCCTCTATATATTAGATACTTTGAGATCTAAGTTTCCAACCCATGATATTAGCTTATACCATGATGATGGTTTGGGTATATCTCACAACTGTGATGGACAGACACTTGGTAAATTTAGGGAAAAGACTCATACATATCTTTTGTCAGGCCTCAAAATTACTTATCTACGAAATCTGTCTAAAGTTGATTTCTTAGATTTTTCCCTAGACTTAAACTCATGCTATTATAAATCCTATCATAAACTGAATGAGAAGCTCACATATATATGTAAACAGTCCTGTTACCCCACTATAGTATTTAAAATCCTGATAGCCAACATCAGTAGTAGGATATCTAATCTATCCTCTTCAAATGCAGTATTTGACAAAGCAGCCCCCTACTATAACAATGTCCAAGCTAACAGCAGCTTCAAAGATAAGATATCATATAACTCCATAGTTAAAAATATGAAGCCTAAAAATAGACTAAGGAAATTAATATGGTTCACTCTCTTTTTCTCTTAAATGTTGAAAATAACATAGGCAAGAAATTCCTGGCATTATTAAATAAGCATTTCCCAGTTAACAGGAAGATTTTTAATAGTCATCCGAAAAAAATTTTATACAGCTGTATCACTTGTAAGTCACATCAAGAGTCCTCTCCCAGTTGTAATTCTCAGGATCCTGAAGTTTGTCTGCTTGATCAGGCATGTTTGATAAACATAGTTGTTTATTGTAGTGTGATGGATGAAGAGGACAACAGAAAAAGAAGCAATGGGAGAAAGAAATACAAAAGGCCTTACCTCGGCAAAATCAGCGGTCTCTCACGAATTCGACATGTCCTGTCGCTTTGCCGTCTATGCTGGAACTGCCGGCGCTTCCTCGCTGACCACACATGCTTCGTCCTTGACCACATCCACTTCCTGCCACACATGTGCCCCTCAGTTTTCCACCAGCCCCTGCAAGCCCTACTTCCGCCCACCTCATCTGTCATCCTCTCCACTAACACCACATAGCTCATCACGTCCCATAACACCGACCGCCAACACTACATTTATGATGCCAAAGTTACAGCATGCTCCAAGACAATGTAATCAAAAAGAAAAGTGAAGGCAATTTTAAAAGCTGTTATACAAACCATCAAATTCATAAAAATAACATCACTGAGTTGGTCAGCCATGGATCCAAAGACCAATTACACACCACATATAATCAAGTGGAGAAATCTATGTCATATATAAATGGACCAAACAGATGCACGGTATGCATAGCTGATAGATTACATATTCTTTTTAGATTCACACTGCTTAATTCCAGGTCCAAAATTTTTAGCAAAAGCAACCACATGGACAAGTTTCTTTTGTCAAGCTGGAGGACACTTCCCCCTCTGAATTGAGTAGCTATCTCATGGACTTTGGCCTTGTCTCCTTTATATTATTTACACCAATTAAATAAATTTCTACATACAAAGAGGACAAAGATCTTGGTTTTCTTTTTTCTTCTTTCTTCTCATTCCACTTTTTGCATCAACCTTCTTCATGTTTTTCTTCCCATTTTTCTCATGCTTTCTCATAGACCAGCGTCTTGGTTTTCAAATAGGACAAACATTATGCACTGAGCCTGATGGATTGTTTGAAGACACATAGTATGTTATATAAATCTGCCAAATTATTGTATCTCTACAGCATGAAACTATTAGTAGCTCTTATTAAAATTGTATATCAAATGATATTTGTCTCTTACTGGATATAATACTTTTTTGCTGGTGCTACCTGTAATGGAACAGTCGACTAAATACACACACATTTCATGTTGTTCAGGGTACTTCAAGTGAAGGCTTCTAACTTATCCCATTGCATATATAACTTTGTCATCAAAATGAGTTTTACAGACACCATCTTTTTCTGCAGCTAACTCTTCTAAGCCAAGAGCAATAACTCAAATAATTCAAAATCAACATTTGGGTCTCATGTTTTCCGTTCCAGCTGCAGGTCCCAGCAATGCATCATACATTTCCATGTATCAATAGAACAATGCCAAAAAATTGAAAATCTTCAAAATTCCAAACATCAATAAATACAATGTTCTTGAAACTACTGTTTAAAGCAGTGGTTCCCAAAGTGGGCGGTACTGCCCCCCCCCCCGGGTGGTGGAAAGATCTAGGGGCGTTGAAGAAAAATGGGGTGATAATGGGGTGACCAAAACAGGGCAATGGATGTATAATGGAAGGCAAGATTTGCTATATTGGAAGAATATCGTCTTCTTCCATCATCCTTTTTGTCCGTGTAGTTTAGACTTCTGGCAGGTGAAGAGAGAAAGCTTCAAATGCTTTTTACAACTGGTTTATTTTCAGGTTTTACAGGACAGATGAAGTGTGCTACTCTCAGCTACCATCTTTAGCTGTGTGCGTTGTGTAGTAGCTCCATTAGTGCAGGTGCATTGCTTCTGGAGATACACATGCAGAAAGCTTCAGCCAGTGGTGGTGTTCAGCCAGCGCTGCTGTGAGTTGGCGCCAGAAAGAGAGAGATTTGAATCGGGTTTTCCCTTATATAGCTTCCATTGCGAGCCTCGATGTGATCTTGCGCATGGCAAATGGATGTAGTTGAGGTCTTGCTCCAGTCTCGGAGATGGCAATGGCTGCCACGAGATCTCATCCAATATGCTGCTGGCTGCTTGTGCTGCTACAAGGGCTCCCTGCTGAGTGTGGAGGTATGAAAACAGAATAATTGGAGCAGGCACAAGAAAGAGCAAAGATAGTAACTGATCGCAACCAACAAAATATGGTACAAAAATGTGACAAGTCAAATAGAAAAATAACTGCAAGAAATATAAATTGGCATGCACAAAATTTTGACAAAATGTTCAATGGCAGAGTATCAGAACTGTCCAGTAACACAAGAAATCAATTGTCTGTCACAAGAAACACAATAGAGATTGTCAGATATAAATAGTTTTAGTGAGCTTTTTAGGCCAATGCACAGTGCAGCCTGTCCTGGTGACATAGGGTTTGTTCATGTTAGGCAGTGGCGAAGAAGGTGTAGGTGTAGGTGATGGCATGGTCAAGGGTGGATGTGTAGGTGGTTGTAAAGGATCAAAGGTGGACATGTTTGGGGAGTTATCGAAGGGTGTGGACACCTCAAAATATGTCCTTTTAAGTCTGTCGACCAGCACAGTCTCTGCCTGACCATTGATGTTGAGACTAAAAGTTTTGGGTGTGCGTGATAGCACATGAAATGGTCCCTTATAAGGAGAAATGAGAGGTCCTCTGACAGAATCATCCTGAACAAAAACATGAGTCCATTTGACAATATCCGGAGGGACATGAGAGGGAATAGACTGGTCACACGGATTCATGGGTGGAAAACTTGAGAAATACGATCAAAGTCTGGTGACATACGACGTTGGATCAGAACACAATGAATTGTCTGGTGCCAACATTGTGCCATGGAGTGCCAGCATGGTACCGTAAAGGAGTTCAGCAGAGGAGAAACCTAAGTCTGTTTTAACAGCAGTGCGACAACCAAGAAGAATGATAGGCAGGAATTCTGTCCAAGACTGTGGATCAGGAGTGGTGCGTAGAGCAGCCTTCAGTTGCCTGTGAATGCGTTCGACCATCCCGTTGGAAGCTGGATGGTAGCTGGTCGTACGAATGTGATGAACGCCTAGGATTCGGAATAATTCATGAAATAGGGAAGCCTTACACTGGTGTCTGCGATCAGTGGTTATTTTAGCTGGGACACCAAAGCGAGCAATCCAGTTAGAAATGAAAGCTCGAGCAACTGACTCAGCGGAAATGTCCACCATTGGAATGGCTTCAGGCCAATGAGAGAAACAATCGACGCATGACAACATGTAATAGAACCCGTAACTGACAGGCCATGGTCCATCCAGATCAATGTGGACATGGCGAGAGCGAGTCTCCGGCAGAGAAAACTGTCCAAGAGGAGTGCGAATGTGCCTGTGGACTTTAGAACGCTGGCATTTCACACAAGAGCATTCCCAAGTGGTGATCACACGGCGCATATTAGACTAGAAAAACCGAGCTGTAATAAGCTTCACCAAGGCAGCGATGCCAGGATGTGACAGTGAATGCAAGGCATCAAAAACAGAACGCTGGTGATTCTCAGGCCTGAGAGAACCAGTAGCTGTGTCACAAAGAATGGTGCCTTCAGCAGTCGGAAGTGGAGATAGGCAAACTTGCAACAGGACAACTTGGTAGAAGCTAAATCCAAAGTTTCCAGAGCTGGCTGATCCTACGCAATGGCAGTTAAATTGACTGCAGCAGATGAAAGGGAGCACACACGAAGATGAGAGAGTGTGTCAGCAAGCATGTTCTCTGTTCCAGGTATGTGCCGAATGTACCTTGTGAACTAGGAAATGTAGTCCAGGTGATGAGCATGAGGTGAGTGTTTGTCTGATTTAGATGACAGCGCAAACATAAGAGGTTTGTGATCAGTATAAATCACAAAATCTTGGCCCTCGAGTTGATATTGAAAATAACAAATGGACAGGTAGATCGCCAAGAGCTCGTGATCAAATGTACTGTACAAACGTTCAGCTGGCTTTAATTGATGAAAAAAAATGCCAAAGGTTTAGTCTGATTGTCTACGGTGTGCTGCAAAACAGCACCAACTGCAGAGTCTGATGCATCAAAGAGAGAGGAGCATTGGGAACTGGATGTGCAAGCAAAGGGACAGAAGCTATTTCCTTTTTAATTGACTCAAAAACAGATAACACTTCATCCGATAAAGCAATAGAAGAATTCTTTTTGTTATCTGCTTTCAATAGCTGAGTCAAGGGAAGTAATTTGTCTGCACAATTACTGATAAAGCATCTGTAAAAATTGACAATGGCCAAAAAATGACGGAGTTGGTATAGTGATGTGCGGAGTGCGATGCGCTGAATTGCATCGACTTTGGAAGAAGGAGGTCTGATCCCATTGGAGTCAATATAATGCCCCAGAAATTCCAGAGAGGACTGTCTGAAAACACACTTATTGGAGTTGATTCACACATTGTAGGCTCAAAGACGCTGAAAGAGTTGACTCAAGTGCTGAAGATGATTTTTATGCGTGTCGCTTGCAATGAGTATGTCATCATTGTAAGCGAACACAAAATCAAGTCCACAAACAACTTCGTCAATAAATCTTTGGAACATACTCGTGGCGTTCTGCAGACCGAAGCTCATAAAAAGGAACTCGAAGCTGCCAAAAGGAGTAGTGATAGCAGTTTTTGGTATGGCCTCAGGATTGACCAGAATCTGGTGATAGGCACGAACAAGGTCAGCCTTAGAAAAAAATAGTACAACGAAACAAATTAGAGGAGAAATCTTGAAGATTTCTTATGGGATATCGATTGGGAACAGTGACTGCATTCAAATGTCTGTAATTCCCTATCGGGCAAAAATCAGAATCCCCTTTTCAAGCCAAACGAAGGGGAGATGCCCAAGGGCTGGAGGAGGGGGCGAATAAGGCCAAGCTGGAGCATTTGCTCAAACTCGGACCGAGCCTTCTTCAGACGGTCAAGAGCAAGTTGCTGAGGCATGAAAAGACAGGTGGCCCAGTGAAAAGACAGGTGAAAGACAGGTAGCATGAAAAGACAGGTGCAAAGACAGGTGGGAATATAGTGGAGAGTCGAGTGGGTAGGTTTTGCCGTTTAGAATAGCTGATCCACCAGCTCTGGGAAAGAAGCTAAGAGTGAATGAAATTCATCACCAGCAGTGGCAACAAAAAAAGGACTGAGAACAGCATTGGTAGTGGCCTTTGCAGGCATAGACAAAGACGTAGAACCATCGACAAGTCTCTGTCACCTGACATCTACCAATAGGTTAAAATTGTTCAAAAAGTTCACACCCAGAATAGGATGTGGGAGATTGGCAATGACAAAAATCCACCCGAAATCCCGGTGAAGATTAATGTCGATATTTAATGAAATTTGACCATATGTTGCAATGGGAGACCAATTGACCGCATGCAAGGTGATCTCTGAGCACTTTGGCTTGTCTGTAGCAAGATGCAAAGGCTAAATAGAGCAACTAGAACCCATGTCAACCATAAAAGCTTGATTAGACATGTGGTCCTTCACAAAAATTGCACGAATTAGGGATGATTGGTCAGAAGTGCTCAAAATCTCTGCAGGTCATTTTCCAACACCTGGAAAGAACAGGGCGGAATGCATTCGCAGCCTTGATGCTGATACCTGGCGTGGTACCAACAAAGACTGAAATGAGAAGAAGAGGAATCGGTCTAGTGTGAACAGGACCGGCTTCAATTGCAACGGCGCAAAGAGTTGGAGCACCCTCTCCAAAGTGCTTCCATTCAGCATGTTGTGGCATCAAGTCTATCCAAAATATCATCCTGTGAGGAGGAAGATACAGTGGAGGAAACCTCTGAGCAGGAGCAGACATGGCAAGGTGCTGGCTGGATAACAAATTCTAAAATCTTATCAGCCATAGTAGCAAGTTGATCCACGGTGTTGGCATCAACCACTGTGGCTAAGATGGTTTGCACATCAGGAGGTAGCTGGGAGAAGAAAAGCTTCCGTGAAAGCAAGTTGTCCTCAGTTGTGTCGCTGAGCTCATGGAGATGCTGTAATAATTGAGTCAGCGCCCTGTCACCTAACTCCTGCTTAAATTTAGACTCTACAGATTTCATGTTCCAGCAGAGAACCTCGGATTTGACCCCCTCGTACGTCACATCAGGATGAAGATCAGTGATGAGATCCCTGACTGAAGGAGTGAGTGATGCAGGAATGCTACAGAAGAGAAGATTCAGTTGTCGCGACGAAGGTACAGCCTGTGCTTCAAAATATGCCTCCAACTAAGCGAACCAAAGTGAGACAAAAAAAAAACCCAAAGAAATAAAAGGTTAAAGCGGAAAGTGTAACCTCTCAAAAGAGCTGTTCTTCACTCCTGCTCCAGAGCGTTGGCTGCGGGGTCACTCCGAAAAGCTCTGTCTGCAACGATTTCATCTCAATCGAAGGAGAGGGGCTTTCTCTATCCGGGTTGCGGATCCGTGGAATAAGCTGCCGGACTAGATAGTGAAGATGCCGACGACCGCTCAGTTCAAAGTCTCTTTTGACTAGAAATGGCCTGATCTCTTTGCATGAACACCCTCCCTGTACATAACTCCATGTTCCCCTACATGGCCTTGCTTTTGCTTTTTGAGCCAAAAAATTAACCTAACCTAACCTAATTAGGTTAAGATTTATTTATGAAATACTGTTGTCTTGAATTTGCTGCAGAAATTGGTATATGTCTGTAATGGTGAGTGAGGAATGTGGCCTTGGAACCAAGTGGGCAGCAGCCTGAAAAAGTTTGGGAATCACTGGTTTAAAGTAAGGCTATATATAGAATAAACAGAATTAATAGTTATTGATTTAGTAAGTCTTTCAAAATCTCATGCCTTTGGTTGACAGCTTGAAATCTGCTCACTACTTCTGATCCATTCTATCTTAACTTCCTTGTTGATCATCAATATATATATATAATATATATATATATATATATATATAAGATGTGTGTGTGTGAGAGAGAGAGACAGGCTATTTACTTGATCCCACTTAAAATCAATATTTTTCATCCAATTTCATTCACACTTGGTGCATACACCACTTATGTTCCACAGATTGCACTCGACACTTCAGATTTTTCACTTATGGGATTATATGGCTTCTGGGATAAAAAAAACCTCCTGTCCATTCCTGCATTATGGTGGATATTGTGGACTGGACAAGGGAGGTAACTCTTTGCGAAGTAACATTCAGAAATTGATTGTTTCCCTTATATTTGTATACCTATGTAAATGTTGACGCTGCCATTTACAACGGAGGGTTTCTTGTCTTGGATGACTTGGTTAAGACAACTGGAGGTCAACAATTGGATACTTATTCTCTCAACACTCCACACAGAAATGAAAACGTCTGTTCCAATCGCCTAGTTCTCAGAGAAACATCCTACCACACCCACAAATTCAAACAGTATATTACTGACAACGAGCCCCTTCTGAATTCTGATCAAGCTGACGTATACAATTTTGTCCTCAGAAACATCTACACACACATTGGCAGAATCATCTTCTTAGATGCACCTGGTGGAACTAGAAAAAACATTCCTCCTGAATCTTTTTCGTGCAAAGTGGCATAATGGTGACCTTGCTATTACTGTTGCCTCCTCAGGAATAGCCTTGATTCTTCTTCATGGCAGACGAACAGCACACTCTACCTTCAAATTGCCTTTCAATGTAACACATCAAGAAAATCCAGCATGCCACATAATTCATTCCTTGAATGAAGTGACAATTTCGGAAAAGTGCAAACTCATTGTTTGGGATGAAGCAACTATGTCCCATAATTGTTTCCTACAAGCACTTGATACCACAATGAGAGGCCTTAGATCGAACAACAACATCCTTGGAGGTGTGACTCAACTTCTTGCAGGACATTTTCAACAAACTTTGCCTATTATACCCAAAGGAACACCCACTGATGAACTTGATGCCTGTCTTAAAAATCCCTCCTTTGGTTGCATGTTCATTTGAAACAACTCACCATCAAACCGGTCTTCAGAAATGCTCCTTAAAATTGGCAATGGACAAATTAGGTCCAACAACAACGGATTTATTGACACTACCACCCTTGACCACATTGTCTCCAGCCCTGATGACTTATGTTCTACTGTTTACCCAAATCTTACCATGGAATATATAAAACCAGATTGGCTTCGCGACAGGGCTGTTCTTGCACCTACAAATGCAGCGGTCACACATGACTTACTCAGTCAGCTACTTTCTCAAGAACATTATTACAGATCAGTGGACACACTTTCAAACAGAATTTCTAAACTCCCAAGACCCTCACCCCATGAACTTCATTTAAAAGTTGGTTGCCCTGTCATCCTCCTACACACTCTAAACGTACCCACACTATGCAATGGAACTCATTTTGTGGTCAAACAAATGATGGACCATGGCACTAAAGCCCAAATTATCATGGGACACGACAAAACTGATACCGTTTTCATTCCGAAAATTCTGCTAACCCCAACAGGGGCAATAGACACCGCAGATGCTCAGAAAACAGATTTCATCACACCCGAGGGGGAGAAACAAGAAGTAGTTGATAGCTACTAGGTGACCAAGTTAGTAGTAGGGGTAGATGCTCAGAGAGTGTTACCACTAGAATAAGAATAGCTTGGGCAAAGTATAGAAAGCTTCTACCCTTACTGGTAACAAAGGGTCTCTCGCTCAGAGTGAAAGGTAGATTGTACGATGCATGTGTGCGAACTGCCATGCTTCACGGCAGTGAAACATGAGCTGTGACTGTGGAGGCTCAAAAGAAATGAAGCTAACATGATCCGCTGGCTGTGAAATGTCAGTGTGCACACACAACAGAGTGTAAGCACCCTGAGAGAAATGTTGGACATAAGAAGCATTGGATGTGGCATGCAAGAGAGACGTTTGTGCTGGTATGGTCATGTACTATGGAAGGATGAGGAGAGATGTGTGAAGAAGTGCCACTCCCAAACTGTTGAAGGAATCCAGGCTAGAGGTAGACCCAGGAAGACATGGGATGAGGTGGTCAAGCATGACCTTCAAATGTTGGGCCTCACAGAGGCAATGACGAAAGACCGAGACCTCTGGAGATATGCTGTGACTGTGAGAACCCGAGAAATAAAGTGAGTTCATGGGTGTATCCTACACCAGCTTCACATAACCAGCCCCAGCCCATTCAAAGTACCTTGGATCGCAGGACGGCCTGCTGTAAATACCTTGGATCGTAGGGTGACCTGCTGTGCTTGAGGAAACCTATTGAGTCAAGTAAATCAACATCAAAATAAAAATCAAATGGAAATTATAGTCATGATACCCGTGCCGGTGGCACATAAAAAGTACCATCCGAATGTGGCCAATGCCAGCACTGCCTTGACTGGCATCGATGCCGGTGGCATGTAAAAAGCACCCACTACACTCACGGAGTGGTTGGTGTTAGGAAGGGCATCCAGCTGTAGAAACACTACCAGATCAGACTGGAGCCTGGTGCAGCCTCCTGACTTCCCAAACCCTGGTCAAACCGTCCATCCCATGCTAGTATCGAAAACGGACGTTAAACGATGATGATGATGATAATGAAGAGGTGGTTTAGCCATTAGAATTTCCAGGCGTTCAGTTAAACAGAGATTCCAACGTCTATTGGTTGAGTTGTAAGAAGTTGTTTTTGCGAGTATGCGCCATTCTAATATATATTCTATTTTTTTGTCCTCAAGCTCCTAGATATAGCTACTAAGCTTTGTTGAATTTGCCTTACTCCTATTTCTGAAGATAGGTTGGTGTGAGTTGTACCTAAGTATCATTTAGTTTTATGTGGCTCCTATATAGGATTTTATATGGCTATTTGTGTGGAGGTCACATTGGTAAACTACGTTTTTAGTGTTACATCTATAAGGGAATTGGTACTTACTTGTATCCCTGCAGCCACATAAATTATTAGGTATATCTGTGTTTGTGTTGTGTCGTGGGGGGCTATTACTACTCTGGTCTTTGTCTATGTTACTAGGAGGCGGTTCATTAGTTGTGAGACTTGCTCTATTAGTCCATTGGTTCTTACATTTATTGTTCCTAATTTTCCTAGCTTCATAGAATGTGTCTAGTTTTCTTATTATTATTCAAGGCTATGACGGTAGCTGAGTTACTAGTCAGGCTGTGGCCTACCCTAATTTTATTTCTAAATATTGCTGCATATTTATTATTTACGTTTAAGTGTTTATTAGTTTCATTAATAAGCAAACTATGTTGGATTTGAGGTGCATGGCGAAAGGGATTACGAGCCAGATCTTATTACTATTACATTTATTGCTATGTCTGGTATAGAAACTACCCTCATTGTTTGTAAGGCGTGTGAAATTATGGCTATCGAGTTTATTTCTATAGTTGGGTTTATCTTTACTATTGCTCTTGTCTGTTTTATTGTGGTTATTTCTGTATGGTTTTATGTGGACTCAATGACCTGGTGTTATTGTTTTTAACAGGGTTTATCTTTGTTCTTTGAAGCTCTATATTTTTATTCTTATCGATGTGTAGGTTTATATTATTCTTATTATAGCTATTATTTTTTTTAACTTATTTTTATAATTCGTATTAGACTTGTTAATATTAATTTTATCGTTTATCACATTGTTGGTATTCATGTTGTCGTTTGTAATGTTATTGGTGATTTGTGTATGGGACTTAAAATTGTTTCTATTGCTATTATTCTAGTTGAGCTTATCTATGCTGTTCTTAGCATTGGTGTAGTTTGTAGTGACGTTTGGTGTGTGGTTAGTGTTAATTGTATTATCGTGTGGATTTCTGTTATTTGTATAGTGATTGGGGTCTAGGTATTTAATTTTTTTGTTTAAATCCTGTTTTAGCTAGTGCGATATTATAGATTTCCTTATGCTTATTAAAAATATGTTGGTTGGAAGAGAGGCATGATATTCTACTGTTAATGCTATGTACTAAACCTCTCTTAATAAAGTTCAGATGGTTACTGGATGTGTTTATGTACTTGAGGTTAGTGTTGGGTTTTATATAGGGTTTGTGGAGTCTTGTGGCTAAGTTGCAGATGTGTGTCTAAGTAGTTAATGGAGTTGTGTTCCTTTTCTATAGAAATAGATAGTCCAAATCTTTTAAAGAATTTGTGTAGTTTTTTCTTGATAAGCTCTAATTTCCTATTTGAGGGATTTTTTTTTAAATGAAAAGTGCATTGTCCCTGTATAATCCACCCTTGAGTTCTGGGAATTCTTCCTGTAGCTATGATAGCAAATAAATGCCCACCAGGTCAGTTACCTGTGCTGAATCTGGGGCTCCCATGGTGATATTCAAATGAGTTATGGGAGTCCTTTTGTATCCAAAATTTATTATCAAAGCTTATAACTGATTTCCTCGCTTCTAGTATTACTTTTATTTCCTTCATAGTTAAATGTGTGTAATTTTTGACGAATATTAGGATCGTAGGGTTGAGGAGTAGTGATTTACTATTTCTATCTGTATGAATTTGTAGTTCTTCATGTTCTATACATTGAAGAACCAGTTTAGGGCTGTGTTGGACCATAATTCTAAAGCTATTCTTTTTAACTTAGGGATGTATTTGTCAAGTATTAGTTTACTTAATTTACATAGATCTGATTTATTTGGGCATATTAATCTTACTTTAGTATCGGTTAAGAAATTTGGTTTATGGTATTTTAGTGTGATGTGAGGTCTGGATGGCATGAAGGGTTCAGTTTTGTCCTCTAAGTTGTAGTCTGTCATAATGTCCTTGGCTGCTAAGTTCATAGATATTAGGGTGGTATCCGGTGCTATTTTGTATTTTTTTGTAATTTCCTTATGTAGCAGCTGGTGGTATAAATTAACATCCAGAGTGTAGAAATTCCTAGTTTTATTGGAGTGAACGGTAATTCTGTTTTGTGAATTGTGCTTGTGTAGTAGGTCTTTTAGGTTCTTTTGTTAGCTGTTATTTCTTAGCAAACTGATAAGTTGTGTTTTCAATTTTATATTTTTATTCATCATTCAGTTTATTTTCTTGCTTCCCACTACATTATAATGAGCAGAGAAAAAACAAAGTTTTACCAGCAAAAATTCCGAAAGGAATGGCTTAAGATGCCAGCATTTACTAAGTGGTTGTGTGAAGTACCTAGTGACCAATCTAAAGCACATTGCAGATATTGGAGATGTAATATGTTGGCAAAATATTCTCTTTTAGTAAACTACTGTGAAGCGAAGTAACATAAGGCATCAGCTCCACAGCAAATGATTCCTCTTAAAAATAAGACATCTATATTTGAGGCAAATTTAGCAATGTTTGTTTGTTGCCACTCATCATTTAATGGCTGTGATCGCTTAATAGAATTATGTAGGAATTATATGTCTGATAGTGATATTATGTCCAAAGTGAAGTTGCATCATTCAAAATGTGCAAATAGTGTGAAAAATGTTGTAGCTCCGTATTTTGATGGAAATTTGATTTCTGATATAGGAGATAGAAAACTTAGCCTGTTATTAGATGAATCCAATGATATATCGATAAACAAGCTGTTAGGAATTGTTATCATATATTATAGTGACACTCACAAAAAAGTGGTACAAACATATCTCAGTATGGTACCTTTAGAAACATGTGATGCAGATGGCATTTTAGATGCCTTAAAAACTGAATTAGTGAAAAAAAAATTAGATATAAAAAATTTACTGGGTATAGAAACTGAGAATGCTAGAGTAATGACAGGAGTCAACAATGGTGTTTTCCAGAAATTAAAAGAAGTTCCATCATTAATTCTATTTAGATGTGTATGTCATTCTTTACAGTTGGCAGTATCCCACACTTGTGCTGAATGCTTACCCATTAATTTAGAATTTTTAGTATCCGAAACCTATAAATGGTTCTCTCATTCTTCAACAAGACAAAGTGCCTACAAACAACTTTACTTTGCTATCAATGATAAAGAACCTTTGAAGATTGTGAATTCTTGTACAACCAGGTGGCTGTCAACAGAACCAGCTGTAAATAGAATTTTAAGCCAATGGTTTGAATTGCACTCATTTCCAAACTACAACTACAAAAGAAAAATGCTTTACAGCATAAACGTTACATGAAATGTTTTGTGATTCTAGGAATGAACTTTACCTTTTATTTGTGCATACAATTTTAAAACTTGTTCAAGAAGTGAATAAACTGTTTGAATCAAACATTGTCAACAAAACAAAATTACTTGAAGATCTTTTTAAATTTGATCAAATCTGTTACTAATATGATAGTGTTGTCAACATGTAGAATTGATCCTCTAGATCCTGATGCTTCTATTGAAAAATTTTGGGATCCTAAACCAAATTTAGGCTACAGGTTTGAGAGAAAGATTATCAAGAAGACTGTAACAGCCACTGAAGAAAATAATATTTGCAAAAGAGCACAACAAAAGCAGAGTAAAAATTACTCTGCCGTTATAAAGAGCTCAAGCACCATTTGCCAGAAAATATTGATATATTGAGAAATATCAAATGTTTTTCAGTAGAGAATATTTTGCAGTATTTCAAAGAGCCAATTTTACCTGTCTTAGAAGTAATGCATTTAAATGAAGAAAAAATTGCTTCAATTGAAATTCAGTTTAATAACATTCATTTAGTTAAATGGACATATACATCTAATACTGAGGCATTCTGGCTGGAAGTCTTGGAATATAAAGATGCTACTGGAGGAAATCCTTTTAGAGATGTTGCAAATTTTGCCATTAATCTACTGACATTGCCAAACTCAAATGCAGAAGTTGAATGGTTGTTCAGTAGTATGGGTGTAATCAAATCAAAATTGAAAAACAAAATGCATCTTCCATAGGAAGATCAATACTGTCTATAAAATATGGCTTGAAAAGATATGGCAAATCTTTGAAAAATTTGGATATTCCAAAACACATAATTAACAAGATTGGGACCTTGAATGTATACAGAAGTCAAGACCTAGGCACTGCAGCTGAAAGTGATCAAATCAGTGAAATTCAAGAAATTATTTCTCAATGCTGAATATAATTAAAGAAAGTAAATAAAAATGTAAATAAAAATTAAGCTTTTTGATATAATTAGTCTTTAGCATTTTTTTGGTATTTTTTCTACTGAAGTTTAACATAAAATTGTGATTTTAAATTGGCAACACTGTATGCATTGCTTTTTTTTTTATTTAATGGGTAAATTCTAGACAAAACATTTCAAATTCCACCCTGAAGGGTGAAATCATAATGGGGTTGACCAGCTTCTCAGTGGCTTGATTACTTTAAGAACAACACACAGGAAAAGTTTTTAAACATACTCAGAAGAGTATATGAGCTGAGGTAGGTGTTGCAGCTCTAAGCTGTGGAAAGGAGCTGAGATATGACAAAGCTAACACAGAACATTAAATCTGGAGAAAATTACAAAGAAAAAAAGGATACAAAGAATTCTATTCTCTTTATTTTCCTTTTCCCAACATTGAACTAAGAGAAGAAGCTATAAATGATAATAAAATTATATTTAAGAAAGAAATGGGAGTGAAAGGAGAAAATGACTAGATTCCATAACATTTTACATGAATCACACTAAAAATGGTAGAATTACAGCCCAATGGATACGAGTTATATCAGTTACTGAATTGTTACAAACCATTCAAATGTGAGGTACTTTACATAACCTTAGTTTAACAGTTACTCCAGTCTTTAAAGTAGCAAATATATTTTTTGCTAATCTTCTGCTAAATTAAAGATACTGATTGATAAGAAGTAATCAATAGAATTGACAATGTATACAAGTGAAAATCACAAAATGTTTCCTATTTAGCTGGTGATTCAACCCTGTTTGATTGCAGGACTGAGGTCGGCAAAATAACTGTGTTGCATACCCTCCTCAGAAGAAAGTCGTTGTGATGGATTACATACTAACAGTCGCTGGAAAAGAAAAGGTAACAATTCAATCATTATTGTTATCAGTCTTACATTTTTCAACTCTATACATACAAAATAAAATTTTAAAAATTCAATATATTCCAAATAATTTATATTTCACAGCAAAAACATGCTTGGACCCAAAATAGAATTAAAAAATGTTCCCTAAATATAGAGTAAATACAAAAATAATTAATAATTTGAATATAAATTACTACAGACACTATTCATCAAACTCTTGTAGACTGAATATTTCAGCTTCAATTTATACATCAGGAATGCTAGTGGACAGGCTATGTATATTCTATAAAAAAAAAGTTGCTTTTGCCTTAAATTTTAGTTTTATATATATTCTGTTTGACTTTTTTCTCTCGTTTCTAACTTTGCCTCAGAAGTCAAAATTTATGTTTCAATTCATTGATAATTTCTGCTCAGTTTGTATTTTTTATAAGTTTAAAGCCAAAGCTATTTTCTCAAAGATCTAGTGTGTATCTCCAGTTCTCTCCATAAAGAACATTACTCTATGATAGATTTTCTCAAGAGAAGGGAAATTGATACTGCAAACCAAAAAAAATCACTAGTTAATTTCAAAGAGCTTCCTTTATCACTAGCATTGGCTTATATTGCTAGTTTACCTACTTAGAACTAGGTATATTCAGACATTGAAGGCCGAATAATTTGGCCATGGGTGTAACATGATGTTAATGGCAAAGTATAAAAAGTCAACCAATTAGATGGCTGTCTGATACTTAATTTGTTTTTACTACATTATATCATTATAAAATTAACTTAATGAAATTTCTATTTCAATTTTCTCTTTATCATTGCTTCTACTTTGGGAGAGTCATTATATCAATAATAACCACACACACTGGTCCAATATCATTTCTATATTATTAGTCAATCAGTTAAATATTTAACCAATTAACTGATCAATTGTTTATCTAATGGGTTTGTTAAACAATCAATCAGTTGTTGTTTGTAAATGTCCTTTCATTGCTATTCATAACCTCATCAATGACATGCCCTCTCTTTTCAAGGTCTACTTTGAGTCTGTATTTTAAAAAATGTCATTAAAAAATGGTTCTTCATTCTCTGGGTCAATATTTCTTCATATTCTTTCACCATATGAAATAGATGTTCATCTTACTTTATTTCATAATTCCTGCTTTTATTTTTTTCATACCATTTTTATAGTCTTAATTCTCTTTTGTTTGTTCTAATTAGTTAATCCTAATTACCTTTAGCTTTAGCTGTACTTATGATTTCTTTTGTTTGCACTGTTACTGTCCCAACTTACATTAGTTCACTGAACTTCAGTGTCACTCCCAACCTGTCAACTTTGTCTCCTCATTTCTTTCTCTCTCTCTCTCTCTCCTCACTCTCAATGGGATCTATCTCTATCTACATACAACTGTTTGTCATCATTTCTTCTTTCTTTTCTTTCTTCTTTCCACAATCAACTAATGGAGATCATCCTAAGAGAGGTATGGCTTCTAAAGCCGCAGCCAAGAGCTTGTCTATTAGCTTTAGTTATTTCAAATTGCATATGCCTAAACCCAGTATGACAACCTCTCTAGAGCTGGTACCATGATATAACATTTTTTTCAGTTGGTAGACCTAAATAATTGCTTGGTTCAACAATATCACTTGGCTCTTGGATGCCCTTAGTTGATCCCACTCTGCTGCAAGCTTTTAAATCAAGACTCTGTTATGATGTACTACTTCCAATTGTACCTCTTCTACCTTTGCATAGCATCTGTTCATTAGGGAGTTCAGATAGAAGTGGTTTTCCAGAGGAAGAAATGGTTCTTCATTCTCTGGATCAATATTTCTTCATATTCTTTCACCATATGAAATAGATGTTCATCTTACTTTATTTCATAATTCCTGCCTGATGTGTCAGGAATCAAATCTTTGAAAATTACTCTGAAAGGTTGCCCCCAGCTGTTAGCAGGCCTACTTGCAGACACTGACTTCCAGCTGAATTAGTTACAGAGATTGTAGTAGCAGTTAGTGGCAACCCTTGATTCTTAGTTTCTTTCTCTCTTTTTTGCCTCTTCAATGTCAAAGGACCTACAAAGGTCATAGGTGCTACCCTTTTCCCTTCAGCTAAGCTATTAAAACAAAATACCTATTCTCTCTAGAATAACACAACAGAAACATTTTCAAATTTTGATAGTGATACATGGCTCTTGTTAATGGGAACAAAAATAAGAAGTTACTGTAATTTTAAGTGGGGAACTAGGGAAACTAAAATATTGTTAAAACTTTGTGATAAAAAAAGATAGTTAACTACCTGAAGTAAGTCACGTCCTTTAGAATTAAGTTTCGGAACCACTTGAGGCCATGTTGTGCTCACATGGTAAATTGGATAAGACTGAAATAGAAAGTAATTAAGACAAATAAGAACCAGAGGCAAATTATTTATATTACTTGCTAATACCTAATTTCCTACACAGCTTTATCTAACAATTTTCCTTTATTTTTTATTTGATACCTTTTTCTATAATGAAAGCTGTAATCTCCTTCAAAGTGATAGTTTCAATCTTATTTAGACACTTAAAAGCAATTAAGCTACTTTCATTGTTTGTAGATAAATAGGGTTTATGCAAAAGAATAAGTTCCCCCCAAAAATTGAGGGATGGATCATAACGAGAGATGCTATAAGGAGTTAAAAGTGCCTTTCAATACAAAATTATAGCAAAGGAGAAAAGCTGATTAATTTCATCATGAAAAGTTTTCAAAAGCTGTCGCTGCCAAGAAAAATTTGTTGGCTTTGCAAGCCAAGTCTTTCTGATGTTGAAAACTTTTTGGTCTGTATTTTTGGGATGAGTTCTCATTATCATACATCGATATGTTTAGACTAGTATCCTCATCAATGTTGAAGTAGTCTTAACATTTTGGCTGGAGTATCGTCTGATCTTCATTGTCTGATGTATTCAGTAATGTACTAAGAATTTTGAGCAGAGCACTTTATTCACTTCACAAGGGTAGGTTATTCTGATTCTGTTGTCCATATCAAGGATTTTCTCAAATAAATTATTCACAAACTTGTGATGCTGCTTATGTATTTCACTCAAAGCAGGGAATGTTCTCTCCCTTTTAGACTGACGGATCTAGGGATTCAACTGTTCACCAGAGTTATTACAACATATATTCATGCGGCACTCAGATCTTATAGTCACTGAGCCGCTGTCCTGCAGAAAAACTGGGTCATGGAAATTAGAAACTTTAAACCTATCTTTTTTATTTATTGTCTTCAGGTAACGATTCTTTTTCATTTGAAGGCTTTTGTATGGTATTTATCTTCATGCTAAGCCTATTGCAAAGAGTCCCAACATATGTGCTGATTTGTTCAGTCGTCTTACTTTTCAGAATTGTTTTCTATCTTTTATTCCACAAGATTTGATGATTTCTCTTTTCCCTCCACTAATTTCAAATTCAAATTTCAAAATCAGCCATGCTTGGTTTCTCCATCTCCATATGAATTATAGCTTTACTTTGTAGGAGTGGTTGGTGCTACCTTTACTGGTATGCGATGAACTATATTCAGTTCTTGGTCTTGGTTTCTTTTGATGGAAGCTTTGTTTGGAGTGATGTCTGTGAAGGGTAGACCTACTTTTGGATATTGATCTGATGATGTACAAACTCCTGCAGATCTGAATTTTTTCCTAACATTTTTCCAATATAAGTTAGACACAATATGTCAGTTCTTTTTTTTTAACTAACATTCTCAACAGAGAAGAGCCTTTTTAATCCAGATCATCTTTTGTTGATAAATGCTTCCTGGCACTATTTCACAGTAGGTCATGGTTATAAACTAATTAAGATAACTGCTTGAAATTATACAGTTGTTTTGACCCCTTTGCTTCAAGAATGTCTGTTATACTCCTCTGATTTCTCTATAAATACTATTGTTCTTTTTTAAAATATCATTTAATTATCATGTTGCTTATTGAATAGATCATCATCAAGGTTTTACCTTACCTGTTTATACCAGTTTAGAATTTTACCTGAGGCTGGAGGATTTATGCTATGATGTAATCTATGACTGCATCATTAAAATGCTACCAAAACAGCTGTAGTAAAATTTAAGCCCCATTTGTGTTGTTCCTTTTATACCTATACCACACTTAGCAACAACCTGAATTGGATCTACAGTTTATATTGGATTTTCTACCCCTCTCTCTCTCTCTCTCTCTCTATATCTATATATATATATATATATATTATATATATATATATATATATATACACACCACAAAAGAAAAGTTTTATTGTCACTAATTGTGACGAGGGTGCCAAGGCACTTATATTGCAAGAAAAAGCTAAAATCTCTCAATGCTGTAAGACATGCACAAAATATATAGGAGATAACCACCCCGTAAGTGTCTCCAGAATCACTGGACTAGATTAGTTTTGCCTACCAGTCATAGGCCCGTCAGTAGTAACTACTCAAATGTTTGATGGTTTGGCTAAATCAAGCTGTCAGTATATATATTTTTACCATAAAAATTTATGGCTGATTTCATGGGGCATTTATCTCCCCTGTCAGTACATATATATATATATAATATATATATATATATATATATATAATATATATATATATATTGGTAAAACGGTAAGATAACAAAAGAAAGAAAGAGACCTCAATATTATGTAAATAGAGGAAATTTATCTATAAAATAATATGTTACATTACTCGATAGTTTTATCTTGACTATCGAGTAATGTAACATATTATATATATATATATATATATATATATATATATATATATATATATATATATATGCAGCACAAAGTTTTGTCAGAGAACAGGTTGTGGTCTCAAAGCGACGAAAATATTTTGACAAATTAAATTTAAATGTTGAAGTGAATCTAACGGTTTAAAAAAAGAGAGAACTAATGCAATGAAGAGCATCCATTTCCATACTTACGAAACTAAGCTAAGTAGATGTCACATATATGTCAATTTACATGTGCGCACATGCACACGCACACACACATTTCCATAAAATTCAAGATTCTGAGGAAGAAATCACTAAATTCGCTACAACTTCTTACCTTATAATCAGGAAGCTGACTAACACCGGGCCATGTGTCTTCAATTGGCGTGCCAAGTAATCTTTGAAAATTACAAAATAAAGTTGTAAACGTAGAAATAAAATCCAAGTGAAGAAAGAGGTAAAAATAAATTGTACAGTGTAAAGATACAGATGTAAAAATATTGAATGTTTCTTTTACCTAAATGTTAAAAATGCTACAAAGTGAGTATGACTTAAGTCAAGTGATATTTCATTGATAATAGGGAAAGATTAATTTGTTCGCTCAACAAATGCAGCTAATCTAGTTCCTGGTAAAATTGACCTAACTTTAACAAATGTATTTTTGTCCATCTCAAATGCCACCAACCTTGTTAACAGAATTCTAGCATCTAGGATGTTACTTTATTGTCAAAGATATCTTTTATTAGAAGTTACCCAAAGAAAGAAAATAACACAGCATACTCATGAGTAATGGAAGGACCATATAAATGAACACACACACATGATTCTACAGAAAGTAATGCAAAAATAGGTATAGCCTTTTTATTAATTACCATGAGTTTTTCATATTGCACTTGGTGATAGAGTAAATTCTTCCTCTCTAATAATATTTCTTCTTTATTGCAGGCAAATAATGGATGCCAAGTGGAAACAATGTGCTGGCATAGAATTCTTAATGAAAGAGGGGGGGGGTGTATCCACAGAAAGCTATAACTTGTTTACAGAGATACCATTCATTTAAGCAATGTTCAAAGATAGATGAAAACGATTAAAGCAGGAGAAAGCAGCATTGAATATAAACCAGGCAGTAGGGAACCATCAGCTGTGGCTACTGACATGAATTGCCAACAAGTGGACAAATGGATTCAGATCAGGACAGAATTTGGGTATTGGAAAGTATATAGAAAGTGAATACCTCAGCAGCTGACATTTGATTTGAAGAAGACAAGGGTAGAAGTCTGTTCTGATTTAGTGGAGATGTTTGAAGCCAATTGAGACATGTTTTTTTCCCCTCTGATCTGGCACCAGGGAATGAAATACAAGCATATCCTAAGTATTTGGAAATGAATGCTGAGTTCATGGAATGTCATTGCACCTCTTCTCTAAGACCTAAAAAGTTCAAGAGCCAGTGACTGGCATACCTTGGGGTATGACAAGGGTATTATTCTCCTTGATTTTCTGGAGCGTGGCTGTAATGTGAACAGCAGTACTGAGACACTCAAAAAGATGTTTGGAGGAAGAGACTGAATAAGAATCTGAAAACTTTCTACATTCACTATGACAATGCTTGACCCAACACGGCTTTGGCAACAAATCAGGCAATTGGAAAATTGGACTGTGAAGAAAGAGGTATAATTAAGCACACCTGAATGATTTTCAAAAAGGAACTAAGAATTGAGTTCACTGATGATGTAAACCAATGCCAGCATAGAAAGTGGAGGAATATCATGTGATGATGACAGTAACAACACTTTTTCTCTATCGCTTCCCCTAATTATACTGCTCATGTTGTTTTAGTTTCCAATCTTCTTACCAACAATATGTAGCTACCTATCACTTCTCTCTCTCTTCGTTATTTCCCCCTTTATTAATTCTCTTGCACCCATCACTCAGTTTATCCTATCACACTTTCTCTTTCAGTACCTTCTCATCCTGCTTCCCTCTTTGTCATCACTCCCTTGTCTAATTATCTTCTCAATCATGTTGCCTTGAATAAATACAGATAGCATAGAGTAAAAAGAACTCTTTTGTGTTGTAGAAGACAAGGCAACCTCTTTCATGCTGCTGTTGAAAACAAATGGAAACAATGTAGAGATAGAACTCTCTGGTTTCACCAAGGACATCACAATGAAAAGTAGTTATTACTAGGATGGGGACTTGGCCATAGATACCATGCCTAAAATGTAGAGTAGAAATAATACCTGGCCCCAGCACTCTCTAAGAGGATAGTAACTCCAAATGAGAACTGACTCTCACACTATGATGGCCCACTTTGCAGCATTGGAAATGGACATAAAATGATGACACTGTACATATAGTGCTGTTGGATGGCAGTATCAGAGCACCGAGTATAAATATTCTGTGGTATTAAGTCTTTTGTCAGTTCCATCTTATGACTCCTTAACTTTCCCCATTGTCAGTAAAAATAAGACTGGAGTTGATACCTCAACTAAAACTCATAAATGTCATGCCCCAACATGGGCACAATCCAGTAAGTGAAACCAGTAAGAAAATGTGCATGTGCACTTGTGCATATATGTGAGTATGCGATTATGCATATGTACATATATATGAATGTGTGTGAGTGTGTGTGTGTACATATATACATATTTAGAAATATGTGTGTGTAATTACAAGATCTGACTGACCAGATATATGACACTAAATTTCAAATGTACAAGAACTTGATCAAATAATAGCAAAATGCTTTATACAAGTCTTGCTGGAAAGTTGAACATTTGGTACCATGGCAAATTTTACAATCTTTTCAATAGAAAACATGATTCCTAAATATTTCAAATCCTAGTGTGCTTTCTATAGTACTCCTTTTATTGTAAGAAAAATAGAGCTATTAAGAGTTCTTGGCCAGTAATACAGTGAAAATGCAGTGCAGAAATAAAACCTGGTGACCTGCCAACTGTTAAGCTAACACCTAATCAGTCCACTACTAATTTCACATCAATAAAACTCCTTATATAGAATGTTGCCTGGTTTTAGAAAATACCAGCTAAATATATGTAATTTTTACCCTTAACTATGAAGATAAAAATCAACTAAAAAACATATATAAAATTTTACTTGAAAATTCTCTTCAGTTGATCATCAACATCATTTCCAGGAAATAAAGGCCGTCCAGCATTAGCCAACTCTAAAAAAGAAAAAGTAAGTTATTTATAAACAATGAAATCCATAATAATGTAAATTTTAAAAGTAGGAAGACAAATTTAACTAAAATAGTTTATTTAAGAAACATATATCAATGTACCACATGGAGTACAGAATATCTGGCCTATTAACCATATGGTCAGTACATTTAATGAACATTGTTGTGCTACTCCAATAAAGCAGATTCTAAGTTTGCCTCACTGAAAAGTTTAACTCCAATTTTATAGCTAAATTATCACTTTAGTTGTACAAAAGGGTATCCAGCAGTGAAAACAATTGCTTGGAGAATACGTAAATCACATAATTTACCTGCAAATATGCATCCCGCTGACCACATATCAATGGATGTTGAATAGAGCTTAGCACCAAATAATACATCAGGTGGACGATACCATAGAGTGACAACCTATAACACATTAAGAAACATGAAAACAATCTATATTAGCAAAATATATATTATAGAAATGCATGATAAAATTACAAGATATAAATTTTAAAATTTTAACATTTTTAAAAAGGAAGTGTGCTAAGTTTATAACCTCACCTGAAATAGCTAAAGTACTTGCAGACAGTTTTTTTTAATTATTCTTGAAGATAAATTAGAAAAGGAGTATTGTTTATCACTATGTTCAAGAATGATAAGAAGAATTGCCCATAATCAGTAAGGAATATCATTGATGAGAGGAGTGAAAACTGAAGAACTGTAACTAACAGATGCACTAGAATAGTTGATGGCAGGGATAACCACAAAATAAAGATATTGAGATAATTAAATAAATTATTATTGCTACTAGTAGATATATTTTGTTACTGGGGTGATACAAGTAGCACTGGAATGAAACAAAAGGAAAATATTGAGATTACACTTAGAACATGGTAAAAGAAGCTTTGAGAATTACTACATCTGACATCAACTTGTTTCTCATTCCTTGCAAAAGGAAGACTATGAGACTTGTATAAGAAATGTGTTGATATAGAAAACCAAAACGAGCAATAATGCAGATCTTTCTAGGTGTGGACATGAACAGATGATTCTTGCTAGATTAAAATGTTTCAGGAGTTCACAGTAGAAGATGTCTAGAATAAAAGAAGGTGAAGAAATGCATGAGAGGAAATAATAAGGTTGAATCTGAAAACACTGAGCTTCTCAGACAATAGAAATGAGATGTGTACAGAGATTATTTATAGCAGGACCATCTACCTATGTAAACATACTATAATCATTTCCATTAAAAGTACAAGGCCACATATTTGAGATTGGAGGAAGACGATAACAGTTTGAAGATTGGAATTTTCTTAGGATACATGAGAATGAAGGTATACCAGAGACATAAGAGTTTATGTGAACTGTAGGAAACAAAATATAAGAACAGTGATACAATAATGGGGCAAACAGCAAAGAGCAGGGTTCAATGGATGACAGCTTGTGTTTAAATTTTGATCATTTTACCAATCATCACCACATGGAAGATGTATTCAGCCTTGAATGATGTGGCAGAAAATATGAAATCTGCAGGAGACAGTAGGAATATAGGGAGATATCAGTACATTTATCGAGTTAATAATTGAAACCAAGGTAAGAGGGGCATGGATTTGAGAGTTGGATTAAGAACCAGTATAGACTCATACCAAAAATTTGTAATTTTATGATACTTTAGAGGCCTAGTGGTCAAGATGTGGGCTCATGATCATAAGATTATGGATTCACTTCCTAGACTGGTTGGTGCATTGTGTCCCAGGGCAAGGCTCTATAATTTTATGTTGCATCAGTCTACTCAGTTGAAAATGAGTGCCAGCCTAGTACTGGTGCAACCCTCTCTTCCTCTAGCTGTTACATCCCCAATGTTTGGCTGGGTTGAGAAAGGGAAGGTTGAAGGGTTGTTCTATATCTTCTTGTAACTACATAGGGGCCTTAAATAAACAGACTGGAAGTATCAAGAGAGAAAAATAATTGGGAAGAATTGAGGAGTTGGGTTAACTAGGATAAATACATGTTAGTAGGAGGACAAAAGTGAAGGACAGAAGGTAATTGACATGAAAGCTTGTTAATTTGAGAAACGGAGAAAGAGGTTGGTGAATTGAAATGTTATGGACAGCAAGGAGACATTATGAAAGTGATCATCTGGTCAATGGTCAGTTTCACAAGTGACTACAAGCTTTGGGAGTTTACAGGTGATACAGTAAATAAGATTGGTATCAAGTCAGGAGCATTTAAAGATGCTAGGATGTGTGTTGTATGGGGAAAAGAAGCTTCTAACCAAGAAGTTACACAAGTTTTTGAGTCTTTTGAAGGGGAGAGAGATGTCTTGGGAAAGTTAGAAGTAGTCTGACAGTCAGAGGAAAGGAGAAAACAGTTATAGAGAATAGTTCAATGAAGCAGAAGTGCTGTGGAAATGTGGTTGAAAACAGAAGTCTATCTTTGGTTGTATACATACAGAATAAAAGAGCTGAGGGTCTGGGCTTGGTAGAACAATACTGACTATTGATCATGATACTAAAAGGAAGTTTGGGGTAGATGAATGGCTTGTGAAAGCAGTATAGGCCATGTATAGGGGTACTGTTAGTAAGGTAAGAGCTAGCCAAAAATACAGTGACAAATTTAGTGTAAAGGTAGTTCACCAAGGTTCAGTCCTTAGCCCCCTCCTATTCATCAGTCTTTCAGGCCACAACAGAGGAATTTAGATTTAGAAGCTCATGGGAACTACTATATGTTGATGATCTTGCCTCATAGCAGAATCTGTAACAGAACTAGAAAAGAAATTCTAGGTGTGGGAACAGAACCTGGCATCAAAGGATCTTAAAGTTAACTTAGCAAAGACCATGGTGCTGGTAAGCAAGAAATCAGATAGGATCCTACCCACTTCAGGTAAATGGCCCTACTTGATAAGTAGGAAAGGTGTAGGCAGAAATTCCATTCAGTATACTCAAATGCACAAGAGCCATAAAGAATACTATGCATCATCATCATCATCATCATCGTTTAACGTCCGTTCTCCATGCTAGCATGGGTTGGACGGTTCGACCGGGGATCTGGGAAGCCAGAAGGCTGCACCAGGCTCCGGTCTTATCTAGCAATGTTTCTACAGCTGGATGCCCTTCCTAATGCCAATGACTCCGTGAGTGTAGTGGGTGCTTTTTACGTGCCACCTGCATAGGAAAACAATTTCCTCAGATGCCCCAGAGGCTCTCTAGAAGTAGTAGTAGATAATTTCTAGTACAAGGTGACCTAATTAGCAGTGGAGGAAGATGCGCCAAAAGTGTAGTTGCTAGAATAAGAGTAGGATGGAGAAAGTTCAGAGAGCTTTTGCCTCTGTCGGCAACCAAAGGTGTCTCTCTCTCTCTCTCTCTCTGAGTGAAAGGAAAATTGTATGATGCACATGCATGAACTGCAATGCTACATGGTAGTGAGACATGGGTCCTAAACATGAAGGACATGTGAAGACAAGAGAGGAATGAAGCTGGTATGTTCTAATGGATGTGCAATGTTAGTGTATATGTGCAACAGAGCACAAGGGTATTGAGAGAAAAGTTAGGCATAAGAGGAATTATATGCAGTGTGCATGAGAGAAGATTGCGCTGGTTTGGTCATGTGACATAGATGGATGAGGACAAGTGCATAAACAAGTGCTTTTCACTCAAAGTGGAGGGAAGTTGTGGAAGAGGGAGACCCCAGAAGACATGGCACAAAGTATTGAAGGCCTATCTCAAAACATGGGGCCTTATGAAGAAGTTGGCAAAGGGCCAAGATATACGACACATTGCTGTACTCAAGAAACTCTGCCCACCACAACAGAACTGATATTCTAAAATCAAGGTACCACAGAAAAAGCACTGATGCTGATGCCATGTAAAAAAGTACCCTATATACTCTGTAAAGTGGATAGCATTAAGAAGGGTATTCAGCCACAGAAACCATGCCAGAAGAGACAATGGAGCCAAGTGAGACTCCTGGCCTTACCAGTTCCTGTCAAACCATCTAATCCATGCCAGCATGGATAATAGATATTAAATGATGATGATGATATATATATCTCCAACCACATTCAATGATCAGCATTTCTTTATAGAGCCATCCTCATCCATGTTTGCTTAACTAATTTAAATAACAAGCTCGGATTTACCTCGGCTGAATAACAACGGACTGGAATTCCAAAGGCTCTTGCAAGTCCAAAGTCAGCAAGTTTCAGCTCTCCATTCTGAATTTCAAAATGAAATTTATAAAAATTTCAACTAGACAGACAACACAGTTATGGTCATATTTTAATTATATAAAATGTATAATTCTCTGTTATATATTACATAAAATCTTTATAATGTCTATATGATATATAAATAAATATGTACATTATATATCTGTGATTATAGTCACAAACACATAACTAATAATTTATATTTTGTAATTATAAATGAGTAATGCACTATAAATAATTTGAGTGAACCAATACAACTGAAAAATAAAACACTTTCAATTTATTGTTGCAAAGTTCAGAAAGTTAGTTTCAGAACATTAAACAGTAAAACTGGTTAAAACATGGATATGTCAAAACAATGACTTGATGCTTATATGCAATTAACATGTTTAAATTAGGTATAAACAATTTGAGAGCAATAATGACCATAGTCTTGGTATTCTGGGAGGGCCATTACACTAATAATAATAACTAGCTGAACCTGTAAAAAAAATCATGGTAAACATAAAAATGTAAGCATCTGTGAACAGTGAATTGGTGCCATGAGAAATGTTTGTATTTTATGACTGTCTGTCTTTACGTTCTGAGTTCAAATTCTGCCGAGGTCAACTTTGCCTTTCATCCTTTCAAGGCCCAATAAATTAAGTACCAGTTGTGTACTGAGGTTGAGCTAATCAACTAGCCCCCTCCCCACAAAAATTTCAGGCCTAGAAAAGTATATTATGACAGTTACAGAATATAGAAAGTAATGTAACACCAATGACTATATAATCCAACTAATATATCTCAGTTACACAAACGTAAATGGAATTACTATTTAACCTTAGAATACATCATACATATTCAAAGAACCGTCTTGATTTAGTGGTTCTCTTTTCTCTTTTACTTGTTTCAGTCATTTGACTGTGGCCATGCTGGAGCACCGCCTTTAATCGAGCAACTCGACCCCGGGACTTATTCTTTGTAAGCCCAGTACTTATTCTATCGGTCTCTTTTTTGCCGAACCGCTAAGTGACGGGGATGTAAACACACCAGCGATGCTAGGGGGACAAACACAGACACACAAACACACACATATATATATATACATATATACGACAGGCTTCTTTCAGTTTCTGTCTACCAAATCCACTCACAAGGCATTGGTCGGCCCGGGGCTATAGCAGAAGACACTTGCCCAAGATGCCACGCAGTGGGACTGAACCCAGAACCATGTGGTTGGTTAGCAAGCTACTTACCACACAGCCACTCCTATGGAACGTTTTTCTGGTATTCTTTTATTCTTTTACTTGTTTCAGTCATCTGACGGTGGCCATACTGGAGCACCACCCTTTAGTCGAAGAAATTGACCCCTGGACTTATTCCCTGTAAGTCTGGTGCTTATTCCATCAGTCTCTTCTGTCGAACAGCTAAATAACAGGGATGCAAGCGCACCAACATCAGTTGTTAAGCAATGATGGTGGTGGGGCAAACACAGACACAGACACATACATATGATGGGCTTGGAGGTAGTGGTGATGCTGCCTGGTACGATTTTGTGGTTTGCTGGTATGCCGAGAGAGATCCAGCTGGCCCCTAAATGGTTCCCTGATCTTAAAGGTGTAATGTGGATGTGTAATGATGACACATCAACAAATGAGTCAGAAATTCTAACTTAAAAAATATAGAAAGAAAAAGACCATGTCGTTGTATTCCGAAGGTGTAATTTTATAATGAAAACAAATTCTCTCTCTCTCTCTCTTTCTACTTGTTGCTTTGCCACTGACTGAAATTGTTTTAGTTGTGTCTTCAAGCTCTTTCTCAGTTTTTCTCATGCTGTTAAAACAATAAATGTCCAAAATGATTAAGTGTTTCAATAGAAAAACATATATGAATGTATTGGACAGTTTTTGTTTAGGATATGGTATCCAATATTTGCTGTGATTGAAAACACAAAACAAACACCACCTTCCTTTGAGTCACCACTCACTTCTCTCATATATATATAAATATGTCTCAAGTTGTAGCTTTAATTCAAAGGGGCCAGCCTTGTCCTCTTCTGTGTGAGGCTGAATCTCCCTGAGAACTACGTTAATGTTATGCATGTCTGTGGAGTTCTCAGCCACTTGTGAGTTAATTTTATCCTCGTTTGGTAATGAAAAGTGAAATTGACATCCAATATTTGCTGCGTGTATGTATCTATGTAATAACTTTACTTTGAATTTATGTATCTACTGTCTCTCTCAGTTTCTCTCTTTCTCTTTCACTTCCTTTGTGTCCCTCTTCTCTCCCGCTTTTGATTTAACAATGTGTATATGTATCTACTTCTCTTGAGATGAATGCTGTCACCACTCACTGTCTCTTTCACTCTCTCTCTCTCTCTTACGTCTTCTCTGAAACATTTAAAAAGACAAAACAAACGCTGTCACCACTCAATGTCTCGTTTATTCTCTCTCTCCCTTTCTCTCTTACTTCCTCTCTGAAACATTTAAAAAGACAAAATGAATGCCATCACCACTCACTGTCTCTTTCACTCTCTCTCTTACTTCCTCTCTTTTGCTTTGCCACTTCTTTGAAGTAAGTGCGACACACACAACAGGTACGTACAAAAACAAAAAGTTAGCGTATTAATATTATTGATAATAATACATGCACTGGTTCAATATCACTTCTTTATAGTTGGTCAAAGTCCTTTCATCGCACTTGGTGACCTCATCAGTGACATGCTCTCTCTCTCTCTCTCTCTCTTCAAGGTCAGCCTTGAAGATTTTGACAAACAAACAACTAACCAATTAATTGTTTAACAAGCACATTAAACAAATTAATAATTAGTTGGTTAGCTATTTAATTGATTGAATAACAATAAAGAAGTAATGCCGAACCAATGTATGTGTTTATTATTATTATTGGTGTAATGACTCTCCCAAGACTCAATAAGATTTGTTTCAACAGATGAATTCACATCAAGAATTTTGTAAACCAAATACAAAAACAAAATGATCATAGTCTCAACACTAAAATAGGTAAGCATACAAATCATTATGCAGGAGATAGATTCAGTTAATGATAAAAGGTTTACAAAACTAAACTAATAGCTATTGGACATACTGTTTCTTTTAGAGTAACAAAACTGATATATATATGATATTTGAATTTTCAAGATAATCATACCTTATTGATGAGCAAATTTTGAGGTTTTAAGTCCCGATGCAAAACATTATTACTGTGGCAGAATGCTAGACCCCGCAATAATTGGTACATGAAGGACTGAAAAAAATAACCACACAATTGTTTATCAAGTTAAAAACATATTGATATAAATAATATAAAGTAGGTGAATTAGATTTTCTTATATTACTTGATTCTTTAAATACTGAAACAATTTTAGATTTCTTAAATGTACAATTAGCAAACAGTAACACTTATCACCTTCAGGAAATCAGTATAATCATTATGAAAATTGATTTAGATAATCAAACATCAGATAGTTAAATCAATACTTTCAAAAATTAAAATTTTTCACTATCACTTGACAAATGACAATTTTACATTCTGTCTTTGAAATTCAAAAGCTATCTCCTTTTCTGTGACATAATCAAAGAATAATCTAAAAACAATTCCCTTCAAATACAAGTGTTGCATGAGCAAATAAAATACCAATTATAACAGCATGGATAAAGGAATATTGAAACTAGATTTCACAGAAAATAACAGCAAGAAAGTTACACAAAAGTAACCAATAGAATGCAGTGTTATCTTTAATGGAACAGCTAATTGATCAAGGCAATCAACATCTCAGTAGCTTACTTCACACAACAAATTCTCTGATGCTTCAAGTAACCAGACTGCTCAGGTTTCTGTTAGTTCTACACTAACTATTCTACACAAAAAATGTGCTGCACCACTGACCAAACTCACAGCTCTGTGATTATACGTCCAGTGCTTTACCATTAAGCTAATCTGACCCAATGACAAATTCTTCTACAAATTTAGGATATATAAATCTAGCTTTATAAAATGCTATCATACATTAAATTCAACTTATGTTGAAAAAAAGGTAATCGTATCAACATGAAGGACAAACAAACAAGGCAAATATACACTGGAAAAGAAAACAAAATCATAAATGGGAGAAATAAAATAAGACCTTTGAAAAACTCCCAGAATGAAATCTTAGACATGTAGAAGACTTTCTATCTATCTATCAAACTCTTCTCTCTCCACTGTTAAAAGTAGATGAAATAGAAAATACCGATCATACTCTGTATAATATTAATGGTAATCTCTATTGCAAGTGAACTTAGAGGTTTTTAATCCCCTCCTCTCACATTTTTTCTCTACACTTTTTAAAAAAAGTAGTCAATCGTTTATATAGTTCCTAAATGTTTAGATGACCATGTAGTTTTATTTCAAGTTACACTGCATTGATAATTTCCAAAAAAGAATGAAATAAATTTATCTGCGTCTATTTGCAAAAAAAACCCAAATAAGAATGAATTATATAGAAACATAAAATAAGTATATAACAAAAAATATCTCTCTCAGCGTTTCTCTCCCCTTGAGGGAAATTTCTCCCTCACTTTTATTTAGGAAACCCTATTTTTTTTTTCTGTCTCTTACACTAAAAACAACTGCAAGATGACAGCAGCAGTCGTCGCCAGTCAAATTTCACATGTGTGTTATATGAATAGTTAAAAGAAAAACAATTTCTTTCATTCATTATCTCCCTTCTTTTTCTGTTATGTTGTTGAAAGAATTTTGGGGGTTGCTGTTTCTGCAGTTGATTTCTGGTTATATTTAGGGTTTTCTAAAATGAAAGATTGCCTCAATTTTTCAATTATTTAATCTTTTATACATTTGATTTTTTTTTCTTTTAATCAATTTATCTTTTCATGTTCAAATAAAAGATATAATTTTATAAAACTAAATGAATTGTTGATGAATATCATTTTACCTTGACTGTATCTAAATCGATTTCTCCATTGCAACTGTCAAAATATTTCTTTAAATCTTGATCACAGTATTCAAAGACAAGCGTCAACTTTTTCTCACTGTGCAGCACATCATGAAGACTATAAAGAAAAATAATTAAAAACTTCATTTAAAAGTAGTACGAAAAGAAGTAGTATTTATGCCCACTTAAACACGGATGCTCAGTCAGAACAATCTTTACCACAGTAGATACCATGAGAGAAACTCCCATATTGGCTTTTGGTGCAAAATGCACTCTCGTTTATATTACTAGTGAGAAGATAAACCCCTGCCACCTCCAGTGCCATATCACATTGTGTTATTTTGACCTTCCTTGGTCTTGTCAATGATGGATGCTTTACCAGTAGAGGTAGCAGCAATTCATCTTCCCACTAGCTATATACTCTTTACTCTTTTACTTGTTTCAGTCATTTGACTGCGGCCATGCTGGAGCACTGCCTTTAGTTGAGCAAATCGACCCCGGGACTTATTCTTTGTAAGCCCAGTACTTATTATATCGGTCTCTTTTTCCGAACCGCTAACTGTAGCACTGTATACAATAATTTCATTATTATTATTATTAAGTAAACACACCAGCATCAGTTGTCAAGCAATGCTAGGAGGACAAACACAGACACACAAACACACACGCACATACATATATATATATACACATATATATGACAGGCTTCTTTCAGTTTCTGTCTACCAAATCCACTCACAAGGCATTGGTCGGCCCGGAGCTATAGCAGAAGACACTTGCCCAAGATGCCACGCAGTGGGACTGAACCCAGAACCATGTGGTTGGTTAGCAAGCTACTTACCACACAGCCACTCCTGCACCTATATATAGAAAAACAGTGCCAGAACAGGTGCTAGTGTTATAAATAGCCAATGATTTATTGACAAAAGGAGTCAGACATCACCAATAACTTATAGACAGAAGCTGAAGAAATTTGGAACAGAGTAATGCTCAACATGAATGACTGAAAAAATGAAGAGTAGAAGACATCTCCAAAACCTAACAGCATCATCAAGTATACAATACCTTAATTTAATAATTATGTGCAAAAGATGTCTAGTGGCATCTCAACTTGCTTGACAATGATTTGTCATTTATAATGACAGAATTTTCTGAATACTCAAAAACATGCAAAGATTGGGTTAGGTATAATCTGCAAAATTATTTTGTATGAAAATTCAAACACAATTCAGTTCAAGAAGTATTGATATACTAATGATTAAACTAGTATGAACAGGAGAGACTGCTGTACTGATACCATCAGCAGCAGCAGCAGCAGTAACAGTTACACTTGAAGGTATTTCCATATTGGTGGGAGGAAAGTCAGAAGGGTGAAGAACTGACTGGAATGAAAGTGGGGCAGATTTGGATGGGGTTATCCAAGGGTACGCAGCATGGAATTAGTGATAGTGAAGCCTTTCTCAACAGCGGCACACAGAAACATCATTGTTTAGAAGATGGAGAAAGAAGACACTTACAAAAGTTGATGGAGATTCTTTTGGCAAAGGGACCAAAAAGGTGGGCAACTGTTTGGAAGGTGAAAAAGCTAGAGGGCTCAATGGCATCCTTTGCTCACCGGATAACTCTGGTTATGCTTCCTGGGTGAATACTGCTATGCAATTTCATTAACTGGATTGCTCAAATAGTATCAATCCATGACAATAATCTACTGGCACCACTTCTGCCTCTTTTCATTGCTACTGCCATACAGTGGGAACCAGAGGTACAGATGTCAGGCAAGGCATCTTTATCTCTGTTCCAATCACATTTATGCCATTATTTGAATCAGTATTGGATCTTTTCCTTTTGAATGGCAGATGTCAACATAATTTCTAGGAAACTAAAAAATTTTAAACTTCGTATATTGGTAGAATGTGTTTATAAAACATAATTTTTTCTTGGTTTTAATTGAGAAAATTCTATAGTTTGTAAGATATTTCGTCTGAAAATCCAAGCATTTCGGCAATTTTAACCAATCGATTACCTCCATTCAATTAAAATCATTTGCTGCGTCTAAAATTGAGACAACATCCTGTAACTAACCCTAAATCTCCCACCTAACCCTAACCCTAAATTTTTTTTTCTTAATTGTTAAATTAATTTAATTCCATTGCTTTAGTTTTTTCTACATGCGTAACAATTAAATTAATTTAACAATTAAGAAAAAAAAATTTAGGGTTAGGGTTAGGGGGGAGGTTTAGGGTTAGTTACAGGATGTTGTCTCAGTTTTAGACGCAGCAAATGATTTTAGCTCAAAAGAGAGCATAGGATTGGTTAAAATTCGAAAAATTAAACTACGTTAAACAAACAAATTACAATTTTCTCAAGAAAGCCAAGAGAAAAAAATGTTTTATTTTGACACATTCTACCAGTATACGAAGTTTTAAAGTGTTTAGTTAACTAGAAATTATCTCCGTTCAAAAGGAAAAGATCCTCAGTATTTTGTATTCTTTCATTAATAAGTTAAGTTTGTGAGGAATTTCCTTCCCATAAGTGCTTTTTTCATGACACCATTACTAGGAGGGCCACCTATCGAGGCTAAAGACCCCTTCTGGCCATGAGACATGGCTTAATCCCACTGAACGTCAATCTGGCATTTCTTGGCTACAGGGTTATTAGGGCAGCTAGTTGCAGAATTGTTGACATGTTTGACAAAATGTTTAGCAACATTTCCTCTGGCTCTTTATGTACTTAGCACCAATCCTGTCACGGTCAACTTTACCTTTCAGCCTTTCATGGTTGATAAAATAAAGTACCAATCAAGTATTGGAGTCAATAGAATCAACTAATCCTTTCCCCAACATTTCAGGTCTTGTGCTTATATTATCTATCTGTCCAGGTCGTCCCACAATATAAGTACCAGTTGAACACTGGGGTTGATATAATCGACTTATCGCCTCCCCTGAAACTGCTGGACTTGTGCCAAAATTTGAAACCACTATTATTATTATTATTATCATCACTACTACTACTACTACTACTACTACTACTTCTTCTTCTTCTTCTTCTTCTAGTAGAGGTACCCGGCTTTACTCGAGATTAAAATGGCATAGTTTTTATATTGTTTTAATAGTTTCAGTCATGTGACTGTGGCCATGCTGGAGCACCGACTTTGGTCAAACAAATTGACCACAGGATTTATTCTTTGTAAGCCTGGTACTTATTCTATCAGTATCTTTTGTTGAACCACTAAGTTATGGGAACATAAACACAGCAGCACCGGTTGTCAAGCAATGGTGAGGGTACAAACACAGACACACACACAAAAATATACACATATGTACAACAGTCTTCTTTCAGTTTCCGTGTATGAAATCCACTCAAGGCTTTGGTCGGCCTGAGGCTATAATATATATATATATATATATATTATATATATATATACACACACACATATATATCTATATATATATCCACATGTATGTATATATATATATATATATTATATATATATATATATACACATACATACAGATAAAGAAATAATCTTATTCTTAAACACAGGATAATGCTAATAATACAGCATGAACAGGATAAACTATCCATATTTTGCAGAAAAATATGTCAGCAGCAAGCCATGAGACACAAACTCATAGCCTTGTGATTACACGTCCAGTGCTTTACCATTAAGCTAATCTGACCCAATGACAAATTTAGGATATATAAATCTAGCTTTGTAAAATTAAATTCAACTTACGTTGAAAATCAACAAAGTAAGTTTGCATTAGAAGTGTTGAAGTGTATTGAAAGATATAGATAAGGAAATTATTTTTTTCTCAAACGCAGGATAATGCTAATAATATAGTATGAAGAGGATAAACTATCCATATTTAGCAGAAATATGTGTATGTACATATATATATATACTCTTTTACTCTGTTACTTGTTTCCGTCATTTGAGTATGGCCATGCTGGAGCACCGCCATTTAGTTGAAGAAACCAAATACTGGACTTATTCTTTGTAAGCCTGGTGCTTATTCTATTGATATCTTCTGCCAAACTGCTAAGTTACAGGGACGTAAACACACCAACATCAGTTTCTAAGCAATGGTGATGGTGCTTTATCATCTCCTCCAGGAGGGTCAATCTTTACTATTTTGTCCCATATCATCCTGAATTTTCCTGTTCTACAAGTTCCATCCACATTTAGAAACTGGAAATCCTTTCTGCAGCTGTCCTCCCCTATATGCATCACATGACCATACCAGTAAAGTTTTCTCTCTGGCACACAAAAAATATGATGCTTCGTATGCTCAACTTTTCCTTCAATACAGTTGCATTTCGTCATACATTACACACTGACTTTACATATCCAGTGGAACATTTTAGGTAAATTTCTTTCTAGCCTTCACAGTTCCTCCACATTCAGTGTCCACATTTCACTACTGCCTAGCATTGCTGTTTGTACACAAGCAGCATACAATCTGTCTTTCACTCTGAAACAAACCTTTTGTTACCAACAGAAGTAATAGCTCTCTGAACTTTCATCAGTCAGTTCTTATTCAAGCGATTAAGCTTTTGCAGCATCTTCCTTCACTGCTAATTAGATCATCTATTGTAACAGGAGCTAGCTCGAAGAATTCTTTTGGGTATTCAAGGAAGTCTATTTCCTATGTGTTTTTAGTGAGTATTACTCCTGCACATCTGCCACACACAAAGTCTACTTTCTCTGTTAACCTTCTTATGATTACACTGTACCTCTTATGTGTCCAGGGTTTGTACTGGGTACTATATAGGATTTTTACCTCCATACCTGGAATTTCTTTTCTCATTCTGCTACAGATTCTTCAATAAGAATGAAGTCATCAGTATAGAGGAGCTTCCATGGGCAATCAGTCTTAACATACTCTGTCATGCTATGATTGACTCTAATAAAAAGGAAGGAACTGAGAGTTGAGCCCTGGTGAAGTACCTGCATACTAAAAGCTTAGGTGCACTCTTTGCAAACTCTAATCTTACAGGCAGGACCCCAGTACATGGTTTGAGTGGCTCTCACTTGATCAGAGAGTGAAGTACTCAGCTGAAGCCTTTCTTTAGATAGATGAAAGCCAAGCAGAGCAAAATACTTCTCCTGCAGTAGCCTTACTAGGAAGAGAGCATCAGTAGTACTTCTCTCTTGCACTAAAGCAAACTGCATATCATTTAGTTTAACACTTTAGCATTTAAACTGGCCATATCCAGCTCAAATATTCTACCTGTTTTAAGTCCAAATGACCAGATCTGACTTCTCACCCCTACCCCCTACAATGTCATTCCAAAAATTTACAGTCACATCATTAAAATCTTGAAATTACAAGATGAAGCATAATTAATAGACTAATAAGAATGCTAAAGGGTTAACTCTCTTCCAAATTAGTTGAGCTATTACTTCCATAACCTGGTCCAGTAGTGTGAAACTTCCATGATTACTTCTCTCTAGGGCATCTCCTTTATCTTTGTAACAAGTTAACTATAATACTGTTACACAACACCACAAGTAAAAGAATATCTCTGGTATGGACAACAAAATGAGAACAATATATCCTTTGTAAACTGAATAAAGAGCTCAGTTTGAAATTCTTGCATTGTTACTGAATATAGTAGGCACTTTAAGAAAGCTGAAGTGGGCACAACAATGAAAACATTGTGACTACAATAAATGAGGACACTAGTCCAAAGACAACAAAAAAATGAAGATTTAACAATGTTCAGAACAGAAAGATATTGAATTTAAATACATACCGAACAATATTCTTATGTTTTAATTCTTTTAGTAGACAAATTTCTCGAAGAGCTGAACTTGGTACACCCTGGAAAAAAATTGATAATTTTATACAAGTCAAATCCTGATCAGTTTAGGAGGGTAAAAACTTTAATATATCAACTCTGCTATATTTGAAGGATATTATTACCATTTTATATTTAATTTCCTTTACATGGAAGTATTACTTTATTTCTCCTCTCTTCTAACTTTACATAGATCAATGTAGATTGCAATAATTCAGTCACAACCTACAAATAGCTATCATATTTGTTCATGTATAATACAAACTTGAATGTAATACATGCCATCAATGATGGACAATGAAATCACAGAAGAAATACATTGCATGTATAATGCACTTTGGCTTTTTTTTCTTTTGGTATTATGTTGTATGGAAAAAAAAAAAGAGTTTAGTCAGATTTATTATAATTGCTGTTAAGTTCACAAATTCTAAACAAAACAAAAATCAATGTCAAAACTGACTCCAGGGTGTGAAAAATATCCAATAATGTTTAACAGCACAACAAGCGAACACAGGACTTGTGGAATGATTGTTGTCTACCATCATACAGAAGGCCAAAACATAATATTTTCATTAAGGAAACATTTTTTGAAACTCACAAAAGCAGCAAACATATAATCACCTTTACCTGTATAACAATGAAAGAATTTGATACATAAGTGCTAAATGTAATGCAAGACCGCAGAAGAAGAAAAGTTAGCAAATACAGCTTGCCTGTGTTGAACTAGATTGGAATTTTATCACTCCCAAGAACTGTAATTTGGTGAGTGATGGGGGAGTTAGGGTTAGATAACCGTTTCAAATGATTTCAAAGCCATGTGTAAGAGATGCTAGAAATAGACTCAAGATTAACAACTCATTCACTGAGGAATTTAAGGTTCAAATAAGTGTTCAAAAAGACTACTCTCAGTTCATTTTCAATAGTTCTATTTTCTTACCAATAAAATACAGAGCTGAATGCCAAATGTCTTTGTGCAAATGACTTGATTCTCTAGATAGAACTGTACAACTAAATGGGAAGTTTGAAACAAAGGGAAGAAGCACAGAAATCAGTTTTTGATTTAAACAGTATGAAATATGTATATCTAGGTAAAATTCAACAAGTCATAATCAACAGATATAACTTAAAGATAAGTACTATACATAAATCACAGTTAGTGGTTGGCCAGGAAAGACATCCAATTTTCAAATATCTGTTCCAAAAACTAATATCACCAGCAAACCAATCCAACAGATGATAGCAGATGAATATGGGTGCAGAATATTATTCCAGAAGTTTTAAAATGTATATAATAGGTAGAGTACTGTGTAAAGCAACATTAGTGTTATCAATAATAACAGATCATGAATGAGAGAAAATCAAAAGGATCAAGAACCAAGTAAGGATACACATGACATGCTAAATAGCTAAACATGATAGTGATAGTATGTGAAATAGTTATTAACATAATGATTATAAAAACTTGAAAAAGTTTTATATCCCAAGTGTTATTTGCTTAATCTGGCTGGAACCTGCAGAAAAGGAAGACCCAGGAAGACATGAGATGAAGTGGTGAAAGCTGACCTCAGGACCCTGAGCCCCAAATTGTGATGACACAGGACTGGGATCTCTAGCAGTATGAGGTTCTCAAGGAGTTGTCCTCCTCAGCAAAAATGAGTTCTGGAAGTGCTACATTTTCGGTTCTCCATCCATTACAGTGATTCCCCCCATAATGCATTATGACTGCCTCTTTCCCCACTCCCCCAACTCTATCATCTTTCTATTCCTGCTGCTCACTCCACACCATCACACTTTTGCATCCCTCTGTCTTCCCCAGGTTATGGCTTTTGTCTCATCCACTTTTCAACCTACCGATTTTGGCAGTTTCCCTCCCCACCCCTCATTCACTTACACTCATGCAAATCATCCACCCACCCACTTCTACTCAGCTTGAGCATTGTGGGATCATCTGGGCACCTTATCACCATTATCTATATTCTTGCAACTCCTATTCGTCATTTTCTCCCCGCCCCCACCCAATTTTATCTTCATTAGATGTGAGTAGCAATGCAGATACCTCTGCAGGAATCTGATATATCCCCTTCTCTCTTAGTAATCTCCTCATCCCTTAGCATGAAACTAGTATCCCAGGGCTTGTAGTCCTGTAAACTGCATGGTGACCTTAAAAGTGTAGGTTGCATGAAAAAAGCACACGGTCCAGACTGTAAAGTAGTTGGTGTTAGGAAGGGCATCCAGCCATAGAAAACATGTTCAATGCAGTCCCTGGACACATTAGATCCTGTCAAATAATCCACCTTATGCCTGTATGGAACATAGACATTAAATGATAGTGGTGATGATGATGATGGTGATGATGATAGGACAGACATCAGGCAATCAATGTGAAAAAATAGCAGGATATTGGAGAGAGTACAACAAAAGGAACACAAACATGTGCTCTACCCATGTGCCATACAGAAACACAATGGCTATGTAAATATTGTTGAAGTAAAGTTTCTTTCCAGACATCCATACTCAACCTTATGACAGACTATAGAAGCTATACAAATACAGGTAGCAAACACCATTCACATACTTAATATGAATACTGAATCACTGTTGATTGTCACTTTACTTACATCATCATTATCATCAATGTTTAATGTCTGCCTTCCATACTAGCATGGGTGGGACAGTTTGATAAGAGCCGGCCAGGCATAAACCTGCACCAGACTTCTGTGACTGATTTGGTAGGATTTTTACAACTGGATGCCCTTCCTAACACCAACCAATCATCAGAGTGGACTTAGTGTTTTTAATGTGGCACAAGCACAGGCAAGGTTTTTACAGCTGGATGCCCTTCCAAACACCAATCACTTTACAGTGTGGACTGGGTGCTTTTAAATGGCATCTTCACTGACAGGGTCACCAAGTACTTGCATGACAAAAAAAAAATACTTTCAAGAGGGGAGGGGACATTGGAGGAGTTGATCTTGTGTCAGATGATGAAAGCTTATAGTTAGACAGAAACAGGTGTCTTGCTGTAGAGGAAGTACAAGGTTACCAAAAGGTGCGCTACCGCAAAGGAAATACATGGATACTCAACCTGAAGGAAGTGCAGGAGAAGGAGAAAGAGAGAGTGGGGCACCTTTGTACCTAATTTGCGCAGCTCACACATTGAACATGTTATCCTTTCAAATGCCTTTTCGAGTCAATTAATGCCACACAATCCCAACATCAAAATTTAATTTTCTCTAGAACACATTTTTACTCCAAAATCTATGAATATTTGATTTAATTTAATTATTGACATCATACAATTCCATAAACTTCAAGAGAACTTCGAGAATTATTCATTTAAGTTATTTCAACTGTGTGATATAATGGAAATAGACAAGCTTGTAGATTATGTAACAAAAAGGCTTTAAAAACACTACAAGCCAATACGAGAAGTTTGTCACACAGATGTTATGAAATGAGGAATTGTTGCAAACACAGCTTGATGAACCTTTCAGCAGTATTGTATAAGAAAGAATTTAAACTGTTATGATATATGTCAATTAGCTCTAGTTTAATAAGCTCCTTCTTTGAGTTCTTTTTCTTCATAATATTCACTCTATTATCCTTACCCTTTTATTATTATACTAGCAGTATTGCCCATTTTTATATCTTGATTTTTTATTTTTCATGTAATTTACGCATGCTTGCACGTGTGGTGAACATAGTTCACGTCAAACAGCTGACTGAGTAAAGTTCACTATTTAATGCATGGGATAAGGCCTAAACAAACACATTATCGATTTTTGCACTTGCGAGATGAATTTCGGAACAGAAATAGCGCAGTTCAATTTTCATTCGCCTAAACTTTAAGTGACCCATTTTTGGTGGTTCTATGATTTGTTGGCTAGGAGGAGATGTGCCGGGAAGTTAAACACACAGATACACACACAGACACACAAGTTGAGTTTTATATGTAGAGATTTTCAATGAAGGCGGTGAGCTGGCAGAATCGTTAGTATACCAGGCGAAATGCTTAGCAGTATTTCATCTGCCACTACGTTCTGAGTTCAAATTTCGCTGAGGTCGATTTTGCCTTTCATCCGTTCAGAGTTGATGAAATAAGTACTAGTTATGCACTGGGGTTGATGTAATTGACTAGCCTGCTTGCCCCCCCAAAATTTTCAAGGCCTTGTACCTAGAATAGAAATAATTATCATATTTTAATTAAATACACTGCCTTTGAATTAATTTTGAAAATAGTGAAGAGTTTTTAAAAACAACATAGTCATTATTTAGCTGGTGTTCAGAAAATAAATCAATATGAAATTTTGATGAAAGATTTCAATTAAGATTGCTTTCACAAAGGAAACTTGTATAATAGGACTGCAGGTGGGCTCAGGCAGGATGGTATCAAAAGAGTTTACTTGTGCCAACCAAATAATGTATACCTAAATTATGTAAATGGAGAATGCACTGTGATTGACTTTGTCACCTTTTAACTATACTTTTATTTAGTTATGGGTATATATAGATTATATCTTGAAGATACCTACTGTGTTATAGTTATTAACTGGGTAACTATTAGCTATTGTGTGCAAATCTTGTATTGATTGTCTGTATTGTTAATGTTGCACAGATTATTTACCTGACTGCTTGTGCTTACCACTCTTTCTTTTCTCTCTCAACTCATTCCATTTTCTCTCTATCCCCTCACTCTTTTTCTTTTTCCCCACTTTTTCTCACTGTCTTTCCACTCATTTTGTTTCCTTCCTTCTTCCTTTCTCCCCAACACACAAATAACCCAGATTCTCAGGCACTATCTGTCCACTTCAGTTCCTTCCCTTCTATTTTTTCAGAAAGATAATTGAATGATTAATTTCTGACAGCCATTTTCAAGAACTCTGTAACTGTCACTTTCATAAAAGCAAATAAAATTATTGGATTTGATGCAGAACATACATTCCTGATTCTCCAAACCAATCTGCAGCCACCTGATACGGATTTTCTTTTCACTTAAAGATGGCATCAATTTGCTGTCAGATCTGCATCCACTATGTCAATAAACAAAAAAGTCAAGGGCAAAGCTTACCAAAAAGTGGCAATTATCTCCTTACTACAGTGTTCGCAAACGGTCAGTTGCATGTTGCTCTCAGTGGAGTTGGGGATCCATTGCACATAAATGGTTTTGTTGGTCAATGTCAATTTGCTACATCAAGAGCATGGTGCAGGTATTATATACACAAAAAATGTTGGCTACACAGACATTGTTTGATTGTCAACATTTCCAATCTGTTGAACGTTGTATATAATGCTGTATAGAGAAATAAAAAAAAAGTTAAAAACTAATATGTATTTTGTTCTGTTAAATGTTGCTTTACCTATCTTCATACTTATTTCCTGAATATATACCTACATTTCAATGAAGCAAAATATTACTTATTCTGTGCATAAAATGATAGGTTGTGTACCACAATATATATATATATACACACACACACATATATATATATATATATATGTATGTACACATATAAACATACACACACACATGCATATACATTTATTTATACATGATGGCCATCTATTTATATCTGAGGAAGACCATTACTGACCATCAAAAACATTGTTACACTCAGTTAAATATATACTTTGGCAACTAATGGGCCCAGCTCTTGATAAACGTAAATACCCACAAATATTGTTCTTCTAGCTTCCCCCCATTCACTACAGAGGTAGTGTATCTTTGAGCAGCTTGAAAAATACACACTTCTTCCATTACTTATTTACTCCATCAGTGGTGATGAGTATTGCTTTCCCCATGGACCTCCCATATTTCATATACCTCCAAAAGGACTTCACACAATCATAGTCTTTATTTCCACTGGGAGCACTTTCCACAAGATCACCATATAGCATCTGCTTAAAGATCCTCCAATCATTCATCCAAATAAGGTGTCCAGTCCAAAATAAACAATACTTGTGCATCATTGTCCCAATGCTCAGGACATTGGCTCCCCTCAAGACCTCTGTGTCTAGAGTCCACAAGAACCTGCCAACATTTAGAATATATCTCACAAATCTCTGATGGAAGCATTTTAGGACAGTTACATGACGCCAGTAAAGGGTTCATGTCTTATGTAAGTAAAGAAGTGATGTCAGCACACATGCACGGTACACAGCAACTTTTGTTTACCTTGTGATGCCATACTGGAATCAGATATGAGACTCAAGAACCCTGAAAGAATCAGTAGCCTTCTGATAACCTTAAAGATATTTCATCATCCAAGGAGCAAGAAACTTGTCTACCACTTTCACTGCTGTTCCTTCAACTAAGATGGTTTCACATATGGGTTTACTGGCAAAGGCTGGAATATTACAACACACACAACCATCATCATCTTTAATGTCCACCTTCCATGGCTAGGCAGGAGCTTCTATGTGTTTTGATACAGTTTTTACAGCTGAATGCCCTTCCTAATACCAACCACCAAGCAGAGTGGAAAAAGTGCTTTTTACATGGCACAAGCACAGGCGAAGTCAGTTTTGGCATGGTTTTTACAACTGGATGCCCTTCCAAATGACAACCACTTTACAGTGTGGGCTGGATGCTTTTTACATGGCACCAACACTAGCAGGATCACCAAGATATTTATATATATATGTACACACACACACCATATATAAGATGCACTCCTATTTTGGAAGCATATTTTGTGGAAAAACAAATTCAGTGCTTCATCATACACTTGCTGAAAAATATTGTAAAGTGGTTTTTGTGGAAAAAATATTGACGCTGTTCAAGTAAATACAATGTTGTGACAGTATACTAGAATGAAATATGAAATTATAAATAATAATAATTATTATTATTATGACTGGGTTCCAACCTAGGCCACAGCAACAAAGTCTACCAGCCACACTTGCCAGTTCGTCATCACTGCCTTGAGGCTGGATACATTCCAGGCCAGTGTCTGCAATCAAGTTGTCAATGTAAGTGTGATGAAGATTTCCTCTTCTTACATCACCATGAAGTGAATTCCACAAGACTAATTTGGATGCTTCTAATTCATGGTGGTGCACACAGTGACCAGATAGTTGCAGCTGTCTTTGTCTGATCTTCTCACTAATGTTCGGCAGGACTCCATAAAGTCATTCATTTGTCATGTGTTGCTGCCATTTCACATTTAGTACCATTTGTAGTATCCATTCAGCCCATTTGATAATTTCTGTGTCAGTGTCCATATTTCACTGCCATATAATAAGCACTGATTCAACAGTTGCAATGAACAGCTTGATTTTGATTTGCCTGGGCAATTTGGTGTTTCAGATCTTCTTTAGTTTGCGACAAGCTGTCTTCGCTTGTGCCTTCCTGATCTTGATGTCTGCTTCCAAACAGTTCACCCAGTCACCTAAGTACTTGAAGTTTTCAACAACATTCAATTTGTATATTGAAATAAACATTCTATAGCTGGATACCCTTCTAGTCATTAACCTCCAAGTTTCCAAGCAAGGTAATATCTTCTTAAGGCCAGACATGTTTACACTAAATATTAGAAATGAATGACACTTCATGTATGATAGTGACACTCATTTACAACTATCATGCAATGTCAAGACAAAGAGATACAAACACATAGACACTCACACCTACACATACAATTGGCTTCTTTCAGTTTCCATCTCTCAAATCCATTCACAAAGCTTTAGCCAGCCCTGGTCTATAATAGAAGACACTTGACCAAGATGCCATGCAGTGGGACTGAACCTGAAACCATGAGGTTGGGAAGTAAACTTCTTAACCACATCATTATTACCATCTTTATAATCATTTAACATGTTTCCCATGCTGGAGTGTGTTGGATGGTTTGACAGCATCTGACATGCTGTAAGGCAGCATCAAACACTAATGTTAGCTTTGACATGCTTTCTACAGCTGGATGCCCTTCTTAATGTCAACCACTTTATAAAGTGTACTGAGTGCATTTTTCATGCCCCCAGCACTAAAGAGGCTGCCAAGTAACTTCCAAGGCAAGAGAAGGGAACAGAGAGAAGGAAAAAAGGGTGGGGAAAGGAAAAGAAAAAAGAAATAGTCTCCTTGACTAAATGGGGGGAGGGTTAGTATTTGTGAGGAGAAGGGATGATGGCTTTATGTCAGGTGCTGAGAGGTTACAGTATGATGAAAGAACAGGTTCAGATGTCTGTTATCAAAAAGTGGTTGGTACCAGTTGGAAAGCTGCATAGTAGATAGAAGAGGTGATGGGATGCTGGAGAATCTCAAGATACAGTTGATTGCAATGGGAAAAAGAGGGGGAAAGATGGGGGAGGGGTAGAGGTGCATGTAATGAGTGATGGTAAGAGATACAAGAGTGCCTCAAGGGGTGGGGGCTATGATAAGTGGGGTGTGATGGTAGATATGACAGAGCACTAAAAGTGATAGCATGTAAGAGAGATGTTAAAAATGAAGTATACGAGGGGAGAGCAATGGTTGAAATCACAAAAAGGAGGTGACTGGTGGAAATAATATGAGCAGGGATGATGGCGGTGCCCCAGCATGGCCACAGCTCATTAGCTGAAACTGGAAAAATCATAGTAATGGATCTGGGAAGGGCAGATAACCAAAAGGGAGGGGATGTAATATGTATCTATTCTGATTTCAGATGATTACAGCAGCCGAGCAGTACCATAGATAGAAAAGTTATGGGTGTTAGGTGAGATGTGGAGAAAATCTGAGAAAATCTACCATAGATAGGAAAGTTAAGGGTGTTAGAAAATGAGATGTTGTGAAAATCTCTGCTTGACGAGGCAGTGGGGAGTGGCTCGCTCCAGATCTCCTTCCACAAGTTCTGTCCACTTCAAGCAATCAACACTTCTTTATGCAGCTGCCCTTTTCCATACATATTATGTGACTAAACCAGCGCAATCTTCTCTCTTGCACACTATATCCAATTCCTCTTCACTCAGTTCATTAGCACTTTGTCATGCATGCATACTATATAAGCTCACTAGCTTCATTCTTCCCTAGTCTTTGCATGCCTTCTACATCCAGGGCCCAAGTCTCATACCATACAGCATTGTTGTACACACATAGGCATCATACAATTTGCATTTCACTTGGAGAGAGTAAGAGACCTCTTGTTGCCTACAGAGGTAATAGCTCTCCAGATTTTCTCCATCTTATTCTTAATCTAGCAACTACGCTTTAAAAACATCCACTGCTAATTAGGTCACCTATGCAACTGAAATTATCCACTACCACTAGGGAACCTTCAGGATATTTGAGGAAATCAGTTTCCCATGTAACTTTATATGCATATATGTATGTGTATATACAGACACTACAGACATAGGTATGGCTGTGTGGTTAAGAAGCTTGCTTCCCAAACATGTCATCTTGAGTTCAGTTCCACAGCACAGCACCTTCAACAAGTAACTTCTATCATAGTTCCAGGCTGACCAAAGCCTTGTGAGTTGCTAAGTGGAAACTGAAATAAGCCCATTGTGGGTGTGTAAGTATGTGTGAGTGTGCATGTGTTTGTGTGTATTTGTATGTATCCTTTACCTGATATCATGGGTGCAAGCAAGCATCAATATCACACAAGTGAAGTTGGTCATTTCTTGTCTTTCTTGAAAAACATGTCTACCCATTAGGAAATTATTAACTTACATGGAAAAAAGTGAGTGTTCGCAACAGGAAGGGTATTCAGTCACAGAACAAATTCCACCTCACCCATGCAAACACAGAGAAGTGAACAACAATTGATGAAGATGAAATGATGACGATATACAAGCAGAAGTAACCAGCACTGCCCGAGTCAAAAACTCAGAGAATTAACTGTAACATCACAAAGCAATGTATTAGTACTTATCAGTAAATCTTTTGGTAAAAGCAATTAGGAAAACATCAGACTAAGTGCACTATGCAGAACTATTTTTTAAGGCTATTTTATGAATATTTTTTCAGATATCCATGTTTTAAACATATGCAATTTAAATTCTGAAAAAAATTGTACACATATACAAATCTTTTCAACCCAAACTACTGTTTAAGTGTAACCTTAACCCTAACCTGAAACCCTAATCTTAAATCCTAATACTAAGCTCTTAAACCCTACTCTTAAGCTTTTTCCCTAAAACCTAAACTTTAATACTGATCCTAACTCTAATCCTAACCCCACCCTCTAACCCTAACTAGTTTCTACGTCAGTTCAGTGTTGCCTCTCTTAGGTACAGATGAGGAGAAAATTACTCTGAAATACACATGTATCCACTAGTCCAATAGGGGGTACTCTGAAATGATTATGGTGTTTTACACTTTTTTGTCTCCAGCAAGAATATTTCTCCATGACAAACTGCAGTGAAAAGTTTTTTTATGGACTGAAATATTTCTATCTCTCAAACATAACTGAACTAGTATAAAGTGTATTTTCTTAGTCACTGCTTTGCGTGCGCATGTGTGTGTGTGTGTGTGTGTGTAAAGTTAAAGTTTGCAATGAGTATAGCAACAGATTTTGTGTACAGGTAGAAGTTCACCAGGGCTCGGTTTTAAGCCCCCTCTTATTTATCAAGAAATTTCATACATGGAAGAAAAACCTACAAGAGGAATTGCAGGAAAGTCAACTGGGTCCAAAGTAACAGTGTGTAGAATTTTAAAGTTAATTATCCATCTCTCCATTCCTTTCAAGAAATATCAGGTTTATTAAGGTTAAAGTGAATTAACCTGAATTACAATGGGTGCAATAATTAAAGATCAGACTAAAGTTTATAAATTAGTAAGGAAAAAAAAGTACTTAGTATATTACAGAGTATGTAAATTATGTAGGATTTTTGAGTGGAAATTTCAAGCATGTTTTGCTAAATAAATGAGAACAGAAAATTAATAACTTGTTACATTTATTAATTAGGCTGGATTTACAACAGTGTAATTCAAGAGCCTCTACCAAACACAAATTACAACTCTTACTGCCCCCTCTATAAGAAGGGGCACTGCCTATTGGAGACTACAAAATAATGTAGTCTACATCCTCCCTTTGAGATTCCAGAGGAACTTGACCAACAATGTTCAGTTTTCTTCTCTTTTGTATTTAAAAGAGGGAATATGATTATGTAATCTGGCCTTGAATTTTATAGTAGAAGCACCTATGTGGTAATAGACATTCTCAGATACTTTGACAGCACACTAATATTCTTCTTTAGACATTGGTTATCAAGGGAGCATTTGTTATAGTTCCTAAAGTTACACATTTTATTAAGCATGTAGATATAAGAGGTCTTATTTGTTCTATTACTGTTATTGCTACTACTCAGAAGTGATACAGAAATATTATCAATTCCATTATCTGCACCTTATAGATGTGTTCTATTAAATGTACATCCAGATTGATCTGTATGCTCAGAATGAAGACACATGTGCATTCATTCTGAAAGTGTTCAATTTTTTTAATATTAATAGTTACTACAATATCTTCTAAATTAGATGTAGTGGAGTAAGAAAACTTTATAGTATGCCTATTGAATATTTTACTATATCTGCTGGGAGGAGAAAAACATTGTGTTATATCTCAAAAAACATTCCTGGGATATCTGTGCCTGTATGAATTCTGAACATAGCATTATACCATGTATTATATTTCTATTATCCTCTCTGTTTCTCCTAAATTTGACCATAATTAATATAAGTATAGTTATTAGCATGTATATTAGCTCACATGGTTGCATAAGTACTGCAATAATTCCCTGGTTCAAATTTCTTATGCTTAGTTCTTTTGCATGCCCCTGATTGGTGTCCAATATGTATATTATCAAGATATTTTCAGAGACATTCACAAGAAGCAATAGACAATTCATCTTCTTGATTGGAAGGTAATCTTCATCACTTGCTATGTAGATTGTTTTCACCACATTACTTTTGCTACCAATAACCTGGTTATAAGCAATCCTATTCTTGTGTCCATTATTATAACCATTCATATTACTATGGTTATTAATGCCTTTATGTACCAGCAAATGTATTCTACTGACCCTAAATGTTTTCACATTGTTTACCTCTGGAATATATTACATCCCCTCAGTATATAATGTCCTAGCTAAATTGGCATTATAATATTCTACATTCTGTAAGAAAAAGTCCTCATTAGCTGAAAGCTTTATACACACACACACACACACACAGAGTAGCCTTGTTCCATCATTAGTACCCATGGATGAAGGTCTTAGTTGTCCACCCTACTGGAACAACATTGTCTGAGGCTGAAACATAGGATGCATGAATGGCAGTTTCTGTCACACAAGCCAGCAGTATGGGATGTTTGACAGAATCCAAGCCTGGGCAGTATGGAATGGACATGTTGCCCATGCAGCATATCCACCCTCGCCACATCATTAAATGGATTCAAAGGAACAACACAATCTTTACAATTGGGTACCAGAACAAAGTTGTAGACAATGTCAAACTGTTTCAGTGGCTCTGACTTTCCATTTTTCCTCAGGTTTTACTCTTGAAACCTTTCCCATGGCTGCATATGGCCACAAAGCAGAGGAGGTCTGAAATCTGACATCTCCTTCCCTAGATGGACTCCTACCCACTCACCAAGCTAACAAACTTCATCTGCCCAACTGACTTGCTATAGTTGGGACCCTGACAAGTGCTACTACAATGGGTCAGAGTAGAGGCAAAGAAGTGGTTCCACACTCCTTAAAACTCTGGAACTCCTGAACCAGGGCACCACTTCTGGGTGCAGTTTAAGGTCTTACTCAGGATGTGTGTGTGTGTGTGTGTGTGTGTGTGTGTGTGTGCACGCATCTCAATAAGGTTAGAGTTTACAATAAGTATATCAACAAATTTAGTGTGCATGTAGGAGTTTACTAGGGTTTGCTTCTCAGTCCCTTCCAGTTTATCAGAATCCTCCAAGTCATAACAGAAGTATATGACAGTTTGCCTGTGGGAACTCCTCTATGCTGATGACCTTGTTCTTATAGCTGTTGTACAACTAGAAAAGAAATTCCAGGTGTGGAATAAAGGGCCTTAAAGTTAACTTAGTAAAGGCCAAAGTCCTAGTGAACAGTAAAACGGACAAGCTACTAATCTCTTCAGAAAAATGGTCCTCACTGACATGTAGGAAAGGTGTTGGTAGAAATTCCATACAGTGTATCCAGGGAAAGCTATAGATGCATAAGAGGCACAGTAGAATCAGAGGAAGGTTAACAGAGAAAGACTTTTTGGCAAATGCTCAGAAGCAATGTTCAATATGAACACATAGGATATAGATTCCTTAAATGCCCAGGAGGATTCTTAGAGGTTACAGACAGTTTCTGTTACCGAGATCACTTATTAGAGGATTCTATAAAAGCATAAACACTAGAATAAGAACCAGCTGTAAAAATTTCTGAGAGCTATTAAATGTAGTTTGTTCAGTGGTTTGTAACAGATTTTAATTGACCAATGTTATTTAAAATTTTCTATGCAAACATGAAAATTGTAGACTATAACTGTTACAGAAATAGGGGGGATTAGGAGGCCAGAAAATGGGGCTGGTGAAGTAATAAAAATTCCTCCACAACCACTCCTGAGTATTTTCTGAGATATCTGGAGGTATGCCAAGGAGCTGAATCCTGCTGCTACACATATGGCCTTCCAACAGCAACCTTCTCCAACAAGGATTTGAACACAGTCTGTAGTAGCTTCATATAGCCATCTGAACTGACCTAGGGCCTTGTTCAAAGAAGTGGAAATGAACTCCGGCACGCAGACACAGTCAGAACACCTGCTGTGTCCCTTTCTGCTGGTCATGACTTCATAGTCTCCAGTACATGGTTTCAATTTCCATGTGCATTGCATTCTTGAATGAAACACTTCATTTCGTGTTGCTTCAGCCTATTCAACTGTGAATGGGTAACCTTGGAGTACAAGAGAGAGATGATGACTTAGGAAAATCATCCAAATGAAGGTGTCTTGAGTCATGTTTTGTATTCAGCAAATGAAAGGATGAATAGTACAACTTGTACTGTGAATCCCAACTGGTCGGGATTGGTTGTTCAACCATGTTGAAGGCTGATCGATTGATTGCCACTGTCCATGATGCCATGATGTCAGCATTTTGATACATGGCATGAATCATCATGATATAGGTAAGTCTTTTTCAATATTCAGATGGCTTCCATGTCAGTAAACTTTTTCTCAACAACAACTTTAATCTTTATGCTCCCCAATACTGTTGACTGCTCACCACTACATCAAGCTGCTCCTGAAAAAAGAGATGTAAAAAGATCATCAAATTTACCCCAAATGCCCCGTATATATCTGCACTGGCATGGACATGTGATGCAAATGGATGAAGACAGCTGTAGAATTTACTGATCACAAGATATGACCAGAACTTGTGGAAGAGCAAGGCCAAGAAGACATGGGATGAAAATATTAAGGATGACCTCAGGGACCTGTTCCTATCAGAGGAGATGACAAAGGACTGGGATCTCTGGTAAAATGAGGTTCTCAAAAAGACCTGCCCTTGTCAGCAAAACAGTTCTGGAAGTGTAATGTATTGTGGTCTCCACCCACATTATAGGGATTCATCCCCATCACCCAAGCTCCAGTGGAATATCCAACCATGTCATACCGCTCTCTTGAACTCCTCACCATTAACTATATCATCTTTACTACTCCTGCTGCTCATCCATCCCCACCCTCTTCGGCATCCCTCTATCTTCTCCAGCTTGTGGCTCCTTGCTCATCCACTCTTCAGTCTTACCCATTTTGGCAGTCTGCATCCCCATCCTTACATCCCCCTTTCCATACAACCTTGCAAACCAATTCTTCAACTAATCTTGTGTGTTGTGAGATCAACTAGGCACCTCATCACCAATATCTATCTTTTGCAACTCCAACTGTTTATTTTCTCTTCTCACCTCTTCCCCTACAAGATGTGTGTAGCAATGCAAATCGTCTATAAGAACCTGTACTACACCCTGCCTTCCCATAGTTCAGTTACCTTATCCCCTAGTACAAAGCTGACCCCTGCCTCCAGGGTTTGTAGTTCTGCAAGGTGCATGGCAACCTCAATAGTACAGGTGGCACAAAAAGAGCACCCAGCTCTTGCTATGAAGTTGTACCATGCAGTGGGACTGAGCCAAGAACCATGTGGTTGGGAAACAAACTTCATACCATGTAAGTACATACATGTGTGTGTGTGTGTGTGTGTGTGTGTGTGTGTGTGTGTGTGTGTGTAAATATATATATATATGTAGTGAATCTTGCAGGCATGAAGTGGATTCGATCCACCATAGCCAAATTTAAATTAACACTTCAACAGAATTTTTCTTATGGTGGAACAATGGGTTTTTCTGTGACACCAGTTTTACAATTGTCAGATTGCCTTAGCTAAGCCGAAATAATGTCTTCACCACTTGACCCTTATCACCTCTTCTACTTCACCAAAAGCTAGAATTAAGATAACAAGGCCACCAACTAAATCCATTGTTCTCAATGATATGTCTATCCTTCTGGATAGTTATGAAAACACAAAGCCATAAGCAAAAGACAGTCAGTCACTTGGTGACGACTCAACCAGTGGTCACTTGGTGACAACTCAATGAGTTAGTCACTTTGGTGACAACTCAGGGAGAACGGAGTCTGGCTGACAGGCTAGAACAACTATGGTATCTCATAAGGCGGCAAGCTGTCAGAATCGTTAGCACAGTGGGCTAAATGCTTAACAGTATTTCGTCTGCCGTTACGTTGTGAGTTCAAATTCCACCGAGGTCGACTTTCATCCTTTCGGGGTCGATAAATTAAGTACCAGTTACGCACTGGGGTCGATGTAATCAACTTAATACCTATGTCTGTCCTTGTTTGTCCCCTCTATGTTTAGCCCCTTGTGGGTAATAAAGGAATAGGTATCTCACCAACGCAGCAGTTGTTTCATCCCACACTCTCTCACTCTCACTAGCTCTAATTCTGTTCTCTTACAACATCACTCTATCTTTTTCTGTGGATTACTGCTAAGATAATGTGTACACAAACTATACAAAAAAATCTACGACATCTAGGTTTACTTCACATGCTCTACGATTTTATCACCTGCCCGTTGAGGTAAGGTATTGTATAATGTAATGGGTAAAAATAAACATTTCCTTAAAACTTCATGCATTGGTCATCTTTCACATCTTACAACTGCTGACTCCAACATTTCATATTATTGTGTACTTAATCAATCTTAACCATTACATACATACATGTGTGTGTGTGTGTGTATACATATACAAAGAAATAAACACACATACATTAGGCAATCAGGTTCAAGAAAAAGTTGTATCTCTCAGTGACTGGTATAGCAATATAATCATTAATTGCTGTAAAAGTACAGAAGATGCTTTAAAAAAGAACAATCGTTGTGGCATGAAATCAATACATCAAGCCATCAAAATGGTAAAAAGAGAGAGCTATGATATAGCATAACAGAATGAGAGAGAGTTCTGAGTGTGTATCAAGAAAGAATAACCAGTAATACCCACTTTTAAGTGTGACAATTAAATAAAATACTCTTAGCCAAGAATAAATCACTATATATTTGCTGAACTAGAGAAGGTCTCTGACAGAGTATCAAATTATATAGTTTATATATTACTAAGTAACTAGATGTAGATGAATGGCTTGTGAGAGCTATTTAAGATAATCATCATCATCGTTTAGCGTCCGTTGATGATGATTATCTTAAATAGCTCTCACAAGCCATAAGTAAAATAATATATACCAACAATCTGGTTCTTAATGCCAAATCGTCAATTTCCACATATCATTATACGTTCACACATGTGCTGAGGCTAGCTAAAGGATTTTATATTTAGGTATAACTGGGGTACTTATGTGTACTCATGACTTTTGCTTCTGCTTTTTTCCATAGGTGCGTGTAAGTATTTCATTTATAATAATAAGAGGTAATGTCCAAAACATGGAAGCAGGGACCAGACTTGAGGGGCCTAAAAATCAAAAGTTTTAGGACAGAACACAATTGTCTACTGCCAGCTGAGAAGTGGTCATGCTCAATGTGCAGAAAATAAGTAGGTAAGAACTTGATATTATGTACTGAATGTACAAATGTGCAATGGGATATCAAGCAGGATGACAGATATAACAGTTGCAAAGAGTAATTAGCAGTAAGAGCACCCACAAAACCAATCTTTCAACTAATCAGAAGACTCACTAGAAGTATTTAACAGCTTCATTTCTTAGGTGACTAAATCAGTAGAGGAGATATGTGTTGTAACAGTAGTTAAGGAGGAATGGAAAAAGTTCAAAGAACTATTGCCTCTTTTGGCAACAAAGGACTTGCCTATCTCTATGATTGAAGGAGAGGTTGTTCGATGCTTATGTGCAATGAACAACACTGAGTGGTAATAAGATATGAGCATGGAATGTAGAAGATGGATGATGATTGGAAAGGAATCGAGTTTTCCACTGGATGTGTGATGTTAGCACATGTGAACAAGAGAGCAGAGTTGACACGAGAAATGGGTATGAAAAGAACCAACAGTAATGAGCAAAAGAGAAGAATATGAAGTGTTTGAAAGATGAATTTTTGAGTGAAGAAAAATCAAGTGATCCAAATGGAATGCACCTGAAGAAAAAGGCTAAAGAAGACATGGCTCTTCTATGCTGAATTTTATGAAGGAGATAAGAAGTGAGCACACGTGACGAGACACTGTGCTGGAACAGAGCTGATCAAGAGATACCAGCACAGAAAAATGAATATAAAATTATGATAATGATAAATGGTATATTAGTCATGTATCATAAATAATATTAAAAATAAGGTCAGTAAACATTTCAAATGAATTAATATTTTTGACATAATGAACTATAACTTAAATAAAATTGGTGTTAAGAAACATAGGTACCACGAGAAAATCATAGTTATGTATTTCATACAGCAACTTGTAAGAAAGTACAGAAAATAATAACCATCAAAACAAAACTGAAAGTTGGAAGATCTTTAGAATAATTTAGAATAATTTACCTCATCATCATCATCCAAACGAACTCTTTTCAAAGCTACTATTTCATGGGAGTCTCGATTTTTAGCCTTGTAAACTGTTCCGTATGTACCTAAAATGCAATGAGAAAATGATATCAGGTCATTAAGAATGAAATGTACGATTTCGAACTGAAAGTTAATTTTACTTTGTCTCAACAAAAAGCAATGCAGTTAATCATGGTGTGCACCTAAATTATGAACACAATTTTGCCATTTTATTGGTTGTTTATTTATGCTGGCAGTGAAGACTTCTGGAGAGCAAGAGGTGATTGAAATCATGAAAGGCTGTTTTTGCATTTTCTTCAGATTTGAAGTTTTTTCCTTGCAAAAAGTTGTCTAATGCCTGGAAAATTTGATAGTCAGTTGGTGCAAGGTTTGGAGAATATGGTGAATGACAGAGTACTTCCAAGTTTAGTTCCTGTAACTTGAGTAGCATTCTTTGTGCAACATGTGGTTGAGCACACTGGGCAAAATGCTTAGCGGCATTTTGTCCGTCTTTACATTCTGTGTTCAAATTCCACCGAGATCAACTTTGCCTTTCATCCTTTCAGGATCGATAAAATAAGTACCAGTTGAGCACTGAGGTCCATGTAATCGAAATGGCTGGCCTTATGCCAAATTTGAAACCAATATTATAAACATGTGTACTATTCATTGTTTGCTAAATCCAAGGCCTATTTGAAAGTAAAGTGGGCTGTAACCTCAGTAACGTAACAGCGAACCTGGAACATAGCACTTTGTTATCAATTTTGCAACAATAATATTGTCCAGGTAAATGCACATTCACCACTGGGTTTTGCGTGTGTGTGCAACAGCAAATTGCTTATATTAGTACCTTTAAATGATCAGTTTTGTAAAAGTGAAAATGTTATGCCACACACCAAGCTCGCTGAAATAAATGTGAAGAATTTACAACAAACATCTGAAGACATGAATAAGTATCACACAATGTTGGGCACACCTAACCAAAAGGTCAGCTTCGCTAACTGCTAATCCACTAATTAAAAAAGTTAGCTTTGCAAACGCTAAGCCACTAAACAGGTCAAGAGAATTAGTGGACACTAACGCTAACTGATGACTTCTAACTTTTATCAAATGAATTTAGTTTTGGTTTGGTTGTTTTTTTGTTTTTTGCTCTAAAACCCTTAAAACAGACCAAGAGAGCTGAAATTTTCATGTTGTAGCTGAAACACAGAGCTTTCCAAAAAGGTGCAGCATGCCAAGATCAGATGCTGATCAAGGTGTATGCAAATAATTAAATGAACAAATGAAATTAAACATTAGTTTTTCAGTCAACATATACTTTATTTACTGTACAAAAAGTATTAAACAAATCAAAAAGATATAGTATAGCAAAGGTATCATGCCAAGATCAGATGATGATTAAGGTGTACTACTCTGGCTGAGCCTTCTTCATTGCCTTGATGTGATGCAGATTGCCTTTCATAAACATCAACCTCTCAAAGTTACCACCTGATAGGGTGGCTCTCTTGGTCCTCAAAATGTCTTTGCCTATAGAGAATAGGTGCTCAACTGCTGCACTGGATGGGATGGCGGTGTTATATTTTGTGAACAAGTCAATCAAGCTCTGCTCACCCAAAAAGGCAACTTCAGTCAGGACCTCCTTCGAGACGGCCTCCAGCCAAGTCTTCACCAAGTTCTGTGCCTTGAATTTCAGGGACCTGTGGCTCCTGCTCTCTTGGAACTGAGTGATGTTGCTGAAGAAATCCTCTTCCTCATTGCTGGTGGTGTTGCTGCCCTCCTCACTGGTCTCCATTAGGGCTGTCTTTATGATGGTCTCCATGGTATTTGTTACTCTGCTAACCTGGCTGCTATTATACTGCTCCAGCCTAAACAGGTGAAACTTAGGGTAGAAGGCAGTGGTCAGCTGGTACTCCTTTTTCGTGATGCTTGCCAGTATTGTGTCTACCAGAAGACTGCAGTACAAGAGATGTTTGAACTTGGCCTCCTTCAGCTTCATGACAATAGTCGCTACAGCTGGCAGAAGGCTCCAAGATAGCTCTGAGATAGGCCCAAGTCCTCCCCCTAGATTTTATCCAAGGCAACATTAGACATCACCCTGGCATACTCCATCAGGAAGTTGACATCAGAATCAGTAAAGGTCTGCAGCTTCAGCTGTGTTATCACCCTGTAAACAGCTCTCCTATATTTCTCCAGCAGGATGCTGAGGACAACAACAGAGCCATCTGGTACTATTGGGGACCACCAGCTCCTCTTCAACGCATTCAGAATGCTGTCTGCTGCCACTGTGCTGTAGCTCAGCAGATTCCACAGCTGCTGTGCCTTGGACACGGCCTTCCTGTGGGTTGACTTGAACAAAGCGATGTCAAGAGCCTTGTTGGCATCCACGCTGGCTACCAAGATGAAGGTACTGGCTGCGCACTTCATGTGCACTGGCAGGTTTAGGCCTAGGCTGCTGGACTCATCAAGGATGGCATAAACAGAGATGTACTCAACTTCGACCACAACCTCAGCACCCTGATCCAGGTCTAGGTCCACATCTTTGATGCCCTCCACATCTGGATCAGCAGCAGCCTTGGGAATGTCTGGCAAGAGTTCAAGTTCTGTACTAAACTTTTTGCCATTGTCCATTGTGGTCTTGGTCACCTTGTCTTGCAGATGGAACTTATAATGGGTGTCCACCATGGCATGGGCAAGAACATCAAAGATGTGTTGTTCTCTGAGCCAAGAACAGGCCAGGATGGTGTGTTGTCTTGTGCGGGTTTTCGGGTCCAGCCAGTGTGCTGTCATCCCCAGGTAGGACCTGTTGTGGGCCAACCAACAGTCCACGGTGGTAGCCACCCAGGAGACATCCTTGAGCAATATGTAATTAAAAAATAAGTAAACTCAAAATTATATATATATAATAATCAAGATGAGTAGCAGCAATTTAAAATGAACAAAGAAAAAATTCACTGTCACTAAGAGTGACAAGAGTGCAATGAGCACCAGCATTGTTAGAAATAGGAATCGTGGACTCCTTAACGGGTCTTTTTGTATTGACAGGGGAGAAAACTCTCCCCAATGTGAGCTAAATACATAAGATTAGAATGCTCACTCCATCACAGCTGGTAGAGGCCAACTCACCCTGTCAATATTATGGAGAATGCCATTGGAATCAGTGAGTGATTTCACAAAATGGTAATGTGAAAATTATAAAATAATCAAGGTATCAACATGAGTGATGATACCTCTTTCCAAGTGCACATTACCAGGATGGTGATAAAGTGCAGATGACTGGTTAGATGAATTCTGAGAATGTTCAGAACAAGAGATTTTGGAAACCATGATGGTCCTCTGGTGGACATTCGTTCTCAACTGCTTGGGTTGCTGCTCCTAGCTATGGTCACCCAACAGTGTAAAATTAACAGTGGACCTCGAAGCAATCCAGTGAAGCTTCACAAAGAAGATCATCTCATTGCAACAGCTCAGCTACTAAGGAAGGCTGAAACAGCTAAGACTGTACACACTGGAGTGAAAGCAGGAAAGGTATACAGTACTATACATCTAGATGATCCTGGAAGGAATTGTGCCAAATTTTGGCACTGAAAGTTACACAAATGTCATTGGTGAGTGTTGTACCAGTGGAAAGGAATGTTTTCGGACCTTAGTGAGTATGAACTATCCTCAGCAGAGGAGGAGCTTGTTAAGGCAGTAAACAGAATGGACGAGCATTTGGAAAAAGTAAAGAGTTTGGCTGAGGCTGCAGAGATAAAGAAAAGGGAAGTGGACTTAACTGGACTGAGGAGCTGTGTATGATGACACAGAAGATGGGCAGTGATGTAAAGTTACTACCCCCGAAAAGGGTTATGGTAAATATGGAAAAGAAGTCCATTACCTACAAGGTGCACTCAGTGTAGAGTAGGAAGGTGGAGCGGATGGAAATGGAAAAAGTAGAAAAAGCTCTGAAGGGGTTTGCAGAGGAAGTAAGATATATAGCAGTGGTTGACCAGTTTAGGACAGAAGAGGAGGCAGAGAGGCTGGCGAGTACAACTGTAAAAACTGAGGAACTAGTACTTCTACCCACCTACCTTGGAAGAAAGACTTCTAAGGTGAGGGTAGAAGGAATTCCACCTGACATAGAAGTGGCTTGATTTGCGGCAGCTGTCCTCGTTGAAAGTGAGGAGGAGGTAGCTGTCCTCCAAGCCACAGAGATGGAGGAAGGAGGCTATAAAGGAAAAATACTGGAAATGATCATACAAGCGGAGGCGAAGGAGCTAGAAACTTTGGCAGAAACAGTGACGTTGGGAGAAATAGTATTAAGAGTATGGGTATAGGGCAGAATTCTGCGATGCTTTAAATGTGGCCAAAAAGGCCACATTAGAGCACACTGCCTTCTACAGAAGAAAACAATAGAGGAAACAACAGATGAACCAGTTGTGGAGATGGAGGAGAAAAAAGAGGAAGAAAAGAAAGATGGATGAAAGGAGGAAGACTGGATAGTAATAGAGAGTAGAAAGAAGAAGAAGAGGAAGAAAAGAAAGAACACTGAGTGTGATGTGGTACCCCAGTCCAACTCCATCCCACCCAAAACCACTCAGACCCACCCACCCTATACAGACACCAAACCCACCCACTCCCTTTCCCCACAAGAAAAAAAGAAAAAGGAGCAGACACCTATTTCTTTACTACCCACAAGAGGCTAAACACAGAGAGGACAAACAAGGACAGACAAACGGATTAAGTTGATTATATTGATCCAGTGTGTAACTGGTACTTATTTAATCGACCCCGAAAGGATGAAAGGCAAAGTCGACCTCGGCAGAATTTGAACTCAGAACGTAGAGACAAACGAAATACTGCTAAGCATTTCGCCCGGCGTGCTAGCGTTTCTGCCAGCTCGCCACAGAATTTAGAAGACCCCTTCCCCGGTGAAAAAGGTTACGAAAGAATGTTATCATTGAGCGATAGCAAGAGTGGAAATAGAAGGACTAGACCAGAGACTAAAGGTGAATTAGGACTCAGAGGTAGCAAGTGGTGTTACTGAGTGTGGAGTGAGTAGCACATCATCATCATCATTTAAAGTCCGCTTTCCATGCTAGCATGGGTTGGACGGTTCAACTGGGGTCTGGGAAGCCACAAGGCTGCACCAGGCCCAGTCTGATCTGGCAATGTTTCTACGGCTGGATGCCCTTCCTAACGCCAACCACTCCATGAGTGTAGTGGGTGCTTTTTACATGCCACCGGCACAGGTGCCTACGGGGCTGGCAAACGGCCACGGCCGGATGGTGCTTTTTACGTACCACCGACACGGGGGCCAGGTGAGGCTGGCAACGGCCACGATCGGATGGTGCTTTTTACGTGCCACCGCTCTTCATATTTTCATTTTCAGATATCATGCATTTTATCATAACCTTAATATATTTTCTCATGTTCATTTTCATGTCACTCACAGTACCAAATTTTATTTTTACATATTTTTAATTGTTATATGTCCCCACATGTTTTGTAGTGTCCCCTCTATATATTACCTTTATGGCAAAATCATTGAAATAAAGTAGGTTGCTTACCAACCACATAGTTCCAGGTTCAGTCCCACTGCATGGCACCTTGGGCAAGTGTCTTCTACTATAGCCTCGGGCCGACTAAAGCCTTGTGAGTGTATTTGGTATATGGAAACTTGAAAGAAGCCTGTCGTATATATGTATATATATATGTATGTATGTGTGTGTTTGTGTGTCTTTGTCTGTCCCCACCAACATTGACAACTGATGCTGATGTGTTTATATCCCCGTAACTCAGCAGTTTGGCAAAAGAGACCAGTAGAAGAAGTACTAGGCTTACAAAGAATAGGTATGTCCAGGGGTCGATTTGCTCGACTAAAGGCTGTGCTCCAGCATGGCCACAGTTAAATGACTGAAAGATTAAAAGAATAAAGGGTGGCTAGCAGCAATTTAAAACCAACAAAGAAATAATTCACTGTCACTATATATAAACTGATGCAGAGTATAATCAAGGCCTACTAACAAAAAAACTAGCCTCTCATCCGCATCTCCACACAAGCTACAAGGGTTTTTGTGAGCACGTGGTTTGTACAATTTTTCCAGGTAGGAAGGAGGCAGCACATTTGATTGCAGCATCTTATAACCATATTTTGCTTATAGAAATCAGATTGTAGTTTAACATTTGTTACTAGGCTGTTCTAAATTCATGGAGATATTGCTTATAATTTAAAGCTTTGTTATTAAACTTTCAAAAATAATGACACTACCTTGATAGGCAATGCGTTGGGGTGTGTGAATAACCAAGATGAGGCAAGGAATGATGGTCAGAATTTGATAAGTGCAGAACTTAAGGTTTGTTTATTCATTATTTCATTAAAGACTGCTGTTCTGGCTGTGCAGACTTAATCATGAGTGGAATATATATATATACCGTATATTATATATTATGATATTTATTTCAGTTAACTATTATACATTTTATTACATTAAGAAAATAATTATTCAATAAATAATTAAATTAAATGAAGAAAATATGAGGTACGCCATAATAATAATTTAATAATCTTGTATAATTTTAATTTATAAATACTTTGTAAGATACTCTCCCGGTTGTTTATGGCTGGCCAAGATCATCCTGCAGGAGAGTGTAGAGGGACATCAACGTCTTGCTGAGGTTCAGCATCTTGATCAGGCCAACCAAGGTGAGGGGCTCCACTACATGCAGCAGTAGCATGTTGTTGACAAACAGGTCTATAATACTTCTGTCCACCATAGACTGACAGACACCAGTGCCAGCAGTTTGGGCAAATGCTGGGCTAGTGTGTTTCTTTGCACATGGCTGCAACAACTGGCTACTGGCACTGCTACCAGAAGATTGTCCATTTCCTACAGGAAGAGCTGGCCTTGATCCTCTCCTCAAACCGGATGGCATGCACTGGGTGTTTTCTTTTGACATGCAACTTCACATTGTCCCTAGGTTCACTGCTTTTCTTTGATGGTGGTCTCCTTCGGCTGGCACATGACACACTGGAAGTACAGGATTTTGGCGTTCCTCTTATCTCTTAACATAAAGAAAAAGTAGTCCTCCGTGTGGGGCCACTGGTTCTGAGAGCCCTGGCTCTCAACCGAAGTGACCTCTGCCTCCCCAACAGGCCCTTCATCCGCAGGCCGAACAAAAACGTTTTCACCTTCCATGATGATAAGCAATAACTTGATAAACCGATAATGTAGACTGTTGTCACTGACACTATAAAACCATAATGTGACAACGTTGTAAGTGAACACAACTAAAAACTGCCGAATTGCACTACGCTGTTCAGCTCGCTGCTGCTGCGTCAACCAATAACGTGTCTGACGGACTCTTCGAGACACACCCACAAGAGACAGGGACAAATGCATGAATTTTGTTAGCGGAACTAAATTTAGCGGAAGCTAATTGGTCCGCTAATGGTTTCCAAAGTTAGCGAAAACGCTAATCCACTAAGCGAAAAATTAGCTGTTAGCGGATTAGTGGGACTGTGCCTACTACTGGTATCAGAAAACGTATTTCATGCTGTTTGATATTTTAAAACCAACTAGATAAACAAAAAAATTACTTTAAAAAATTATGTCGAGGGGAAAATTCGAGCGCTTCTGGAATTTTTGGTTTGTGACACTTCTCTAACTCGAAAATAAATTGTTGTTTTGGAGGATTTCACATTCCAGTATTTCGGATAAAAGTGTATCGACTGCATTACTGGTAAGTTCGTTACAGTTCAAGATAAACAATAAACATATTTAAGCTCATTAGAAATATCTGAAGGACATTGAAATTACTAATGTTTGACTTTTTAAATGAATACAGAGAACAAGAAACGTTGATGACATTTTGGTTACAATGTTTACACCGAAAACCCCCGACGCATTGTAAACGACGTACTTTCAATAGAAAATTTATAATTACCTACAAAAGCATACATTTCATAAACTTTAGAGACATTTGTTATTGTTTTCTTTTTTTACTTTGAAATCGAGAAAATTTGTACATTAATCGAATTTGTGGAAAATTTAAATACATATAATCCTTTGGAGAGAAACAGGTAAGCCCGGTAATACAGTAATTGTAGATTAAACTTGAAAAGAAATACAAACAGATGGAAATGCAACGAAATTTTGTAACGAGAAACCTATAGTTACTTATTAAATATATCATTATATCCTTGAAAAGTCAACAAACCTTCGCCGATTTTTTCCAGCTTCTCGTATTTTTGCATTTTTTTCTCAACTCCAGAGCAATGTGTTTAAGGTAAAGCTATAATATTAATTAGATTCGAATTGTGGGGAAAATAGGAACAAAAGAGATAATTTGTAAGTAAATAATCCTTTAATTATTTTTATAAATAATATCTGAAATTTAAAAGTAAATTGTGAATTCCCTTTGTAAAATTTAAATCATTATACCAACACGATATGAAAACTAAAGATCTCAATATTCGAAATATATTTGTTTTTAAATCTGCTCAGTGTCGAAGCATGAAATTTGCTATGATATACTCCCACATTTTCGCTTTTCTTCTCGTGTTCCACCCTGTTGAATGCACTCTGTGGGAATACATGTTTGTGTACAATAATTAGTTTAGGTATATGGTGTAGACAAACCCAAATGGTTAAGATATTCACTTAATCGGGTTCGATATCACTACATGACATATTGGATTTATATAACTTCTGGTTACTCTAAGTGTTGTGGGTGAAATTTGGTGGATAGAAATACTGTGGAAACTGTCAGATGGACTTTATTGTAATTCAAAGTGCTTTTGTCGGAAGATTTAAGTTAACGATACACGCGTTAACGGGATACTCTACCACTTAGGTTATTGTTGCGTATTTTGCTACTGTTAGCCTTCTACTCTTTCTGTTAATTTCATTATCACACAGTCAAATCTTGACTACATGTAAATCTTGGCTCCCTTCAGTTCGGTCTAGTTTAGCCATTACTCATCTGTTAAATGTTATGTCACGGCCGGTTGGTTGTTAGTCAGGTCTGTTGTGGTGACTGATTAAATTGATGAATTGCAAATATGCATGGCATTGAATTCGATATCGCATTTTTCCACATAGAAATCACAATTCAATCATGTGCACAACCGAGATTTTATCCAATGAACGGCCGCTGTTCACGTGATAGTTCGGTGGTCGAACTGGAAACTTCCGTGCTCGAGGCCTTCAAATACAGCCAAATTGAGCACCAAAAATTCTCTGTCTTGGGTCGAGTTACTATACACTCCCCTAATAGTTGTTTTAACAGCTGTATATTCAACCTAGAATGAAAGAAGGCACACCACGGCACCTATGTAAAAATTTGCCCAAATGTTAAGTATCCAACAAAGACTTTCTGTATTGGGATCTTTTCCTTTTGAACGGCACTTTGTAACATAATTTCTAGGTAACTAAAAGGTTTTAAACTTCGTATACTGGTAGAATGTGTTTATAAAACATCATTTTCTCTTGGCTTTATTGAGAAAATTCTATAGTTTGTAAGATATTTCGTCTCAAATTTCTTGCATTTCGGCCATTTTAAGCAATCAATTACCTCCATTGACGTAAATAACATTCTGTGCATAATGAATATGTCCCTCCTTTAAGAAACAGATTGGGTTTATTTATATTTGTGAAGAAAAAAAAGATACCCTTCCCCAACCCCTAACACTGACTAACCCTAAATCTAAAATAAATTGAAATGCAATAGATCGATACTAGGGCCATAATTATGGGTGACATTTTCATTTGACACCGCTAGAAAAAAATCCCATTTTCCGTAGCGGTGTCGTATGAAATTGTCACCCATAATTATAACCCTAGTATCGATCTATTGCATTTCAATCTATTTTAGAGTTAGGGTTAGGGGTGGAGGAAGGGTATCTTTTTTTTTCACAAATATAAATAAACCCAATCTGTTTCTTAAAGGAGGGACATATTCATTATGCACAGAATGTTATTTCCGTCAATGGAGGTAGACGAAATATCTTACAACCTATAGAATTTTCTCAATAAAGCCAAGAGAAAATGATGTCTAATAAACACATTCTACCAGTATACGAAGTTTAAAACTTTTTAGTTACCTAGAAATTATGTTACAAAGTGTCGTTCAAAAGGAAAAGATCCCTGTATTGTATAAACACCTTTCCTGTTAATGTGACAGATAAATTATTTTCTAATACATAAAGAAGCTTTCCTTGTTATATATGTTTGTTGGGCTGCATGTGGAAGTAACTGAACAACACCTGTGAACAAGCTTGCTACCCAACCACATGGTTTAAGGTTCAGTCCCACTGCATGGCACCTTTGGCAAGTGTCTTCTACTATAAGCTCATCATATGTGTGTGTGTGTGTGTGTATATATATATACATATATACACACACATATATTGTCAGACCCTAATGGTCGGTGCAGCCATTAGTTTATATACATATGTATATGTCTATGTGTGTGTCTTTGTGTCTGTTTTTGTTCCCCCATCACCACTTGACAACTGGTATTGGTGTGTTTATGTTCCTGTAACTTAGTGGTTCGGCAAAAGAGATCGAAAGGATAAGTACTAGGCTTTAAAAAATAAAATAAGTCCTGGAGTCAGTTTGTTCTACTAAAATCTTCAAGACAGTGCTCCAGTGTGGTTGCAGTCAAATCATAGTATCAGACATAAGGCACATTGAGGTAATCAACAAGGAAAGTCAGTATGCCTGCAACTCAATATCTGGAGAGGCAGGTCCATACTGTCTAACAGTGTTGTGGCTGCTGGACAAATGGCAGATTACTTGGGATCTGATTTGTTCCAGATCTCCACATGGGATAAAAAAACTAAGACAAGGTAATTTACCCAGAAACTAGGAAAGAAAAAGTTATTTCTAAAGGATCAGGCTATAGTTCTAAACACCTACATCACATCATGCCTGACTGAGGTGTGATCTAGGAGTCACCTATTCCTGCCTGACCATTGTACCTTACCCATTTCATGGCTGACCTGAGTGGAGTGCTTTTTGGCACTTGACTACGCTCTTACTACTTGTCAGCTCTTGTTAATATAATACTTTTGTATCAGACTGCCTTCTGATATTCCCTTTCACACGCTTCTCAAAAGCTCATTTACTGGACTTTTCCACGAACACTTTCATATCATAAATTACGTACCACTCTCACTAAATTAGTGGCACTGGTTTAATGAAGAATTTTGTGAAGGCCATGGACAAAATTGGCACTGTCTTCCAATACTCATGCACTCTGTTTCCAGCTCTGAGTTCTGCTAAGCTCAAGGAGAGTATCTTTGTCAGACCTGAGGTCCGAGAGGTGCTGAAGGATAAGAACTTTGAGGAGCTTCTCTTAAGAAACTGAGAGTATTGGAAGTATTTAAGTCAAGCTGCTATAGCTTCCTTGGTAGCACATGGGTACTAGATTACCAAGAATGTATCAAGAAGTTCTTACAGTCTTATGAGGTTATGGGATGCTGAATGTCACTCAAAATTCACTTTCTCCACTCCCACCTCAACTTCTTCCCTCCAAAGCTCGGAGCAGTGAGAGAGGAGCATGGAGAAAGGTTCCACCGAGATATTACTAAGATGGAGAGCAACTACCAAGGCAAGTGGAACCCCACCATGATGGGGGACCTTTGTTGGATGCTCTTGTGTGACTTCCCAGAGGGAATGTACACAAGATCACCCAAAAAACTCACTTCTAACTGTCTACTATACTATGATTTATATGTATTGGATTATCCAAGTAATTTAGTTCCATCAATGTTCCCTATCTATGCTGTTTTTTTCTGTAATATGCCTTTGTAACAGATGAAATAAATACATATTTTCAATTTATATGCAGTATAATTAAAATATGTGAAAGCTAAAAAATGAGGTGATAAAACAAACTTGTTCAGAAAATTGAATTCACAACATCAAAATTAGTAAAAAATACCTATTCACATCCTTGCCAGTGTAATTATTGTGCAATGTCAGAACAAGGAAACACGAACTCACAAACACACGTATGCATGCACACACACACATGCACATGCGCGCACACACACACATACACACACAAAAGGCTTCTTCAGTTGTCATGAGCTAAAGCAAAAGAAACTTGCCCAAGGTGCCATGCAGTGGAAATGAACCCTAAATCACATGATAGGAAACCAAACTTCTTAATCACACATCACATACCCATTCCTGTGACTAATAAAAAAATTAATATACTATCAATGAGATGATTCCATTTATACCAAACTTTAATAACTCACAACTGTTTTATTTGATACAGAGGACAAAACCAGCATATTGCAGGTCCACAAACAATAGCAGAAATGTTGGTCAGCTCAGTGATGGAAAAATTGATCAAAATGGATCAAGTAAGTATAGAAACCATCACAGGCCTAACCAACCTGCCAAGTGGCTTACAAATGATTGTGGGGTTGAGGAAAGAAAATCAGGTTTCACTTATGTGGTTACACAAATCATTTAAAGGCTTTCTGTCTACAGTAAAGTTGGTAAGCAGGAAGACTACCTCCCTGCTACTAACACCATTACCACCGTAGCAATTTCAGTGACAGAAACAACACCAACAGTGCAAACAACAACAACAGCATCAGAAAGCTCCCACTTACCAAACAGCAACAGAACATTATGACAAACACACGCAAGGCAGTCCTCTACCTGCTTCAGATCACTCAAATATGTTGTGTAGTGAAGGTGACAGGGAAGAGCTTGTAAGAATTAACACTTCCTCCTCTAAGCCTAGATTTGAAACCGAATCCAAGAATCCTCGGTCGTCCAAACCACAACGATCAACAGGCGCGAAAAAAGGTTTTGCTTTGTTCTGTCAAAAATTGATTGATCATCTCCCTTTGACCTGTGACCTCAGCCATGTCAGGTGAAGTTCAACTGGACAAGCGCTGACCTACTTAGGTACTAACTCTTAATAATAATAATAATAATAATAATTGTGTACAGTGCTCAGGTGCACTACAACTCATCTAAAGTGTATATATAATCAGGTGTAGTTTCGACGGATTTCGGGAAGCATGAGGGCCTTAAAGGATGCAGTGTCATGGCAGTCAACAACTGATGCAGGCAGTTTATTCCACGCTTCAGCAACCCTGAGCGTGAAAAAATGTTTCCGAAAGTCATGGGAGCTGTGCTGTTTTCTGACTTTGTAGGCATGTCCACGTGTGTTAGACACATGGAGATTAAAAAGGTGTTCAGTGTTGTTGTTGGTGAGGTGGTTGATAACCTTGTGGGTGTTTACCAAGTCCGTCGCTAGACGCCGGAGCTTCAGTGAATCCATGCCCAGGGAAACAAGGCACTCAGAATATGGTAGGTGTCTGATGGAGGGTATGCGTTTGGTTGCACGTCTCTGGACAGATTCCAGGAGGTCAATGTTCTGAGCAAGATAGGGATTCCAAACTGATGATGCGAATTCCAAGTGTGGTCATACCATAGCTGTATACAGTTTTAAATAGATGGCTGGAGAGCGGCTAACAAAAGTCTTGCTGAGTGATGCCAAGACACCCTCGGCCTTCTTGACAATTTTAGAGATATGCTTTGTCCAACGCAAATCACTGCTGACAGTGATGCCTAGGTCACGCTCGCAATATGTCTGTTTTTCTAGTTGCCACAAATATTATAAAACCAAGTGAAACAGGAGAGGCAAGAGACGATAGCAGCAGAGACGGGAGCAAACACATGAGATAGATTTATCTCCGACCCAAGGTTTTTGGCAGACAACAGAGACAGAGAGAAATGCTCGAAGTGCTGATCGACTACTGTTTCGAATGAAACACACACACACACACAAACCTATTCATTCCTAATATGTACTCTGTATTTCTAGCAACTCATAGCAGTTGCCTACATTTGTATATAGTGTACCTATAACCCTGTAAATAAATTCCTTTCAATCATGAAACGGTTTATGTATTTGTTTACATACACACATAACCACTACAGGAATATCCTGCAATCACCCAGAAAGTGCTGCGACTTCTTGTGCGGTTTTCAACCTCCTACTTCTGTGAATTTGGATTTTCAGCCCTGACAGCCATCAAGCATAAGAAGCAAGCACGATTGCTGTCTGTGGAAGATGAACTTCGTGTGTGTCTAACAAAAACACGACCCAATCTTAAAGAGTTGTGCAAGAAACACCAGGCTCAAGTTTCTCATTGAGTTTTTGATGAGAATAAATGTAATCTATTCAAACTAAAGTTTTTTTTAATACATGTTTTAATAATAACTGTAGATGCAAGAATAAAATTGCATGTGTACGTGACATTTTTTTACAGTTTGTGATTTTATTATAAATAAATCTGAACATGTGTATTTTCATTTCATTAATTAAATACTGTTTTTTGCATAAGACAATTAAATTATTGCACAGGGGTTCCTCGAGCCAGTGGAATGTTTCTTTGGGGTTCTGCTCCAGCAAAAAGGTTGAAAAGCACTGGTCTAGAGTATTTCATAGGAATGTGCCACTCCTTAGTGCTAGCAGAATATAGGAGAGCTATGCTGGATGTGCCCTTGGACTGTGGGCTAGCCAATAGAACCAATGAAATTTCCGGCTTATATGGACAATTAGCATCAAGTTATCGAAAGTGTACTTAGAAAGAGTATTCTGATGACTAGTTAGATAGGGATAGGAGAATAGATTGTCCACAATTTATAATTGTCAGCTAGAGACCAAAAATACATTCAACCTAGATAGGCTCTGTAGGCAGGGCTGCTTTGTCAGAGATAAAGGCTGCGTTGTCAGAGCTAAGGTATATGTTTTAAGATACAAAGGAACAAAAGCTATTCAATGGATCTGAGTGGCAGAGGCTCAATATGGCAACAAAGTCATAACTCGCTCCTAGGCAGATCTTGATGTGCACTGCTTTTCCATGGTGTTTTGCTCAACTGATTGTGACAAATGGCTGACTTGATCACTGGATAAACTTTGGTGCCTATTTTGATGGCCTGCTGCAGCTTTCAGTAAGGTAGGTGGAGTGTTGCAAAAGGCCGATAACAGCTGTGGAAACATGGGATGGTCTGCTCTATGAGTTTTACTTTTATAAGGCAGATTTGTTTGACAACCTCTTGACAGATATCAACCACAACTGGCAGCAGAATGAGAGAATTCTCAATTTCTTAAGTTGGTGTGTGGTGATATTGCTGAGAAAGTCCCAAACAAGGGGGATTACATTAATAATTTTCAAACAAACAACTCTACTAAGTAAAGATTTCAAAATTTTGGCCAAAGTGTCGGTAGTTGCTACTAGTAATATGATTGATGCCCAAACATGTACCATCCTCAGCAGATCTACTCATGACAACCTTCACCTCTGTGGTTAGATTGTTTCCATGTACAGCTGTCATTAAATCCTGCTTAACTAATTTACTACTCCAGTTTTTGTAAGATTGGCATGCTGGGAGCAATGCATGGTCCTTGCTTATAAATCCTATTTAGATAGACCATATAGATCACAAGTTTGTGGCTTGTGTAGCTGATGATTGCAAATCGTGGACAATTTACACTATCTCTATCTGCTGGCCTACAGATACAATCAGGATATGCCAATGCTCTTTGTCTGCTTTCCTGCTTATTAGTACTTTGGTCTTTGATAAATTAACTTTAAGGCCCTTTTCAAATCTGCAATCCCAGAGTCAAAGTCAGTGTGTTACCTGGGAATCCATATGAGTAACAATGCAACATTCCATGTGCATATTTATCAAGATGGCAACACTGTGCAGGTGAGTGACTGGTTGGCTTCTGAGACCATTCAGAATTAGGAAAAAAGATACCATCTGCTTGGTGGTTAGGGTGAATGGTCACCTATCAACCTCATTCAGTATCATGTAATCAATTTGTCTAGGGTGATTTTAAGGTTTTATGAGAAAAATGATTGAAAAATCATCTTTTTATAAACATAGCATCAGTTTTTACTTTCAGAGAACTGGAGGGAGAAGCAGTGGAGTCAGTTTTAAAACATGTGTAGTATGTGTTAAGTTTCTTAAGCTCACTCTGCTTATGGAAGAGGAAAACATCCCTCATTGAAAGTTCCAGAATCCCCTCCCAAACAAAAAACCCAAAACTGAACCACTGCTATCACTGTGAACAACTATAACAACAAGAACAAAAACAACAGCAGCAACTTCAACAAATTTGAAAGTGGAGATGAAAGTAACAACAGAGGCAGAATAAAAACCAATAAACCCTAACAACAGCAACAATAGTAACACCCTAGGCAAAGTTTCCTTCACAAGAATGGCATCCCATAAAAAAAACTATACAACTTCTTGCTGGAAGATAGGTGGACCAAACTAGAGGAAGCTGCTCAATTTAGGAAAATTAAGGTAAGAAGGACATCTCTTGTCCCTTTGCCTGAAATTCCAGTGAAAGCAGCATCAAATAGTGTAATTTATTGCTGTGTATACTTAAAAAAACTTATCCGGAGATAGTCACAAACACGCAAGTGAAAAGTTCTTCTGGGACGTATGGCATGACACCAAGAATGGACTTGGTGTAAGGCAGTTTTCAGGGGTTGAAGTCCTATCTACGACTGAGGCTCTCACACTGTAACATTCAGTGGATCTCAGGTGTATAACAGAATGATATTGTGTTCAAAGGAAGCAACACTTTGCTGAATGTCAAAAGAATGAGGTGAGAGAACTAGTTTGGGACCTCTCTGGGGATTCTTTTCCATGTTAAAATGCTATCTAGAAAGAATCCCAGATCTCATCTCATTGCCGAATGGAGTGGATCTGTAACTGTGGAGGTCAAAACATCTACAACAGCAAGTGCACCACCACCAAGAGCAACAAAAAGAAAACAAACAAACACAATAACAACTGCAGCAGTGTCAATAATATCAACACCTAAGTTGTCAGGACCAGCAGTAGTGCCTATGCAATGATGTTAAGACCATCCATAAGACCAGGATTTCTGAGACATGTAATTTGGCACCTGTTTTTGATGACTTTAGATTTATGCTCTTTTAGCCAACCTGCAATAGGAAGTGGATTGGCAATGTTATTTTGGAAATGCCTGGAATGATCTTGGATCCAGATGGTAAATTAGTGGTCCTGTATATGAACAATAGTGAAGAGGGTGCACTAAGACTTCTAGATCCCTATACCCCAGCAGGGATAGGACAGTCATATTTCTTCAGGTGTCTGAAAGTGTTCATAGGAATATTTCACTCTTTTGTACTAGTGGGTAACTGGAAAGCCATCTTGGATGCACATTTGGACTGTGGAGAGCTAGCTGATAGGAGATGGGGTATAAAAGCCTTGAAAATCTGCTCAAATGTTTCCTAGGTGCTGACTGTATTTCCCAAATGTGCCACTGTGGATATTGGCAAAGAGCATTGGCATATCCTGATTGTATCTGTAGGCCAGCAGATATAGATAGTGTAAATTGTCAACAATTTGCAATCATCAGCTACACAAGCCACAAACTTGTGATCTATATGGTCTATCTCAATAGGATTTATAGGCAAGGACCATGCATTGCTCCCAGCATGCCAATCTTACAAAAACTGGAGTAGTAAATTAGTTAAGCAGGATTTAATGACAGCTAATTTAATGGGCACATGATAGACATAATGCATAATATAGGTGCTCCATGCAGCATTATCTTATCCATAATCACAAATCATATGATGAGCACCACATCGAATGCATTGGGGGTGCTTGCCTTATGGTGAAACAAGGAGGTTGGCAATTCCTCCATACTTTTAAAATAATTAAAGATAACCACATGTACAGTTTACTAGGTTGTGACCTGCTTAATCCTGAAACAATTTGCGGCATTGAGTCATTTCTGCCAACAATAAAAGGAGTGCAAGCTTCTGTCAAATTAATAACTAATGCCTCTGATAAATTCTGTGCCACCAGAAATGTACCTGTTACTCTTGAGGAAGATGTAGCAAAGGAAATAGATGCATTGGAAGCCAAAGGTGTAATTTAAAAATGTGCTCTGGGTGGCATAGTCAACACTTCTCCAGTTGTGTGAGTTAGAAAGAAAAATGGATGACTGCATATATGTCCCGACTACAAAGTTCACCTAAATAAAAGAAATATGCACGGAAGCTTATCCTTTGCCACAAATAGAAACCATGTTCAGCAAGCTTAATACTGCAAGATTCTTCGCAAATTACAAAATTTAACAAAAGGAATTAATGAATTAAAAAAATTACTAAAAAGGTTCTATTTTTTGAAGAATGTGTTCAGGGGAAGCTGAGCACATTCTTGAAAATGTGTACTGCTTCCCTCTATAGCTATTCTTCAATACAGTTCTATATTTAAGAGATGAGGAATTATGTACATTATTTACATTTGACAGATATTTGCTTTCATCTTGTTTGTTGTTAACACAACATTTTGGCTGATATACCCTCCAGCCTTCATCAGGAGTCTTGCGGAAATTTCGAACCTGGGTTCTCATTCCTAGGGTATTTTTTAATGTTATTATTATTATATGATGAAGGGTGAGTGGGGGTATATCAGCTGAAACATTGTGTTAACAACAAACAAGATGAGGACAAATATCCATCAAATGTAAATAATGTGCTATTCTACAATGTTTTACCTGACTTACATGTTTCCATATCTCCCATAACTTATTTGTTAATGTCTTCCATATTTTCTTTCTATTCTTCTTTACAGTGATCATTTCTTTCTTCTCTTTCTCATTTCATTATTTTACTTTTTTTGTATACATCTTTCTATCTTTTTCTCTTACTTTCCTTCTCTTCTTGGATCATCAAATCTCTCTGCTTTAGTTCTAATCTTTGTACATAATCTTATCTAATTGAAATTTGCCTGCACATTCAAAGATCAATTTTTATTCATCATCATCATCGTTTAACGTCTGCTTTCCATGCTAGCATGGGTTGGACGATTTTGACTGAGGGCTGGAAACCAGATGGCTGCACCAGGCTCCAGTCTTGATCTGGCAGGGTTTCTACAGCTGGATGCCCTTCCTAACGCCAACCACTCCGAGAGTGTAGTGAGTGCTTTTTATGTGCCACCGGCATGGGGGCCAGTCAGATTGTACTGGCAATGACCTCGCTCAAATCTTTTTACACATGCCACCGGCACAGGTGCCAGTGAAGCGACGTTGGTAACGATCACACACGAATGGTGCCCTTTTACGTGCCACGGGTACAGAAGCCAGTTGGCTGCTCTGGCAATGATCATGCTCGGATGTTTCACTTAATCACCCAAAGATACTTTTATTCTTAACTTGTTTCAGTCATTTGACTGTGGCCATGCTGGAGCACTGCCTTTAGTTGAACAAATCGACCCCAGGACTTATTCTTTGTAAGCTTAGTAATTATTCTATCGGTATCTAAGTTAAGGGGATGTAAACACACCAACATCGGTTGTCAAGCAATAGTCGGGGGGACAAACACACACACACATATATATACATATGACAGGCTTTAAGTTTCCATCTACCAAATCCACTCACAAGGCCTTGGTCAACCTGAGGCTAAAGTAGAAGACACTTGCCCAAGGTGCCACGCAGTGGGACTGAACCTAGAACTATGTGGTTGGGAAGCAAACTTCTTACCATAAAGTCACTCCTGCGCCTATGAAAAATAAAAAAATTAAAAAATGGGGTAACAATCTGTGAAATTTCAGTTTCCCCAAAGCTTTGCATATAACTCTTCTTTCAGAAAAGAATAAAGAAACAAAGAAGTATGGGCGGAAGGAAGGAAGTGAGTTGACTATTTCGCTTAAATTGGTTCTAAAATGTTTTCAAAATCATGGTACAATTGGAAATTCTTACATACTACGCCACCAAGTTTATAAATTATGCTATTGACCTTCCGTACATTCAAGTAGGCAATGGTTAGAGATTTTTATACAGAAATAGTTTGCATCAGCTATCCCAGATATCCATGAAACCGGATGTAACATTTTGTTAAAGTAAACACATCGCACATGGTACTTGGAACTTACGCGATGAAAATTACATATCTAACCAATACAAAGAATTAGTAAATTTTATTATCGTTAAGTGTTGTCCCAAATAATTCCAATCATCTTTGAAAAAAATCTATTTTTACAGACAATACCATAAAAAAATGGTAATATTTATTTTATTTGCTAGAACAATAATTCCAGAAAAAAATTCCAATAAGATGGAAATAAATTAAAACTACCGCAATATTTTTACATTTACTAACCGTGGAAAAATATTTAATTTTGGTAAAGTACGACATTTCGGATTTATAGTTGTGAGAAAATGGTATGTTATACAGTTAACATTTTCCCAAGGTCATTAAATGCATAAATAAAGGGGAAGACCTGAAGTTTTTACTTGATAACCTAATCAAACCCAGGCAAAACGATAATACATCCAAATGCATTTCACCTAATGAAAATAGAAATTTAAATTTTACTGTCCTCTTTCTCGCTTTCTTCTACAAATCTAATGGTCAACTTCGAGTGGCACATATTTTGTATGAAAATTTTCGTCAGTTTTATTACCATTAATAATATCCTGTGTTTGTTTATATGCTGGTCAAGTTAGTCGTTTTGAGTATCGTAACGCCTTCGACTTGGTGTCAGCTATTTTACTCAAGAAGTTATGTGTTTGGCATAAATGATTACCGTTTCAGCTCCATAGAATACGATTGTTTTTGTCTATCTTGATTTTGATAGAGAGGTCGAATAAAAGCAGCAGCAACCTTTACCATTCTGTGTTGTTAATTTGAGGTTAGCTTGACAGGAACAACCTTTACTTTAAGGAATTGTTTAACTCTATTGATGAATTCGCTCCAAATACCCAAAATTATTTTTCAGAGATTGAAGTTTCGGATCTGAGCACATCTACCCATATTTATTAAGTATTTTGATAAAGTTACGTCCCTTTGTCGTTGCTGTATAAAATATCCGAAACACTTTTCTAAGAGGATGTAATAGGTTTCCTCAGCAGGTTAGATAACGAATAACTGCATTTTTAAGAGTCCATAATCTAGTACTAATGTTTATACTATTTGATTTCCATTTTCTAAAAAACTATTCCTTCGAACATTCCCTAAAAAGCGCGATAACATTCTTCAGCGGACACTAAATCTCATTTGTATTTTTTAAATTTTAGTTTCTTGTCTGTTGCTTCGTTAAACGAATCTTCCGTCAGCAATCTTAACGCCCCTCAATTAAGGGTTCTAGCAAAAGGGAAAACTGCTCACTTCGTCTACCGTTACCAAATGTTTTTCTAAGGTGTAAAGCGAACGTAGCAGCAAACACTAAGAAACGTTACATGGTTGGTTCATTTTCTTGGTCATTTTGAACCAATCAGACCATTTCCTTTTGTTGCAAATCGTTTTTTACTGATAGACCACAGTTACTGTTTTCATCTATGTTGTTTTGGTACCTAAAGTTGCCTGAAGAGGAAAAGATAGCTGTCTTTAAGACTAAATACACAGATATTTTACTTTAACAAATTACATTATTTACATTTGACGGATATTTAAATATAGAACTGTTTTAACAAATTAGTTGTGCTTCAGATTCTTTGTCAGTAAGGCATTCTCTCTTTGTCCTTTTCTGGACAACAGTCTCAAATTCATCAACATTTCAGCCAAATACTGCAGCAGATTATCACTCAGTTGCCTTCAGAACTACAATCAACTACTATTAACAAGATGTAAGGTCACAGTATAAACAAAACATGACATCTGTACCTTTAGAATTACAACCAGTTGCCATGAAACTCTGTCATCATCACAGAACTAACCACAGCAACCAACATATTTCCTACTTATCAACTTTTACCAACTTCTCAACTGAAAATACCAATTCTATGTCAGAACACCATCTTCTCTTCATATCAACACAAGTTATTACAAAGTGTTGACCAGAATAACAGACCAGATATTTCCAACTCTTGAATAAAAGACATTAGGTAAAAATATTACAATTGTTATTCTTTGTCTCACTCTTGTTCTGCCTTAAAAATTCTATTAGTAACTCTAGCATTATTACATTCTTTTGAGGTTTTGCTGTTGATGTCTGTTGGGCTTTTTATAATAGCCTTTGTGTTGTCTGACATAGATACCATGTTTTGTTTATACTGTGGCATCATGTTCTAAAATGCAAACAGTAGTGTTTATTTGATGGTTGACTGTCATGTACTTTGAGCTTCTACACACTTCAATATTTTACTTTGCATGCATGTTGAAAATGTATACATACTTTTGGTTGTTACAGCTGTATATATTTTTTATTTCATACAAACATGTACACATACATATATTTTTGCCACGATAATCTTGTGTTGTTCAAAAATTTGGAATTTTATACACAGCAATATTATATTTTCATCTATCAGTTCCAAACTTAATATTATTTAGATTGCTAACATTTCTCGTCTAAAGCCTTATTTGATCTCAATGTTTTTGTATTGTAGCTTATAGATGTTTCTGTTCCATTCAGATGTACTTACTATCTTGAATAAAAGATGTGTTTCAACAATACATATGTGTTGGAGTTAAGATTTGCATTTCTGCAATGGAACCATTAATAGTGGAATCAAGCATCACTAGATAACCTTTTTTCATTCCATCACAATCACTCACCAACCATTAAAATTTTACAAGTATGTAAATTTTAATTGCTTGTAGAATTTCTAGATTTCATGGTAATGGTACCAGGAGGCATTCCCAATGACTGGTGTAGCAGTACCATAGTCAACTGCTACAAAGGTAAAGGTGACGCATTAGATTCAAATAATTACAGCGGTATCAAGCTGTTGGATCAGGTAATGAAAGTCATGGGGAGGGTTGTAGCCCAACCGATTAGTGAGAGGGTCAGTCAAGACGAGATGCAGTTTGGGTTTGTGCCAGGGAAACGCACCACTAATGCTATATTTCTGGTAAGACAGCTGCAGGAGAAATACCTAGCCAAAGATAAACCCCTGTACCTGGTTAGTGGAAATGGTTAGTGAGAGCTGTGCAAGCCATGTACAGGGATACTGTCAGTAAGGTGAGGGTTGGCAATGAATACAGTGAAGAATTCCGGGTAGAGGTAGGCGTCCACCAAGTTTCAGTCATCAGCCCCCTCCTATTTATCATTGTCCTCCAGGCAATAACAGAGGAATTCAAAACATAGATGCCCCTGGGAGCTCCTCTATGCTGATGACTTTGATCTTATTGCTGAGTCACTATCAGAACTAGAGGAGAAGTTTCAGGTGTGGAAGCAAGGATTAGAATAAAAGGACCTTAGAGTCAACCTAGCTAAAACCAAAGTCTTAATAAGTAGGAAGGCAGACAAACCACAAATCCCTTCAGTTAGATGGCCCTGCTCAATCGGTAGAAAAGGCGTAGGTAGAAACTCCATAAGATGTACCCAGTGTAAGTTATGGACACATAAGAGGTGCAGCAATATCAAAGGAAGACTAACTGGGAAGATAGTTTTTGTATGTAGCAGATGCTCAGGAGCAGTAAACACTGAAAATGTGCAGAGAACAACTTCTACCACATTCCAGGGAGAAAAACTAGAAGTATTTGATAGGTTCCATCACCTAAGTGACCAAGTCAGTAGCAGGGGTGGTCGCTCTGAAAGTGTAGCTGCTAGAATAAGAATATCCTGGGCAAAGTTCAGAGAGCTCCTACCTCTGCTAGTGACAAAGGGCCTCTCGCTCAGAGTAAAAGGTAGACTGTATGATGCATGTGTACAAACAGCCGTGAAACATGGGCCGTGACTGCTAAGGACGTGTGTAAGCTTGCAAGGAATGAAGCCAGTATGCTCTGCTGGATGTGTGACAGAGTGTAAGTGTCTTGAGAGAAAAGTTGGACATAAGAAGCATCAGATATGGTGTGCAAGAGAGACGATTGTGCTGGTATGGTCATGTGGTGAGAATGGGTGAGGATAACTGTGTGAAAAAGTGTCACACCCTAGCGGTTGAGGGAACCTGTGGAAGAGGTAGACCCAAGAAGACCTTGAATAGGGTGGTGAAGCACAACCTTCGAACATTAGGCCTCACCAAAGCAATGACTAGTGACCAAGACCTTTGGAAATATACTATGCTTGATAAGACCTGGCAAACAAAGTGAAACCATAATCCGTGGCCTATGCCAGTGGTGTAACCAGCCCACTTATGCATACCTTTCTTTTATTGGGCACTAAACTCTGCTTGTGAAGACCATTGGACACTAAACTCTGCCTGTGAAGACCATTGGACACTAAACTCTGCTTGTGAAGACCATTGGACACTAAACTCTGCTTGTGAAGACCATTGGACACTAAACTCTGCTTGCAAAGACCTGTTGAGGCAAGTGAAATCAAAATCAAATTCACTGATGTGGCCGATGACAGCACCGCCTGACTGGCATCCGTGCTAGTGGAACATTAAGAGCACCATCCGAGTGTGATCGTTTCCAGGGCTGCTGACTGGCTCCCATGCCGATGGCACATAAAAAACACCATTTGAGCGTGATCATTACCAGCGTCACCTTACTGGCACTTATGCCAGTGGCACATGAAAAACAACATTCAAGCAAGGTCATTGCCAGTGCTGCTGGACTGGCTCCTGTGCAGGTGGCATGTAAAAAGCACCATTTGAGTGTGGCCATTGCCAGTACCACCTGACTGGTCTTCGTGCCGGTGGCACATAAAAGCATCCACTACACTCTCAGAGTGGTTGATGTTAGGGAGGGCGTCCAACTGTAGAAACTCTGCTGGATCAGATTGGAGTCTTGTGCAGCCATCTGGCTCGCCAGTCCTCAGTCAAACTGTCAAACCATCCAACCCATGCCAGCATGGAAAGCAGATGTTAAACAATGATGATGATGATAGCTCAACTAATTAGGAAGAGAGTCTAGATGAGATGCAGTTTGGTTTTGTGCCTGGGAGAAGCACTACCATTGGTATATTCCTGGTAAGTAGGAGAAGTACCTAGTCAAAAATAAACCTCTGTCCTTGGCTTTTGTTAATATGGAAAAAATGTGGAAACTAGGGGTAGATGAGTGGTTGGTGAGAGCTGTACAAGCCATGTACAGGGATGCTGTCAGTAAGATGAAAGTTGGCAACAAGTATAGCAATGAATTCAGTATACAATTAGGAATTCACCAGGGATTAGTTCTCAGCCCCATTTGTTCATTGTAGTCCTCAATGTCATAACAGAGGAATTTAAGACAGCCTGCTCTTGGGAGCTCCTCTATGTTGATGACCTTGTTCTTGTAGCTGGATCACTACCAAAACTAGGGAAGAAGTTTAAGGTCTGGAAGCAGGGCTTGGAATCAAATGGCCTGCTTGATATGTAGAAAGGGTGTAGGTAGAAACTCCATAAAGTGTATCTGGTGCAAGCTATGGACACAAGATATGTAGTAGTATCAGAGGAAGGTCAACAAAGAAAGTAGTCCTTGTGTATGCTGGTACAATAAACACGAAGAATGTGCAGAAAATAGACTTCATCAAATGCCTGGCAGGGATACTTACAAGTAGTAGGTAACTTCCATTACCTGGGTGACCAAGTCAGCAGTGGAGGAGGATGCTATGAGAGCATGGCTGCTGGAATAAGAACAGGCTGGGCAAAATTCAGAGAGCTTCTACCTTTGTTGGTAATAAAGGACGTCTCCCTCAGAGTAAAAGGCAGGTTGTATGATGCCTGTGTGCAAACATCCATGCTACATGGCAGGGAAAAATGGGTTGTGACTATAGAAGACATGCAAAGTCTTGAAAGGAATAAAGCTAGCATGCTCTGCTGATGGGTAATGTCAGTGTGCATGTATGACTGAGTGTAAGTGTCCTAAGAGAAAAGTTGGGTATAAGAGACATCAGATGTAGTGTGTAAGAGAGAAGACTGTGCTGGTATGGTCATGTGATGCATACAGGCGAGGACAGCTGGTGTAGTTACATGACACCAGCACTATACTGATAATCACATCCTTCACATGTTTAGAGGAATTTCATGACTCCAAATGTCTGCTCACTCATCAACTTCTGTACAGAGTGAGTGGCATGAATGATAGTAATAAATGATTGATAATATGGTCTGTGATAGGGGAATTAACATAACTGAGATGTTAATACTATTTGAATTTATTGGTATCTGATTGTTTGATATAGTTGACCAAGTTTGCTTAATACTGAGTGATTTGAAGATATCTGCCTGAATTTATTAATCCCTTTATCTATTGCTATATATATATATATATATATATATATATATATGTTCATCATCATCATCATCGTTTAGCGTCCGCTTTCCATGCTAGCATGGGTTGGACGGTTCAACTGGGGTCTGGGGAGCCCGAAGGCTGCACCAGGCCAGTCAGATCTGGCAGTGTTTCTACAGCTGGATGCCCTTCCTAACGCCAACCACTCCGAGAGTGTAGTGGGTGATTTTATGTGCCACCGACACAGGTGCCAGACGAGGCTGGCGAACGGCCACGCTTGGATGGTGTTTTTTATGTGCCACCGACACAGGTGCCAAAAGCAAGTTGTCTGTTTCTGTCAAGTTGCTGTCTACACTTGTCAACAGATTTTTGTGTAACTTTGCAAACATGCTAAAGAAGTGGCATGAAGTTTGTTACTAGGCACTTTGAAGTTTAATAAAAATCTATAATTGGATGGCTACAGCTCATAAGAAGAATCCGCATTCATTTTCCTGTATATAATAAATGAAAAAATGTATAATAAATACTTCTCAATTTATTAAACAAGCATTCTACATTAGGTGGATTTTCTTACAAGAAATTGTCAGACAAGATCAGTGATTTTATTTGGTACTAGCAGTATCGCTCGGCGTTGCTCGGGTTTGTTTCGACCCTTTAGAATTGGAATTTTTGAAAAGTAAAAATTTTGCATTATGTAGCTTGTTATTCTCTTTAAGTGAACAATTTTCTGGTTTAAATACACCGAAAAATGGAGATACAGCAGTCAGAAAAACGTAAAAAATAGGGATTTTCATAGAAAAAAAAGCACCTTTTTGATGTAAATAATTTTTGGTGTTAACATGGTCCAATTTAAATTTTTTCTTCTACGGAAGGAAGAGCAAGCCTTCTTCTATCATACTCTCAATTTTGGTCAACTTGCGCCGCAGGGTCTCGGAGGAGATAGTGTTAGTTGAAGGCTACCAAACCTGCCATACACAGACAACTTCAGCTTTATATATAGAGAGATAAATGAACTATGCTTATTTCTTAGTATTTGAACTGTTAGAATTATTTTCGCAATTTACCCAGTACAACCCTTAAACAAGTAAATAATATTTTCCTAAACAGAAGATCCACTTATTTCAGTTAGTGATTATACCCACAAATATACCATGAATGACAATACCTTTCATGTCACTTGAGCCAATTGACACGCGCTGCATGAAGATCTGTTTTGCTTTTAGACAAATGCACTGTCATCACAAATGTCACACCCTGTTTACATGTTGGTTCACCTTCTTAATTTGTATTGATAGATGTGTTAATGTTTTGTAATGATGTACTCTATGTAACAACCAACCAGACAAGCAGAAAGAAATTGCCATTTATCTATCAATAACATTGCAATCTGCACTGTCCTCATACAGTTCACACGCTGTTTCCATGTAGGAACATTTTCTTAATTTATATTGATAGCTGTGTTGATGTTTTCTTAACATGTACACTTTACTTTTCTACAATAGCCAAGGGGAAATAACCCATTTAAAATCCCTTATTTTTCTTTTCCGTCCACTGGTCATCTGCACTGCCATAAAGGTCACATGCTGTTTACATGTTGGAACACCTTCTTAATTTGTATTGATAGATGTGTTAATGTTTTGAAATGATGTACTCTATGTAACAACCAGCCACACAAGCAGACTGAAATTGTCATTTATCTATCAATAACATTGCAATCTGCACTGTACTCCTACAGTTCACTCGCTGTTTCCATATAGGAACATTTTCTTAATTCATGTTGATAGCTGTGTTGATGTTTTCATACGTGTTGTAAATGTATTGATAATCTACATGTTATTTTATTTTAAAATCAATATACAAATTTGTATGTCTACTGTAAAACTAAATGTCAGTATGTTTCTACACTCATTGTAAATCTATTTCATCTATTTCAACACTAGTGCCCCTGAAGGTAATATTCTCTGGGAATGCATAAAAGCCCTTTTCAGAATTATTTACTTTGAATTGTTATTATGTAACATGCTTCACGATTTTAGTACACATACGTTATTGGTATTTCCTCCTAAGTTCTATATACTCTGGGAATGCATTAAAGCCCTTTTCAGGGTTTCTATATTTGAATTCTTACTATTGGGTAACTAATTTCATGTTATTATGTAACTGACTTCACAATTTGGGTATCCATAATTTATTGGGATTTCCTAAAAACAACATCCTATGTAAAACAGTTCAGTATTCTCTGTAAAAGCACAAAAACCGTTTTAAGGGCTACATACTTTGTAATGTTATTGGATTCGCAAAACAATTATGAGAACGGAACCAAAAGATATCCCTGCTACTCCAGGAATTATTGGGTGTGTCAGCTAGCATATATATATATATATATACATATATATGTGTATGTATGCATATATATAGATATATACTTTTATTAAAGCTACACAATTATTGTGAGACTGTTACTCAGAGTTTCATATTCCCATTCATTGGACAGTTATGATGAAAATTGAATTAAAATTGTGATGATACATGTAATATAGTGTGATGTAATGTAATTCAAATACACAAATAACCATTTAAATTTGAAATCTACCCAATCAAATTTATGTGTTTATTTGTGAATTTGAATTACATTTCATCATACCATATTACCTGTACCATCACAATTTTAATTCAGTTTTCATGACAACTGTCCATCAAATGGGAACATGAAACTCTGAGGAACAGTCTTGTGATAAAAGCATATTACTCTGCCTTTGGTATTTGAGTACTATTTTTTCCACTTTGTTTTGCACTTATGTGCTCACATGTGTGTGCGTATATATATATATATATATTATATATATATATATAAAGTATAGAAGCCATCTCAATATGGCTAACCACAAAGGGGGGGGGTGTTACTGTAGCTTTTTAGCCCCAGGAGATCATCGTCTCCAGCTGGCTTTAGACACACTTTCTGTGTGAGATGATGATCTCCTAGGGCTAAAAAGCTGCAGTAACACCCCCCCCTTTGTGGTTAGCCATATTGAGATGGCTTTTATACTTTACATTATCGAGTGATTACTGTTTACATCTCGTTCTGAGATTTAATAATGCTATATATATATATATATATATATATATATATATATATATATGAAACCCAAACACACATGTACATGTATATATATGTATATATATATATATATTTCATCATCATCATTTAACGTCCATTTTCCACGGCTAGCATGGGTTGGACAGTTCGACCAGGGTCTGGAAGCCATGGAGGCTGCACCAAGCTCTAGTCTGATTTGGCAGTGTTTCTACAGCTGGATGCCTTTCCTAACGCCAACCACTCGGTGAGCGTAGTGGGTGTTTTTTACACGGGCCAGAGTAGGCTGGCAAACGGCCACGATTGGTTGGTGCTTTTACATGTCGTCGACATGAACGCCAGTCAGGTGGCGCTGGCATCTGCTACGTTCGGACGGTGTTTTTTTACGTGTCACTGGCACGGGTGTCTTAACTACAATTTCCATTTGAATTTTTATTTCGATGTTGATTTATATATATATATATATATATATATATATAAAACACATGTATATACATATATGTATGTGTGTGTGTGTGACATAGTGCCTGAGTTTGTCCCCCCACCAGTTGACAACAGGGGTTGGTGTCCTCTATAACTTAGCAGTTGTGTAAGAGAGACTGACAGCATAAGTAACAGGCCTAAAAGAAAAATAAGTACAAATGCTGGTTTCTTCAACTAAAATTCTTCAGAATGGTGCTCCAGCATGACCACAGTTGCATAGCTGCACTCTTACAACTTAACGAAGTAAAAGATATATAAAAAAGAATATGTATTTTATTTAATATATATATATATAATATAGGTGCAGGAGTGGTTGTATGGTAAGTAACTTGCTTACCAACCACATGGTTCTTACGACTAAACGAAGTAAAATATATATAAAAACATATATAAATTTTATGGAGATGTACTTGCATAGCAAGTGACCTGATCTGAGATCATGTGCTAGAATGAAAACAATTGCAGTGTGGATTAAATGTTGAAGTAAATCTAACGGTTTTTGTGTTTCTTAAATGGCTTATAAACACCTTCCATGCTGCAATTGTTATATATATTTTATTTAATATATATCTATATCTATATCTATATATATATATTATATATATATATATATATATATATAATATAGATGCAGGAGTGGCTGTGTGGTAAGTCGCTTGCTTACTAATCACATGGTTCCAGGTTCAGTCTCACTGCATGGCACCTTGGGCAAGTGTCTTCTACTATAGCCTTGGGTCGACCAAAGCTTTGTGAGTGGATTTGGTAGACAGAAACTGAAAGAAGCCTGTCATATATATGTATATATATGTGTTTGTCCCACCAACATCACTTGACAACTGATGCTGGTGTGTTTACGTCCCCGTAACTTAGTGGTTCAGCAAAAGAGACCGATAGAATAAGTACTAGGCTTACAAAGAATAAGTCCTGGGTTCGATTTCCTCGACTAAAGGCGGTGCTCCAGCATGGCCGCAGTCAAATGACTGAAACGAGTAAAAGAGTAAAGAGTATATATTTTACATATGTGGTCTGATCAATAAGTATCCAGACTGTTGATTTGGAAATGAAGCTAAAGCACACAGAGTGAAGCCACTTGGCACAGATTGACCTTGAGCTCAGCTGTGCATGTGCACCAAGTTTTAACATTCTCTCTCACTTTTGCTGTTTACAGCAGTGCTTGGAAGGAAGGTGTGTAGCGTATGATCGTCGCATTGACCATGATAGAGAAAGTTGAGCAGAGAATCTGCATCAAATTTTGCCAAAAGTTTGGTGATACCTGTTCAGAGGTCTACGCAAAGTTTTCTTCATTCTTGTGCAACTGAAACCTGAATGTCTTTTTGGTCAGCTGAAAGCAGTTTTGGTACAAACTTGGCAGACTCGTGTCTCATACCCAAATCTTCAGTGATAATTGATTGAACCATAACTAATCTGCACATCCTCTGATAACTCACGGATGGGAATTTGCTGAAATTACCATCACAGCTTTGTGCACACTTGCAATGCTTTTCTCAGTTCTGCTGGTTGTGGATCCACCAGAACGTTCGTCGATCTCAACATTTTTTTCAGCATGTGTGGCTCATACACTCCTCTCCATGCACTTTCTGCAACTTTGCGTAGGCCTATGAGCAGGTATCACCATGACAACTTTCTCTGTCATGGTTAATGTGACAATCACACACTACACACCTTCCCTCCAAGTACTGCTGTAAATAGTGGAAGTGAACTAGAATGTTAAAACTTAGTGGGCATGCACAGCAGAGTTCAAGGTCAATCTGTGTCAAGTGGCTTCACACTGTAATTTAGCTTCGTTACTATGGCAACAGTCCGGATACTTATTGGTCAAACCTCGTGTATATATATTTCATATATAGAAGAGGATTAAGGAAATGGAAGTATAGCTTTTAATAAAAATTTATTATCTGCAAAAATCCAACATTCTTACAGCTGTTTCAATTAAGCCTAAAGATTAAAATGACAATTATTAAATCATTGTAGTAGGCAAAATCTCATCAGTGGGGTAGAAAGAAGATATACTATTAGGTTATTAGGTTATTAATCATCTCAGCAGTCTGAATATTATTTTATACTAAAATACTATCTCCATTTTTTTAATCTTCTTTTAAATGATCATAAGCCATGATCTATTATTTTATGAATATTATTGATCATAACAAATATTTGGTAATGACTCAGTAATTTATTGTATATTTTAACCTCCATTTGAACCTATTTCACATACATATTCTTTTATTCTTTTACTTGCTTCAGTCAGTTGTCTGCGGGTCATGCTGGAGCACCCTCTTAAAGGGTTTTAGTTGAACAGATTGACCCCCCAAGACTTTTTTTAAGCTTAGTACTTATTCTATCAGTCTCTTTTGCTGAACTGTTAAGTTACGGGGATGTAAACGCACCAACACCAGTTATCAAGTGATATTGGGGTGGACAAACAAAGACACACACATACGACAGGATTCTTTCAGTTTCCATCTACCAAATCTTCTCACAAGGCTTTTGGTCAGCCTGAGGCTATAGTAGAAGATGCTTGCCCATGGTGTCATGCAGTGGGACTGAACCTGGAACCATGAAGTTAGGAAGCAAGCTTCTTACCACACAGCCATGCCTGTACCTATATATATATAAATATATATATATATATATCAAAGAAAATACGAAAATGGAGATATAGCATTTAATAAAAATTTATTATCTGCAAAAATCAAACATAGTCCCTTCCAGCTATTTTAATTGGGTGTTGCTAATCCTGTTAATAATCCTATGGCCATTTCTGGGGGCTTGAACTCTTAACTCTTCTTATGACTTTGTTTTAAATCTGTAAGTCAACCTATATATGTATTTATTTTTTACATATATTTTTAATGAATATATCTATTTATTTATATATTTTGATTTCATCATCATCATCATCATCATCATCATCATCATCATGATATGTATTTTGATATGTATATTTTTAATATGTTTGATATATTGAATATACTTTCTGAGAAATTCATACATGGTGGGTCTATGGCTGAATGAATATAACTTTATATGTGAACTTGATTTGCCTAACTTTGATTCTTACTTCTGCTTTATTCTAATGCTCCAGGTTTAACATTCTGAGCACTTCAAAGTGAAGTTTATGCATTGGAGGAAATAGTTTTCCTAATAATCATACACACACATGCGCACTCGAGCGTGTGCGCACATTATATGTATATATATATTATATATATGATATATATATCATCATCAGCCTTTAATATCTGTTTCCCATGCTGGCATGGGTTGCATGATATGACCGGAGCAGGAGAGCTGCACAAGATTCCAGTTTGATTTGGCTTGGTTTCTATGGCTGGATGCTCTTCCTAACACCAACCACTTTACAATGTGTGCTGGGTGCTTTTGACTTGGCACTGCACAAGTGCTTTTACCTGGCACCAGCATGAGTGCTTTTTTCTAACAGAATATATTTAATTAATGATATATATATATATATATAATATATATATATATATATATATATATATATAAATAAAAAGAGTGAAAAAACTACAGAAGGCTTGTGTTATAAGGTTAAAGAATATATTTAAGTCGTTATGTTAGAAAAATGTTATAAAATTTTGTGTATAGTAACATAGTTTTTGTAGAAATTACCGGTTTCATATATACTTTTCAAATTTCTCAAATTTATTTACCTACATCGTGTCATGTTTGTGTTGGTGTTCCAATAGCACATTGATAGAATGGAAAGATTAAAAATTGTGGTAGTAGTTGCTTTGCACATTTTTGTTCCTCTTTGAAGACAAATTCTGATCCTTCTAGAAGTTTTGGGCATGTTGCACAGTTTGGTCTACCACATTTTTTTACTTTTGCATCCGTTATTTCAGTAAACAATTTTGCCTTTGTGAGGACCTTTTTTAGTGAGGATCAGAATTCCTCTTCAAAGAGGGACAAAAATTCAAGATCAAATCTAATTTTATTTGTGCTTCAGAAAACATAGTTTATGTCATAAGATGCTCGAGCTGCCACCAAAACTACGTAGGGTCCATGGGATTATCACTCAGGAGCACATGCACTCTGCATCGACAATAGATTGCATTCCCAGAATACAGAATGATACCCTTTAGTGAACATATTGAGAAATGCGCAAAGCAACTACTACCACAATTTTCAATCGTTCCATTCTATCAATGTGCTATTGGAACACCAACACAAATTAGATTAAACAAGGAAACATTCTTCATTGAAAAATATAAACCAAAACTTAACCATTCTAACATTTTTATACAAGGAAACGCATCTCATTGAAAAAAATAAAAAAATTTAAAGCGATTATCTTCCTTATACTGGAAGAAATCCCTGATTACCTTCCCCTACCTGGAACTCTTCACTTCATAAGGAAGACATGACACGAAGTGGGTAAAGAAATTTGAGAAATTTGAAAAGAATATACAAAACCGGTTATTTCTCCAAAAACTATGTTACTATACACAAAATTTTATAACATTTTTCTAACATAACGAATTAAATATATTCTTTGACCTTATAACACAAGCCTTTTGTAGTTTTTTCACTCTTTTTTATTCTTTATACATCCAACCACGTGCTTTCACACACCAACTCTCTCACCTATATTTATATATAGGCCTATACAGTGGTGGTGTACCCCCTACTGTCACGTTCTTGTTAGATTGACAGTATACAACCATTCTTTCGCCCCACCACCATACATGTCTCTATGAGAGATTTAGAAATTCAATATTTCTTATTTTGGTAATCAGTGAATAGACTTCACTGAATTATAGATATATACAATTGCGAAGTCGAGACAAATATCACCAGCTGACCGGTGTCTGCTACTCTAGGCTGATGAAGGACAACGATCCTGAAACACGTGTCCCTAGATGCAGCTTCGGCAGCCGGGGGTGTTTGTCTCCCCTTCGTAAATGTATATAAGGACACAGGGAAAAATGTGTCAAAGCCATCAGGAGGCGTTCGATGCTTCCTAGGGCTATACAGCAGTGGTGTACCCCCTACTGTCACGTTCTTGTTAGATTGACAGTATACAACCATTCTATATATATATATATATATATATATATATATATATATAAGGATAAGATCATTATTTAAATATCGATCTTATCAAGTGGCTAGCATGGGAATAAAAACCTTGAAAGGTAATAATTATTATTTAAAATCATAATTTAGGGTATCTAAGAGATACCACCACACTGGAAATAGCAGCCAAAACTTGACTCTAAAACCACATTAAATGTTCATACAACAATAGGAGAGAAGACAAGTAATTATTACCTTTGAAGGTTTTTATTCCCATGTTGGCCACATGATAAGATCGATATTTAAATAACGATCTTATCCTTATTTATATAAATTTATTTCATTGTATTCACTGTGGTGATATTTTTGATCATATCGCACGAGGAGTTTTAGGCAGGCAATTTAATCTGGTCATGTGCATACGTCTATGTATGTATACGTATGTATGTATGTATACCTTCATATATGTAAGTATTCATATGTTATATATATATATATTTGTATTTATGTTCTATCTGTGTATATTCCACTGATGAGGCAAAACATTTCTTATGCAGAGCCAGAAATCTGGGGTCTGGAATTATACAGTAATTTTTTGCTAGTTTATTTTGTCTTTTTGCCTTCTCTCCTGGTGCTGTATAAACATTTAATATAGTTTTAGAGTCAAGTTTTGGCTGCTATTTCCAGCGTGGTGGTATTGCTTAGATACCCTAAATTATAATTTTATACATATTTATATATATTTATATGTATATAAATGTAGTTAAGCTCCAGGTTCGGTGATTATGCAAATGAGGAGTCCAACATAGGACATATATTAACATGCATATATATGAAAAATTAACAAAATGAGATAAAAATTCAAGGCTGTGAAAGATTTCAGAACATTTATAAAGAGAAGGTCTTACAGCTATTTCCGGGATATTTTATATATCCCTTCATTGGAGATGGTACAAGAAAAAGGTTAAGCAATAGTTATTCTAGAGAAGATACGAAATAGAGAGTGAAGAGGAGGAATGAAAACAGCACCGTCTTCGATGAAGGGATAAATAAAATATCCCAGAAACAGCTGTAAGACCTTCTCTTTATAAATGTTCTGAAATCTTTCACAGCCTTGGTTTTCTTTCTCATTCTGTTAATTTATATATATATAGTTGGAATTTACAGAAAAACAAAAGATGAAGACAGGTGTATTAGTTTAACACTCAGGAAGGTGAGAAAGTCTTTTATGTTTCAAGCCTACACTCTTCAACAGAAAGGAACACAAGGAAATAAACAGAGAGGATAATAAAACTTTAGTGGCTAGCAGTCAATCATGGCAGCTGATATATATAAATAGGAGTGGCTGTGTGGTAAGTAGCTTGCTTACCAACCACATGGTTCTGGGTTCAGTCCCACTGCATGGCACCTTGGGCAAGTGTCTTCTCCTATAGCCTTGGGCCAACCAAAGACGTCATATATATGTGTGTGTTTGTGTGTCTGTGTTTGTCCCCCAACCATCATTTGACAACCGATGTTGGTGTGTTCACAGCCCCATAACTTAGCAGTTCTGCAAAACGGACCAATAGGTTAAGTACTAGGCTTACAAACAATAAGTCCTGGGGTCATTTTGTTTGACTAAAGGTGGTGCTCCATCATGGACACAGTCAAATGACTGAAAGAAATAAAAGAATATATATATAATATGATGTGGTGTGCAAGAAAGACGACTGCACTGGTATGGTTATGTGATGCATATAGATGAGGACAGCTGTATAAATAAGTGCCGATTTCCAACTGTGGAGAGAACCTGTGGTAGAGGTAGACCCAGGAAGACATGGGACAAGGTGGTGAAGCATGACCTTCGAACTTTGAGCCTCTCAGAGGCAATGACTGGTGACCGAGACCTTTGGTGATGTGCTGTGCTTAATAGGGCCTGTCAAGCTAAGTGCACTCATGGAAGCAAAATGGCTGAGTTCCTTTTGAGTGTTGGGCCTCATGGAGGCAATGATCAAGACCTTCATTGCTATGTCATGCTTGAGAAGAAGACCCATCAAGCTGAACAAAATTGCAGTCATGGCAGATACCAGTGTCATGCAAAAATGGCACCCATGCCTGTGGAACATAAACGCACACATTGCACTCTTAGAGCGGTTGTTGTTCGGAAGGGCATCCAGCTGTAGAAAACCATGCCAAATCAGACTGGAGTCTGGTGCAGCTTTCCAGCATGGACAACTGACATTAAATGATGATGATGATGATATGTGTGTGATATTATATATATAAATATTGTATAAAAGATTGTGAGTAAGGCCAAAACATTGCAAAGTAAATGCATGGTAAATCACTAGAAAACAAATATGTGAATTAATGTAGACTTACCTTGTATTCAATATTTCAGTGTTATGACCCCATTAGTTCACATATTTGTTTTCTTGTGATTTACCTTGCATTTACTTTGTATTGTTTTGGCCTTACCCATGATTACAATATATTCTACACAGTGCTTCACAGTAATTATTCCATATATATATGATATTATATATATATATATATGATATGTAATATATTATGTATATATTACATATCATATATATATATATATATATAATGTATCACATATATATATATATATATATATATGTGTGTGTGATATATTATATATATATATATATATATATATATATATATATATATATATATATATATATATATATTATATATATATATATATATATATATATATCAGGATGAGAAAAAAGTAAGAACTTGAAATTCATCACAATATTTTTCAACAATGTGGAAATTTTATTCATCAAAGTAAGTACCATTACAATCAACACATTTTTGCCGAGTTACAAGTTTGTTTATTCCAGTAACATAAAAATCTGGAGTTCTGGAGCTGACAAACTCTTTGAATGCACTTTCAGCATCGGTTTGATTTTTGAACTCCTCTTACAGGAAACCATCAATGTGCTTGAAAAAGTGGTAGTTGGTAGGAGAAAAGTCTGGGTAATAAGCTGGATGGGGAAGAACTTTGTAGTCAAGTTCCCTCAACTTCTGTAGCATCAGTGGTGGAATGTGTGGTTGAGCATTGTCACGAAGAATGATTGGCTCTCTTCTGTCGACCAGTCTTGGATGGGGTAGTTGCAGTTTCATGGCAATATGTTTCAGTAGTAAAGGTTTTTCTGGATTTTAAGAAGTTATAGTGGATGAGTCCAATAGTACACCACCAAACAGTCACCACAACCATCTTTTTAAAGAGCTTGGTTTTAGGGATGGTTTTCAGTACTTCATTTTGGTCCAACCACTGTGAAGAATGTTTTTTTATTATCATACAGAATCCACTTTTCATTGCAAATTTCAACATGGTTGAGAAATGGATCGGTCTGGTTATGGGGAAGAAGCATTGAGGAAATTTCATAGCTCATTTTCTGATTTTCATTCAAATCATGTGGTACCCATCTATTGAGCTTTTTTGATTTTCTGATCGCATGCAAATGATTGCAAGCAGTTTTCTGGATATCTTGAAGTTCTTTTGCCAGTTCTCGGGTGGTTTTACATCGATCTTTCTTAAAGATGGTCTTTAATTGATGTGGATCTTTCAGAAAGACGGCCTTTAATTGACCGTTATCACTGACAGATGAGCGTCCACTACACTCACAATCTTCAAGGCTCAGGTCTCCACTGTGAAATCGTTTAAACCATTTTCGAGCTGACCACTCACTGGTCATTTCCTCACCAAGTATTTCTTTGATATCACAAGCAGTTTCAACTGCTTTATGCACCTCTATGAAGTTAAATAGCAAAATTACTCAAATATCGCACTTTGACAGTTCCAATTCGGATGACTAACAACAGGCAAAAAAATATCAATGTTAAGTTATTGATGCATTTGGCAAGTCTATGTCTGTATTATCAAACAATTACAAGACAATGTTTAAAAATATTCAAAACTCTGCAAAAATCCAGTACCAATCTATATGGTTCAAAATGTTGCTTACTTTTTACTCAACACACACGCACAATATATTTATAAATAGGTTGACCGGAAAATTCGGTCCCAGAAATTATCAGTAAAATACCCATGAAAAGATTAATGAAACAAATAAAAAAATACATAACTAAATAGGAGAGTAATTTTATTGAAAAAATAAACTAATGTATAAAACAGCAAAAAGTACATTTATAATATTACCTTTTATCAGACATATTACACAAGAAATTAGGAAAATTGGATCCAAGAAAATTCGGTCTCGGAAAATTCAGTCCCCAAAAATATTTATCCCAGACATTATCAATATACTTCTCATGTAAACATTGATTTAACAAATCAGTATAAATAAAAAACAAAATAGAATAATAATTTTATTAATAAAAATATAAAAATCACATGTATAAACCAGCAGAAAAATAAGGGTAACCCATGTTTAAACCATCAAAAATACATATATGATATTTCCTTTTATCAAGCATATTAAACAAAAAATTAGGAAAATAGGTCTGAGGACATTCTGTCCCTGAAAATTAAACCAAAGAATTTAATGGATGAGCAGTTGGCTTTAGGAAAGTTAATTTATCGTTACTATCATAAGACTGCACAAGATTTTTTTTTATCTGCGTATCTATTGACTGGTATTTTATCTTTTTTCTGTGGATTATCTCCTCTTCAAGCATGAATTATTTTGGTCTCTGTAAGGGATTCTTCTTTTTGAAGAAAATCAATAAGCTTCCAGATGTTTGGGTGCTTGTTATTAATGTGCGCAATGCTGAGTGAAACCCCTCAAGAGCATTGTTTGTCCGAGGCAATTCCTGAATTACTCAACTGTAAACATTCCAAAAATTAACTGGATACAAGGGCTTTTCTTGTCTGAGGCAATTCCTGAATTACTCAACTGTAAACATTCCAAAAATTAACTGGATACGAGGGCTTTTTTTGTCCGAGGCAATTCCTGAATTACTCAACTGTAAACATTCCAAAAATTAACTGGATACAAGGGCTTTTCTTGTCTGAGGCAATTCCTGAATTACTCAACTGTAAACATTCCAAAAATTAACTGGATACAAGGGCTTTTTTTGTCCGAGGCAATTCCTGAATTACTCAACTGTAAACATTCCAAAAATTAACTGGATACAAGGGCTTTTCTTGTCCGAGGCAATTCCTGAATTACTCAACTGTAAACATTCCAAAAGTTAACTGGATGCAAGGGCTTTTCCTGTCAGCCTCTTCTTCCTCTCTTTGGCCCAATGTATGTCAGCTCGAAATAGCTTATAAAATCTATTGGAATTCATTTTCCTCACAGAGATCTTCATAACTATCAATTACTTCTTCTGGTGGTAAAAATGCCAGTGTGCAGAACATTTTTATTTTAGTGGCAAAAGAACCATCAGTACTATATTGAACTTATATCCAAGTTGCCATAATTTCCTATAAACTGTCTGGAAAAAATGAAATAAACAACCTATGCTGGTGCTTCCAGTAAAGTTATGGTCACAGCTGTTACAAATTGCCTGTTCAAAGTCAATCAGTACTTGACGATGGTTAATATTGGGCCATAATTTTTTTTATTCCAAGAAAAGTCTTGTCATATGTTGCTTGTGTTTTGTCTAGCAGTAGAATGAAAGCTTGAGGATAAGATCTACTATTTATGATAGCATGAATGGTGAAAAGCTGATACCATAAACTTACTCTTTTACTTGTTTCAGTCATTTGACTGCAGCCATTCTGGAGCACCGCCTTTCGTCGAGGAAATTGACCCCAGGACTTATTCTTTGTAAGCCTAGTACTTATTCTATCGGTCTCTTTTGCTGAACCACTAAGTTAAGGGGATGTAAACACACCACCATCGGTTGTCAAGCGATGTTAGGGGGACAAACACACACACATATATATGCATATACATATATATGATGGGCTTCTTTCAGTTTCCGTCTACCAAATCCATTCATAAGGCTTTGGTCAGCCCGAGGCTATAGTAGAAGACACTTGCCCAAGGTGCCACGCAGTGGGACTGAACCCGGAACCATGTGGTTAGTAAGCAAGCTACTTACCACACAGCCACTCCTGCACCTATAACTTGGTGATAATTTGAATATGCCATCCATTCCTAAAAATGTGGTGTTTTCCAGTTGTTGAAGACCTTCCTTAGAGGCAAAGATTAAAATCCTCTTTTCATTACAACTGCCTGTGTCACATTGCAGTAACAAATCACCGCCTTCCAAGTATTTAAAAGAATCAGGCACTTGAAATCCAGTTCAATGAAGAGGCAATGGAGAAGCACCAAAAGCTTATAAACTGAATTTATATTGAGTGCTTAATTGTGTCAAAGTATCAATACTATTAGAGTATTTATATATTTAATATGAGCGATTATATACATATATATTTCCGGCTATCTCCATCGATTTTGACGATCTCCGGTGATTTCAGCAATTTCCAGCTATCTTACGCGATTTCGGCAATTTCCAGTAATCTCCGTGATTTCAGCGATTTCCAGCTATCTCCGGTGATTTCCAGGCAATCTCTGGCGATTTCCGGGCAATCTACGGGTGATTTCTGGGCAATCTCCTGGCGATTTTCAGTCAATCTACGTGCGATTTCCGGGTGATTGCCATTGCCCGGCAATCTTTTTTTGAAAAATTTTTCCTAAAAATATTTCAAAATTTTTTGAAAATTTTTCCCAAATATTTTTGAAAATTTTCCTCAAAGATGTTTGAAAATTTTCCCCCAAAATAATTTGAAAATTTCCCTCAAAAATTTTTTGAAAATTTTCCTCAAAAACTTGAAATTTTCCCTAAAAATTTTTGAAAATTTTTCCTGAAACTTTTTTGAAAATTTCCTGAAACTTTTTCCTGAAACTTTTTTGAAAATTTTCCGAAAAATTTATTGAAAATTTTCCAAAAAAATTTTAAAAAAAATTTTCCACAAAAATAAAAAAAAATTTCCGGGCAATCTCGGGCGATTTCTAGGCAATCGCCGGGCGATTTCCAGGCAATCTCCGGGTGATTTCCAGGCAATCTCCTGGCGATTTCCGGGTAATTTCCGGGCAATCTACTGGCGATTTCCGGACAATCTCCTGGCGATTTCCAGGCAATCTCCTGTCGATTGAAAATTTTCCTCAAAAATTTTTGAAAATTTCCCTCAAAACTTTTGAAAAGTTTCCCGAAAAATCCTCCCTAAAAATTATTGAAAATTTTTCCCCAAAATATTTGAAAATTTTCCCCAAAAAGTTTTGGAATAATTTCCGGCAATCTCCAGTAATTTCCAGTAATCTACAGCAGGTAGATTGTCCGGCAATCTACAGCAATTTCTGGCAATCTCCAGTAATTTCCGGCAATTTCAGGCAATCTACCGCAATTTCTGGCAATCTCTAACATGGAAGATAGTTTTTGTATGCGGCAGATGCTCAGGAGCAATAAACACTGAAAATGCTCAGAGACCAGCTTCTGTCACATTCCAGGAAGAAAAACTAGAAATAGTTGAGAGAAAAGCTGGACCTAAAAAGCATCAGTTGTAGTGTGCAAGAGAGACGTAATCTTTAGATAATTAATTTATAAAATTAAAATCATTATAAAATAAACCTCTTCAGAGGTAGTAAAGATATGCTGATTAGAAATACATGTTAACATAATGGCTATAAACTGTTAACTGATAGCATATATACAAAAAGAGCCAGTTATAGAAGGCCTCAATATCATAGGGTATTGAGGAGGAGAAAAAGGAAAAGAAAAAGAAAAATGCATGTATATATAAATATATATTAATACCATATAATATCATACTTATCTATAATACTGCAATACAAAAAATTTAAAGTTATAAAATTTATGTCAAGTTGAAGCAAACCATGGCAGTTGCATGTTAACCAAAGTTATCAGAAAGGGATAAATAATTTCTAAATATAATAATAATAATAACTTATTGTTTATGTTTATGATAATAATGAAATAAAATTTAATTTAAATAAATAAATAGCAAGTCTAGAATAAGATGGAAAGAGAGAATATCAAAATACATAATATAACCTTACATTCCTCAAGAAAATTTATTTCAAGCCTTTAAGGTAAAAAAACAATAATGATAAAATAAACTATTGGATAGGAAAAAAGTTTTTAAATTTCAGACATATAGCATTCTGTTTGAGAAACCGGAAGTAAATATTCTATGAAACATGCTTAAGGAGATAAAGGAATTATTAATAAAATAGACATTATGTAAGAGGAAATACTTATATATAAATAAATTGAAAATAAAATAAATGACAATGAATTATGTAAAATGCTTTCATGTATAGCAGGGATGTAGGGGAAAATATATATATAAAGGCAGCAAAGTCAGAACAAATTTAAATGAGGGCATATCTGAAAATGTAATCAGAGGTAATAATATATTTGTGTATTTAAGCAGTGAATTAGGAATCAGCTCAATATGCTATTAATTTGGCACATTGTAGTACTAAATAAAATATAAATATAATATAAAATAAATAAATAAAAATAAAAACAATCGAGGATAAATAATGAAGTTAATGAAAAATCAAGATTAAAAAAGAGATATATCTACATATATACAGGGATTCTACCACTCTTAATTAGGGGGATAAACATAACTATATAGTTCGTACATAAGTAGATGTATCATATACTAGTTATTATATACGAACTAATAAGACTAATTAAGATATAAGCTTAATTATATATCAGAAATAAAATACATCATTCTATTATATATATATATATAAACTTGAGTCATATATCACTGTGCAAAACAGTTAAGGGGATATAATATGAGATTTACAAAAAGCTCTTAATTTTCATAAACTAATTGGAGTGTATTATAAGACTTAACATGCATTTAATCAGGTAGATCAACTTATATGCAAAATATAATTTTATACATGTTTGTTGACACCACCACAAGAGACAAATTGGTGTACCACTTTAGAAGAGCCCTAGACAAACTTAAGCTAAGAATTAAGGCCAGGCAACCCTATCAAATCCCAAATCAGTAGAACCGCCTGTACTGATAGGAACTATACTGTATGTAGGTGTAGCCCTCAAACTGTAAAGCCAGGAATGTAGTCTATAGTATAAGATGTACAGAGGGATGGTGCAGTAACAAGACAACGATGTACGTTGGGGAAACAGCACAGAGCATAGGAGGATGGGTAAATGAGCATTGGAGGGAACTTAAGGAAGAGAAGAGCTCATCGGTTCTGTACCCGCACACCGAGCAGGAACACAGCTCTTCAATTCCCTGCCATAAAAATTAAGATATCTGTATAAGGTGGAAGTAGATGTCTTCAAAAAGGAACTAGAGATCATCCTCTCCACAATACTGGTTGAACCAACAGCTCGATATGAAGTACAGATGAGGGCAGTGGAATCAAATTCCCTTATACACGAAATGGGCCAACAATTTGATATAAGAAGGGCATCCAGCTGTAGAAACACTGCCAGATCAGACTGGAGCCTGGTGCAGCCTCCTGGCTTCCTAGACCCCGGCCGAAGCATCCAACCCATGCTAGCATGGAAAACGAATGTTAAACGATGATGATGTAGATGTAGATGTATGATTGTGTATAGAATCAAAGAAATTTCAGCTTTGATTTTCATGTTTTATTTACAATCTTATAATAATATACGATAATATAATATAATGAAATGATAGAATATTAACTATCCATTATGATTGAACTAGTACTTTCATGCATTAAACTATGCAATCTTCAGGTTTATATAGTAGTGGTGACAGTTATGTTTTTTTTTCAATTTACAACTGTAGTGAGATGGCTAAAATGCATGACGTTATCACATTTATATAAACCCCAGAATGTTAAGTTTTGCAAATTGTATTCTGAGCAATCAGTGTTTCGCTTTACTAAATTACTTAAGTTGATTGGTGCTTGGTTTAGGCATCACAGTTTGCTGAACATGTCAGAAGACCTGTATTTTGACCCTGGCCAAAGCAGTTATTGTTTGGCTATTTTTAAAAATGTTGTAAACAATATTTCTCAGGCATTTTTACATTTCAATTATCCTCATTATAATTATCATCACCTTTATTATTGTTGTCATTGTTGTAGTAGCAGTGGTGGTTGGAGTAGCTGTAGTAAAAGAACTTTAAACCACATAGGCTATCATTGCACATAGGTAATGACTGGTCTGTGTTGCTAAGGTCAAACTTTGCCTTTGTTAATAATTTTTTACTAAGAACCATAGCTCAGTCTGTGATTATATTCATTACTTTGAGCAATGATTGATAGGTTTGTTTTGGCAATGTTCAAGATATTCTAGTGACACGGGTTGTGTGTCACTGTAAATTTATAGCCTACAAACTTGAGAAAACGATATCAAAGGCAGAGTTTGACCTTAGCAACAAAGACCAATCAGTTCAGTCACTGTATCTAAATGCAATGATAGTTGATGTGGCACATGACAATTCATACATACCAGCCATTATATGAACACAAAGACCAGAAAAATATTCACAAATGCTAATATGAACTCCAAAAGCAGAAATTTAATTTACTGCATCAAATGCCTGAATTGCGAAGAACTATATGTGGGGTCAGACTTGAAATGCACTATCAGAATGTTCACATGCGTACCAACAGCAAATTAAAAACCTAGATGTCCATCAGATACCTTTGAGTAACCATCAGGCAACGTGTAGTTGGAAAATATTTATATTTCCATTCCACAAACAACACAGTCCAAATGAAATCAGCATTGGTGGTGGTGGCAGAGCGTAGGCGATGGACCAGAAGGTGGCAAGGAGACAGCTGAGGAAGGGAGAAGTATGGAGAAGGTGCATGTGGTCAGGACTGGGCCATGGGCAGCACATGGACAAGGGCCTGGAAGAGCAGTAGAGAAACAGCCACGTACAGGTGCCGGTGTACGTGGGGCTCTGGGCGGCAACCGCAATCATTGGCGCTGCAGCACAGTCGTCGACAAAAATCTCTGCAGGCTGGCTTGTACCCCTTACTGTAGTCTGGACCCTGAAGGGGTGCAATGCTCACCTAAAGTGTGGCTGTTCTGTGTGAAGCTTCCAGCGATTTGCTGGACAGACCATGTCACGGTATCGACCACATCAGCTATGCTGTCCACGAAGCAAGAGCTGCCAGGCTACCAACATTGGCGGCAGTGGTGTCAAATGAACGTGGACGAGCAAGAAAGCATGAAGGAAGGCGAGGAGCCATCACTGAGGTGCAGGTGAGGGTGAGGTGAGCGCATAGTTGGCCAACATGTGGTAACGACCAACGCATCGCATTAGTGCATGCTAACTGGCTCATGCTATCGTGCTCGATACTGTTGACAACAACGACCTTATTAGCCATCGACCGCTGCCTTAGCCGCATCTGTAACACATAGACACACTCACTCGTGGTCAATATCGCTGAGATGACAGCCTGTCGATCACACTGTGTCAAGAACCTAGCTTCCACAAAAAAAGGAAGTATTTATATGTATGATATACATGTGTATATATATAATGTGTGTGTGTGTGTGTGTGTATATATATATATATGTGTGTGTGTGTATGTGATATATATATACATATGATCCCTATAAATATGTATATATATGTATATGTATATATATATGTATGTATATATATATATATATATATACACATACATATATATGATATCTATATCATATACATATATAGATAAGCATGATATATATGTATATATGTATATATATATATATATATATATATATATATATATATATGTGTGTGTGTGTGTGTGTGTGTGTGAGATATATATATACATATGATCCATATATATATATGATATCTATATCATATACATATATAGATATGTATGATATATATTTATATAATATACATATATATATATATATGTGTGATGTACATATGATACACACAGACATATATATGATATGCATATTTATATATACATATGATATATATATGATATGCACATTATACATATATATATATATGATATACGTATACATACATGTATATATGATATATGTATAAGACACATACACACACACACACATACATATTGTTTATATGATATATATATATATATATCATATAAAAAGAATAACAAGAAAATAGAGATGTAATGAATAAAATAATATTTATTAAGTAAAAAACATGATAATCAAGAAAGAATATTTTATTAATTACATATGTATTTCCTCATTATTCTTTAAATAAATAAATATATGAACCATGGTTTTTATGGGTACCTTAAATTTGAACTTTCAATTGATTGACAAATAACCAGAATTTTCATTGGATTTATAATCCCTTAATAAGGGTTAGACCCTTTACTTGAATATATATAATATATATGTATATATGTTTATATATATATATATATATATATATATATATATATATATATATATATATATTTATACATATATATGTGTGTGATATGCAATATATACATATAGGCAATATGTATATATATAATATGTATATATCATATAATATATATAATATGTATATGCCATATATGTATATATAGTATGTATATATCATATATATAATATATATGTATTTATAACATGTATATATATATGATATGCATGTATATATTCATATACATATATATATGTATGTATATATAAATATATATGTATCTATGATGTATATATATGTATAATATATATGAATGATATATTTAATATATACATATATATTTATATATGTTATATACATATATATATATATGATATATATATATTATATATGTATATATATATCATCATCATCATCATTGTATATATATATATTTATATCATCATCATCGTTTAACCTCCGTTTTCCATGCTAGCATGGGTTGGATGGTTCGACCAGGGTCTGGGAAGCCAGAAGGCTGCACCAGGCTCCAATCTGATCTTGCAGTGTTTCTACAGCTGGATGCCCTTCCTAACGCCAACCACTCCCAGAGTGTAGTGGGTGCTTTTTATGTGCCCCCAGCACAGGTGCCAGGCAAAGCTGGCAACGGCCATGGTCGGTTGGTGCTATTTACGTGCCACCTGCACAGGAGTCAGTACAGCGGCACTGGCAACTGCCAGGTGCCAGTCATAGGATTGGTTCAATTTTGATTCCGATTCACTTGCCCCAACAGGTCTTCGCAAGCAGAGTTTAGTGTCTAGTGAAGGGAGGTTGGCATGGGTGCCAGTCGTCGGATGAGGTTCGATTTCGAATTCAATTTCGACTTCACTCGCCTCAACAGGTCTTTTTGATTTCACTTGCCTCAACAGGTCTTCGCATGTCCAAGGAAGGAAAGGCATGCATAAGTGGGCTGGCTACCTCCCTGGCAAAGGCCATAGGATGGTCTTGCTTGTCCTGCTGGGTCTTCTCACGCACAGCATATTTCCAAAGTTCCTGGTCACTAGTCATTGCCTCGGTGAGGCCTAATGTTCAAAGGTCGTACTTCATCACCTCGTCCCAGGTTTTCCTGGGTCTACCTCTTCCACAGGTTCCCTCAACTGCTAGGGTGTGGCACTTTTTCACACACCTATCTTCATCCATTCTTGCCACATGACCATACCAGTGCAATCGTCTCTCTTGCACACCATATCCATGCTTCTTAGGTCCATCCTATTGTTGCAGAACTGTCTCCAGAGGGAAATGCAATCTTTCAGGATGATAATACACCAATTCACACAGTTAAAGTTGTTACTGAATGACTCGAGGAACATTCTAGTGAAGTTGAACATCTTAACTGGCTACCACAGTCCCCAGATCTCAATGTTATTGAACATTCATGGTGCATTTTAGAAAAGCAATTAAGGAGTCAATATCCTCCACCATCATCACTACAAGAACTGGAGACTATTTTAGCTGAAGAATGGACAAAAATTCCTTTGGAAACAATTCAAACTTTGTATGAGTCCATACCTCATAGAATTCATGCTGTAATTACTTTCAAAGGTGGTCCTACCTCATATTAAAATAAATTTGCTTGAAATTTTAAGGTGTTTTCATTATTGTGTCCAACCCCTGTATATCTATATATATAAAACTGTAGTTGTGTGAGTGTCTGTCCCCTTCGATTTAGATTCCTAACTACTCCCACATTTTGCGGTGCAGTTTAACCAAATTCGGGTATCTTATAGTTGTGATTCATATCGAGCCCGTCTGAGTATTAGCATGTGTCTACGATTTTAAAAATAATTTAACATCATTTTTTATTCCATTTTAATGCATAATTTTTCGTGTGTCGATGGCGGCGGAGTTGGCGTCCATGGTCACACCTGCACCTGTTTGCTTCTCCCCCTTCTTCCCTCCCTCGTGAAGCTGTGGGGAAGGGAGTGTAAGGAAATCAACGTCGTAAAGCGTTGTCAAGGAGACCAGCGTTCTTTTAGAACAACGACTTCATGGCTTGAAGACACCAAAACAGAAATGGCTAAGAAAGCCCGAATTGGCATCTATAAGGGAAGTAACTCTCTAAAAATGCTTATATTGTTATTTCCCTTACAAATCTGCTAGTATATATATATATATATATATATATATAAACTTAGATAAACTTAGAAATGTTTCAACCAAAGATTGTTCCAGGCCATGTCTAACTTAATAGCACCACCTGATAGGATTATCTAAATCCTTTTTTAAGTCAAGTTTTGTTTATGGTCCATTCAAGTAGTGAGTTCTTGTTGAGTGAGTTGTATCCAGGTATGGTTGGATTATCTGGTATTCCTTGAAGAAAACTGTCCAGACTCTGTTTAAAGGTAAAGGGATCCATTTCTTCTTTGATCAGTTTTAGGACAATGTTAAATAGGGCAGGGCCTGTTGAGGAAAAGAAATTATGTCGTAGTGTACCTATATGTTGTGATCCTGAACTGGGCAGGGGACTATGGCCCGTGGTCCCAGTCTTGGATGAACCTTGAAACTAATGTTCAGGTTGTTTGGGCAATGCTGGCAGTATATTCTCCACATTGTACAAATGATGTACCACTCACAGCAGCGCTGGAGAGAGTAGAGTTTCAATGCTTTAAGGTGGTCCCAGTAATCGAGATCAGTCACGCCTACATTTCATTTAGTGAGTGCCCTCTGGGGTGAATCAATCCTCAAGATGTTTTGTTTTGTATGGGGATACTACAAGGGGTAGCAGTATTCGAGGTGTGGCTGTACAAAGGAGGAGGAAAGTGGAATGGTGACACCTTGTTCTCTGGACCAGAAGGTTCTTAAGATCCAGAACTCATCCTACGAGCTATATTGACCTTATTGTTGATGCGGGCACTCCAACTGAGATTGTTATCAACAATTACATCCAGGTCTCTGATATTATTAGATGCCTGAGCGGTTCCCCTGAAGGAAGAGAGTATGGCTATTTTAGTATAGACTTTCTTCCAAAATGCATCAGCTCAAATTTTCCCTCATTCAGTTGCATTTTGTTTTTATCTGCCCATTGACTCACAGCATATAGATCAGACTGGAGTTGAGTTCAGTCTTCTTCTTCATTGATGATTTGCTAGAGCTTAGTGTCATCGGCAAATATTTTCCCTTTGCAGTGATTTACGACACTGAGGGATATATATATACACTCACACGCACACACGTGTTTATACACATGCACACACAAATGAACCCACACATACCTCCCATACACACACAGCACACACTCATACATACACACACACAATTATACATACATGTACACACATGCACATACAAGCACACATACACAGAATAAAGTATTGTTTTTCCACACACACACACACCCCTTATGCATACACACATACATACACGAACACACATACTGCAAACAAAACACACACACACTACATATACATACATGCACACACACATACCTCAAACTGCTAGTACCTTCTACTAACCATTCTCCTACATGTGTAGGTAGACACACAACAGGCAGCCACTCCTACCAAAATTCTTACTATAAATTCTTCCTATGACCTTAAACAATACTAAACCCCCCACACACACACGCACATTCTATCATTACACACACAGACCTGCACGGATGCACATACCCACATATACCGCCTTCTCTTACACTCTCCTGTCTTTGAAAGAACTTTTTCTTCACCCATTCCCTTCCGGTCATTTCAATATGTGACCGCGTGTGTATCATTGACGATTTACTTTCTCTGTCTTCCTTTCCTTTTTTCTATATTTCTGACGAAGAGCTCCGCTCAAAACTTTAAATCCTCCTTCTTTCTTTCCTTTCCTGAGCGTCCAGTAACACTATACTTGTTCCACGTCCTCGCATTGTGCTTTTTTGTTCATGTTTGGATTAACTATATATATATATATATATATATATACACATACATACATATATACACATACATACATACATATACATATATATATATAAATTAAATTAGAGATAAAACCACTATTAGGCAAATCAAATTTAATTTATATTTATACTGTGAAATTAGATTTAATCCTAAATCTAACTTTTCCCTGTAAGTTTGGATTTACTCCCTAATATTATTATTATTATTATATATATATATATAGAGAGAGAGAGAGATAGATAGATATATCATCATCATCGTTTAACGCACACATCCATAATGGGACTCTCCTATCAGTTTTGATGTATGAGGGTCCAACAACCTATACTTCCTTTGTCAGTCATAATGCTTATGTTGAATGTGATATTTGAGTCCTGCCAACAATTTGCAAAGAAGCACACAGATGTTGCAACCATGCGGATTACAGCTCATTGCATGCAGTGTATTTGCAGTTGCTTTTCACCTTTGCCTTGCACTCCTAAGTTTGTTAATGCTGGTTGAAACAAAGTCTCTTATACCATTTTAACATGACTAACTCCATTTTGTTTGCTCCAAGGCTGTTTGCTTAAAGCTGCTGTGAGCTGTGTTGACTGCTGAAAGGTTACTATTCAGTTTTTCCTTATATCTGAGCCAAGTAATTAGGAAGTCTCATAGATTTTGCAAAATGGGTGAATGATGCATAGTACCTATGCTTACACGAGAGAATTACATCTGAGTATCTATTAAGTAAGGAAGAATTGTGGTTGCGAAGGATGGTGAGTGATTCTTTTAAACACAGATTACAAACACCAAAGTTTATGCTTTAAAGGAGCCTCACTGATGATGGAATTTGTAATCTGTGTTTAAGGGAATCACTCACCATCCTCCACAACCATAACTCCTCATTACTTAATAGATTCTCAGATGTAATTCTTTCATGTAAGCACAGGTACTACTCATCATTTGCCCATTTGATGAAATTTATGTGACTCCCTAATTATGATTAAACTTAACTACAGTTAACATTAAATTACAACTTGATTACACTAGTAACATAAACTTTCTAGTAAATATATCCCTTCTTAACATTACTCTTACTAATTTCCTCCTACACAGAGCACATAGCCCCTTACAACCACTGCATCCCCATTCCTTGAATTCCCTTCCCTAATCTCCTCTTCACTCTTTCAACTAAAATTACTCACTCTCCATTGCTGACCTATCTTCATTACTGAAATTCCCCCTTTCCCACTCCACTTGAATTTGATTGACCCTTTCCCTCACTTAACATTCCCTCCCCATTCTTCTGTCACTATCTTAACTTCTCTTAATTATATTGACTAATATCCTAAATTTTTAACAGCTATTAAAAAACCCAGTAGCATTGACCATCTTCAAATACTACATACTATCTCTCCCATTATCTCCCAGTTCTTCACTTCTACTACTAAAACTAAATCTCTCAGTACCCTAAGCATTCACCCCTCCATCATTTTGACATGACTCTCTGGCCTCTTCTCACTTCCCTTGTTCCAACACTCCACATACACACTTACATTCAGCTACCTACTCCTCCTGCCATTACCACTCCCTTGCCTCCTACTATACTTATTCTGCCATTAAATTTCCCTGCATAATGATCTCATATGTTAGACTCTTATGTATCCACTCTGATGAAGGAGGCTCTGGCATTTACTAATGTTTGCTTGTTTCTATAACCGGATGCGAATTTTCGATGAAATACATCTGCCAACATTTTGAAGTAACTCTGAGCCCTCAAAAACAGCTGTTGAACTTGTAATGACTTCTCCCTTCTAATTCTTTGAGTTTATGTAATCTGAAGTTTACTCTATAAAAGATATATACATTTATACTTGATTGTTTTTTCATTTGAAAAGTTTGTGTCCGCCTTCTCTTTTTGTATATATACATGTATCTGTTTATTTCAATCATTCTCTCTCTCTCTCTCTCTCTCTATATATATATATATACACACACACACACACACACACAAAGAGTACAGCAGGGATCGCCATCACCCCCTGCCAGAGCCTCGTGGAGCTTTAGGTGTTTTTGCTCAATAAACACTCACAACGCCCGGTCTGGGAATCAAAACTGCGATCCTATGACTGCGAGTCCTCTGCCCTAACCACTGGGCCAATGTGCCTCCATATATATATATATATATATATATATATATATATATCGAGAGAGAGAGAGGTATTTAAAATATTTGTGAATGACAAAAGGAAGAGATTGGAGAAATTGACATACAGACATCAGTTTATTCCAACATATTCAAATCCATATAATGAAATTTCTGTCCTACAACTGTTTCCATATCCAATTAGTTCAGTTATAGAAATTAAATTAAATTAATTTAATTAAAATTTTCATTTTAAGACTAGTTAATTGGGTATTTCATCAGGGGAGAGTTTTCCAAAAGGAGTTACATTTCAACATGTTGGTTGTGCTATGACAGACCTAGATGTGTGCGTTTTTGAATGTGTGCATTTTAAAAGAACCATTATTTGCATATATATATTTATATATATATATATATATATATACATATAAACAAATATACTTGATATATTTGTGCACATGCATATGTAATACATGACAGTTTTTATTAGAAGTAGTGTGGTACTTAGGGTGAAATAAATGTTATAGGGAGAAAGAGAGAAAGATGGGTAGAGACAGAGTGAGGGAGAGGGTAGTAACATTCATCAAGTAGTTGTGCATGTGTTTGTTGAAAAAAATACTGAAGTCAACAAAAAATATGACCATAGGTGCAGCATGGCTGCATGGTAAGAAGCTTTCTTCACAACCACATAGTTCTAGGTTCAGTTCCGCTGCATTGCACCTTGGGCAAATGTCTTCTGCTATAGCCTCAGGTTGACCAAAGCCTTGTAAGTGGATTTGGTAGACAGAAACTGAAAGAAGTCCATATATATATAAGAAGTAAGAAGTACATCATCATCGTTTAACGTCCATTTTCCATGCTAGCATGGGTTGGACGGTTCAACCGGGGATCTGGGAAGCCAAAAGGCTGCACCAGGCTCCAGTCTGATCTGGCAGTGTTTCTACAGCTGGATGCCCTTCCTAACGCCAACCACTCCGTGAATGTAGTGGGTGCTTTTTACGTGCCACCTGCACAGGTGCCAGGCGAGGCTGGCAATGGTCACGATCGGATTGGTGCATTTTACGTTCCACCGGCAAAAGCAGTATATATATATAAAGCAGTATATATATATATATATCAACATCATCATCGTTCAATGTCCACTTTCCATGCATGCATGGGTTGGACGATTTGACTGAGGACTGCCGAACCAGATGGCTGCACCAGGCTCCAATCTGATCTGGCAATGTTTCTACAGCTGGATGCCCTTCCTAACGCCAACCATTCCAAGAGTGTAATGGGTGCTTTTACGTGCCACCAGCACAGATACCAGTCAGCTGCTCTGGCAACGATCATGCTCAGATGGTGCTCTTAGCACTCCTCTAGCAAGGATGCCAGTCATCGAATTTGATTTCGATTTCACTTGCCTCAACAGGTCTTCGCAAGCAGAGTTTAGTGTCCAATGAAGTAAAGGTATGCATAAGTGGGCTAGTCACACCCCTGGTATAGGCCACGGGTTATGGTCTCACTTGTCTTGCAGGGTCTTCTCACGCACAGCATATTTCCAAAGGTCTCGATCACTAGTCATTGCCTCGGTGAGGCCTAATGTTCGAAGGTTGTGCTTCACTACCTCATCTCAGTTTTTCCTGGGTCTACCTCTTCCACAGGTTCCCTCAATCGCTAGGGTGTGGCACTTTTTCACACAGTCATCCTCATCCATTCTCGCCACATGACCATACCAGTGCAGTCGCCTCTCTTGCACACCACATCCGATGCTTCTTAGGTCCAACTTTTCTCTCAAGGTATTTACACTCTATCAAGTGTGCACACTGACATTACACACCCAGCGGAGCATACTGGCTTTATTCCTTGTGAGCTTACGTATGTCCTCAGCAGTGACGACCCATGTTTCACTGTCATGTAGCATGGCTATTTGTACACATGCGTCATACAGTCTGCCTTTTACTCTGAGTGAGAGGCTCTTTATCACCAGCAGAGGTAAGAGCTCTCTGAACTTTGCCCAGGCCATTCTTATTCTAGCAATTACACTTTCAGCCCCCCCTCCCCCGCCACTGACTTGGTCACCTAGGTAACGGAAGCTATCAACTACTCCTAGTTTTTCTCCATGAAATGTGTCAGAAGTTGTTCTCTGCACATTTTCAGTGTTTATTGCTCCTTAGTATCTGCCACATACAAAAACTATCTTCCCAGTTAGCCTTCCTTTGATATTGCTGCACCTCTTATGTGTCCATAGCTTACACTGGGTACATCTTAAAGAGTTTCTACCTATGCCTTTTCTACAGATTGAGCAGGACCATCTACCTGAAGGGATTTGTGGTTTGCCTGCCTTCCTACTTAATAGAACTTTGGTTTTAGCTATGTCGACTCTAAGGCCCTTTGATTCTAATCCTTGCTTCCACACCTGAAACTTCTCCTCTAGTTCTGATAGTGACTCAGCAATTAGAGCAAGGTCGTCAGTATAGAGGAGCTCCCAGGGGCATCATGTCTTGAATTCTTGTTATTGCCTGGAGGACTATGATAAATAGGTTGGGACTGAGGACTGAACCTTGGTGGACCCCTACCTCTATCCGGAATTCTTCACTGTACTCGTTGCCAACCCTCACCTTACTGACAGCATCCTTGTACATGGCTTGTAAAGCTCTCACTAACCATCCATCTATTTCTAATTTCCTCATTGACCACCTGATAAGGCATCAGGGGACCCTGTCAAAGACTTTCTCCATGTCAACGAAAGCCAGGTACAGAGGTTTATCTTTGGCTAGGTATTTCTCCTGCAGCTGTCTTACCAGAAATATAGCTTCTGTGGTGCTTTTCCCTGGCATGAACCCAAACTACATCTCATCTAAACTGACTCTGTCCCTAATTAGTTGGGGTATGACCTTCTCTGTGACCATCATTACCTGATCCAACAACTTGATACTTGTGTGTGTGTTGGTGCTTGTCCCCCCACCATCATTAGACAACAGATGTTGGTGCGTTTATGTCCCCATAACTTAGTGGCTCGGCAAAAGAGACTGATAGAATGATAGAATAAGTACTAGGCTTACAAAGAATAAGTCGTTCGGTCAAATTGTTCAACTAAAGGCAGTGCTCCAGCATGGCTGCAGTTAAATGACTGAAATGACAGTATCAAAACTGCTAATTAATTACCATGTAATAGTGCTACATCACCAATATTTATGTGTAAATGTACAGTCAATATAAACTTGGTAAATATAAGCAAAACCTAAGCATTACCAGATACCATTTATAGATAATTTATATTAAAGCTAAGCACACTAAAATTGTAATTACTACTAAGATAATGTTTTACCTCAAATTTAGTTTAATAAACCAAACTATCATAAGAATTTCAACGATATATTCATGAGAAACTTGCTTAATTGAATTTATTGTAAAATACAAATACATTGCCATGTATAGAAGACCTGACGTCCATCTACAGTATTTAATTAATATATTATATCACATATTTTTCATCTACGAACTATTTTTTAATGCTTATAATTAATAAAATGTGAAGTATCAACAGATTCAAATTTAAACATAATTAATTAATAATATATCCAATGGTAGCTTATTTGAACACTTTGAGCATACATGAATAATACTCTTTTATGCTTTTTACTTCTTTCAGTCATTTGACTGTGGCCATACTGGAGCACTGCCTTTAGTCAAACTAATTGACCCCAGGACTTATTCTTTGTAACCATATTACTTATTCTATCGGTCTCTTTTGCTGAACTGCCAGCATCAGTTGTCAAGCGATGGTGAGCGACAAACATAGAGACACAAATACATATATATATATATATATATACGATGGGCTTCTTTCAGTCTCTGCCTTCTAAATCTACTCACAAAGCCTGAGGCTATAGGCTATAGTAGAGGACACTTGCCCAAGGTGCCACGCAGTGGGAATGAACCTGAAACATATGGTTGGCAAGCAAGCTTCTTATTTCTTTATTGCCCAGAAGAAGCTAAACATAGAGGGGACAAACAAGGACAGACAAAGGTATTAAGTTGATTACATCAACCCCAGTGTGTAACTGGTACTTAGTTTATCGACCCCGAAAGATGAAAGGCAAAGTCGACCTCGGCGGAATTTGAACTCAGAACATAACAGCAGATGAAATACCGCTAAGCATTTCACCCGGCGTGCTAACGTTTTTGCCAGCTCGCCACCTTCAAGCTTCTTACCACACAGCCACTCCTGCATGTATATATTAGAAACTAGCTTAAAGGCCACCTTGTGGAGGGCTCTTCATTGGGCCTTGGGCCTAACAATGGCCCTTCATGCATTGAGTACATATTAAATTTAAGCAATATTTTTCAAGCAATGAACAATTTTCATTAAAACAATGATATAATTTGTCGACTTGGAACTTATTGCAAAACTGCATGATAAACAACATTTTTTGTCTCCCCATTCAGGGGTCAGTGATATATTTTTCTATCTAACCTCTTTCTTTCCCTCTTTCTCTTTCTGTTGATTGTTTACAACTATCACCATTACCAGTTCCACCACCATCAATATCTTGACTTCACCGCCTTCCCCTCCACCACCATTACCACTTTCTTTCACATCGCTTACTATCACCACCATCCCTGACTGCCTTGGCTACCACCGTCATCACCATCGCCTCTTCCTCTATCTCATACTATTACTGTTACCCCATTACCATCACAACTATTAATCTTCTACTGCCCTCACTGTCTCTATGACTACTATTACTCTCACCCCAACGTGAAGAATAGTAGAAGTGTCATTGAATAGTGATGGAGGGGGTGTCAAAGTGTAACACACCGACACACAGAAATTCATTTTGGTATTTATTATTATAGATATTAATACATGGATATATTAGAAATATTGATATTAATATTTTGATATAATATTTAATACTTATATGATAGTCACTAAGAATTCTTAATGCTACGTGGTTATAGATGTTAATGTATTATACCTGAAATACTGATCAATTCAAAGTATAAGTAGCTCTAACAAATAATTAATTCATCAATGATGATTATATATCTAATGGTAGTTTCTAAGGGTCCATTTACATGTATGAACACACATACACACACACACACACATTAGGTTATCCAGAAAGTTCTGAGCATTTTTTTAAATGCAAAGAGGGATATAAATAATTGAGTTTTCAATCAATTTTAATCAATGAAATAATTTCTATTATTATTAATGAACTTTGCCCATCTATCAGGCAATTTAAATATTCCATTAGCATAAAATTTGATTAGTTTTGAAGAAAAAGGCTATCTAGATGCATTTTAACTCCATCTAAATTGTTCAATGTTTTTCCTCACAATGAGTTCTGTAGAAATAAAAACAAGTAGTAGTCAGGTGGCACAATATCAGGAGAATATGGGGGATGGGATAAGAGATTCCAACCAAGTTCATGTAACTTTGTTTGGGTAGTCAAAGACACAAGTGGTCAGGCATTGTCTTGTTGGAATGATTTTGGTTCAAACTAGCCAGTACACATCAGAATTAATGGTCTGGTTTTGTGGGAAAAACTCATAATAAATAATGCCTTTATGATCTTATCAAACATAAAGCATAGCTCTTTTGGCATGGATAGTAATCTTTGGTTGCTGTTTTGGGGGATCCTTACACAATCTCCAGGATCTTTTTCACACTATGTTTTCGTACACAATCCATTTCATCTCCAGACACAAGTTGTTTCAATTTTTCATCTCCAGACACAAGTTGTTTCAATTTTACATCTCCAGTCACAAGTTGTTTCAAAAAAGGCATGCTTTCATTCCGTTTCACAAGCACATCACAAACAGAATACTGGTCCAAGCAATTCTTTTCTGAGAGTTTGTGAGGTACCCATACATTATAGCAAGAACTGTATCCTAGCTTCACTAGGTGTTCATGAGCCGTACTTTTAGCAACTTCCAACCCCTCTGCAAGTTCTTGAGTCATGATAATTGAGTTTTCTTTGATTTTTGCATTCAAAACATCATCCAAATTTAGAGATCTTCCACTGCGACTGTCATCTTTCAAGCTAAACTCTCCAGTTTTAAATTTTGTAAACTACCTTCAAACAGTTGATTCACCTACAGCATCATCATCACCATAAACTTCACAAATATTCTTGCTAGTCTTTGCAGCATTTTCTCCTTTTTTAAAAAATGAAAAGCATTACAACGTGAATATGATATTTTTGGTTATCCATTTCAAATGTCAATAGAGGGTAACTAGAATGAAAGATAAATCTATTTTTAGTCTGGAACAAAGAAGAGATGCACTACCACTTCAAACAATGCCAAAGTTTTGGCTGTGTTATGTTTCAGGTGTGTTCTTCCCTTTTATGGGACTGTCACATTAAGTTGACAACGTACTATCACTTTATCGTGTTGCTACTGCATAAATCTCTCTGAGAGATTTAGAAATATATTATTTCTATTTTCAAAATCAGTGAATGTATTTCACTTGAAATATATATGTATTCAAAGGCAGACAGACATCTACAGCTAGCAAGCTATGCCCTTTTCTTTGTCATTTTTGGATATTTGCTGTTACCAATGTTGTGTGAGTTCGTTCCTGTATATTGTTGTATGTTACATTTTGTGTTTAATTTTTCTACTGTGATTTGAACTGCTGTTCGTTTTGGAACTGTAATTTTCACCCTTTGGGGCAGAAAATTGTGTTGGAATTTTTATTCCTGAAAATATTCTTTTGCTATTGAACTGTTTTGTGTTAACCATTCCTGGTTATCGCATTTATGTTATTGTTGGTCATTTGTGACAAAGTTTCGTAAAAAAAATTTGCAATGGATCTTAATATTGAATCCTGTAAGGAGTTTCCTGAGATGGGAAAGGATGCCGCAAGGAAGAACTAAGGAAACTCAGCTTCTCAGCCACGGTAGGAGCGAACGTTTCAGAATTAGAGGTCCGGACGGAACAGTTGTTTAAGTTTAGGAACTTAATAAAAAAAAGTAGCGGTGACACAAAACTGTTGCTGCCCCCAGAAACAGTGCAGGCAATTAATGCCCATATAGTTGTATATAAGATATACAACATAACAGAAAAATATTATGGAGGCAAAACACGAAGTGATGGAGAGGTACATGGCACCAATGTGGAATAAAGTATGCTACATCAGCCGTGGAACGCAAAGCACAACCATTGAATGGCTCACGTAACAAAAGAACTTTATTTACATTTGATGGATATTTGTCCTCATCTTGTTTGTTGTTAACTCAATGTTTCAGCTGATATACCCTCCAGCCTTCATCAGGTGTCTTGGAGAAATTTTGAACCTGGGTTCTCGTTCCTAAGGTATTATTTTTTTTGATGTTATTATTATTGTTATTAATAAGCACTACGCCGTATGCCCATGGGTATATGGCGTAGTGGTTAAGAGCGTGGGCTACTAACCCCAAGATTTCTAGTTCAATTCCAGGCAATGACCTTAATAATAATATAATTCCTCATCTCTTAGATATAGAACTGTAGTAGCAAAAGAAGTGCCAACAAAGATACTAAAAAACGACAAAATTATGCTGCTACCCACATACTTGGGCTGCAGAACTGAAAGTTATGGTAGGAGATATACCAGCTGGTTATGAAATGATGTGGGTGGCAGTGGCAGTCGTATGACATTGAAGAATTAGCATCCATCCTGCAAATGAAGAGGAGGGATGCTGTGAACTGGTGAGGCCAGACACTCGAGATGGTAATTCAAACGGTGAACCAAACTCTGGAAAATTTATCCAATAGAGTGTTTGTGGGGGAGGGGCTGACAATGCGAGTGGCTGTGAAGGGACATAGGCCCTAATGCTTCAAGTGTGGAGAGAAGAGCCATGTCCGCTCCATGTGTACAAAAAAGAAAAATGAGAATGAGGCTCCTCCCCAAAAAGCTGCAAACAGACAGACAGACCAGAGAGTGCAGCAGAAGGGAAGGAGGAGAGAACAACAGAAGAAAAGAACCAAACTACCGAGGAGATGGAGGTTACAACAGTGACTGATAAGTGTAAGAAGGCACAAGTCCCTGATTCCCACCACCACCACAAAAAAACCCCACAAAACACATGGACACACAAAGCCCAACTCCCCAGTCCAAGCCCATGGCAAGGCTATTTGTCAAACCCTTCCCCAAACTACAAGTAAAAACTATAGGGTTCCAGGAAAAGAATGAGCCGTTAGCAAGAGTCATTAGAACACACCATGACACACGAGTGTTTAGGGTAATGAAAGAAACATGGACAGATGTTAGCTATGCAAAAATAAATGAGAAACTGTTTACAGATATGAAGGTGAGGTATCTGGAAGACATAAGAGACATAACCGCTGAAGTGGCGGAGTGTAAATATATTATAAGCTCGACTGCCACACCCAGGAAAAGCCAGCAGCGAACCTGATAAAGAAAAGAACGGGGAGGTAGGCGAATTTGTACAGCCCGTCCCCAAACTGAAAATGTGAGTAATCTCTTTCCTTTCATTTTACAAAAATGATTAAGTGAGGGTGCATAAATGTGTATGAACTGGGGTCAAAATGGAAACAGGCTTGTTTTCTGGATGACCTCAGGACATGTGATATAGATGTAGCTGTCACAACTGAGTCTAAGATGAGTGGATCACAAGCATTCTCTCCTTTTCTGAATGACTATGAGAAAATTATTTCTCCTAGCCAACGAGGAGTGGGGGGTATGGTAGCCTTATTCAGGAAGAACTTGGACTTGCAGGTAAGTACTGCAAATAGTCCTTCAGGTTGGTAGCTGTGTACACTCCTAATGAGTGTGGGTAGTTGGGATTTTTTTGAGACCTGGAGGACTTTCTAGTGACATCTAAAACAGTAGTTCTGTTTGGAGACTTTAACACTATACTCAATGCATGGGTGGATAGTGTTTGCTTGACTGATAGAAAAGGAAACCCTGGCCTCGAGGGTCTACTAGAGAGCTATAATCTAGTAGACTGTTACAGACTAGATGAGCCATTCGTTCCACAGTGGATGTGGAGTAATAATGATGGCTCTCTCAGATCTCACATAGATAGGGTATTCGTTAGAGATAGAGATAAGGATACTTTTAGTTGTCCACAATTTGATATAGTACTGTACACGGATCACAAATTTGTGACATGTGAGGTACAATTTGATAAATGTCATAGGCAGGGACCTGGGTACTGGAAGATAAACAAGTCTATTTTGATTTGTAAAGCCTTCTGTGCCTGGATTAAAGAGTTAGTACAGAGGGCACTATGTGGTGCCATCATTAATAATAGATGGTGGCATGCCCTCAAGAGAGCCATTCGTTTATTAGATTTAGCAATCAGCTAAGTCTAGATATATCTAGAATAGAGGGTGACTTAGTTAAGAACTTAGATAAGCCCTTGGAATCTGGCTCTGCATCTAGAGTGCTGGCAGCAAGAACGGTCTTGTACCGTCACCTCAATGCCAAGTTGCAGAGTTAGAGCTAATCTACATGCAGTGGGATGAGAAGGTATTGACATTACTGGATGGGCACATCATGTGGAAAATCAGAGGGGTAAAAAAGCCTCTATAAAGTCTTTAACAGATGAACAGGGGTGCAAGATCTATGGACAGGATGAGATGCAAAAGGCCTTTCATCGGCATTTTGCACAGTTGTTCAGGCAGGGTGGTGCACTAGAGTGTGGGGAGTCCCTAAAAGGTTTCTTTGCTGGTGGACTGTGGATCTCGGCATGGGAGGTGAGGTGCTGTGAAGGGCTGATTACAGCTACAGAGGTCAAAGAGGTGTTGGCCAAGTGTGCCAGGGAAAAGTCACCAGGACTGGATGGTCTATCCTAAGAGTTTTATCGTAGTATGCCAGACTTGTTTGGGGACCTGCTGGCCAGCGTCTACACAAACTGGCAACAGAATTGGAGAATTCCCAGCTCTGTGAGTTGGAGAGTGGTGACGCTGATCCAGAAGGACCCAAGCAAGGGGGATATTATAAGTAATTACAGGCCCATAACTCTACTCAATGTAGAGTTAAAGATTTTGGCCAAGGTGTTAGCTAGAAGGTTGACGCATGTCATGGAGAAACTTGTAGGGAAGGCGCAGACATGCGCCATCCCAGGCAGGTTGATCCAGGACAATCTTCACCCTATCCGCTACACCTTAGACTGGCAAAGGTGGGGCACTGGTCCATTTAGACCATAGTAAAGCATTTGATAGGGTAGATCATCAGTACCTGGCAGCGGTTCTCGAAGCAGCTGGCCTAGGCCCTAACTTCTGTTGTTGGATTTCCACCATGTATAGCGGCATCAAATCCACAGTCCAGATAAACAGTTACCTATCGGAGCCGTTTTTGATCAAGCATTCAGTTCATCAAGGGTGTCCCCTGTCTCTGCGTCTGTATGTGTTGGCTCTTGGGCCATTACTGCAGAATTTGGAGAATTTGGTGGGCACCCCCAATGAAATCAATTGCGGTAAGTTGGTCTCTGCTTATGCGGATGACATCACCATCATCATATCCAATGAAGCTCAGCTACCTTGTTTGGAGGAGGCTATCAGAGGATACGAAGCAGTGGCAGGGGCAAAAGTTAACAAGGATAAGTCCATCAGCTTGTGCCTCGGCACCTGGAGGAGCAAGTTGATATTGTCCAGTTTTGTGGGTCACTGGACAGATGGTCCTGTTAAGTTGCTTGGAGTTTGATTTGGACCTGACTCCTAGATTGAAAAGAATTAGAGCAAGGTGGCAGACATGGTGGAGTCCCTAGTCCGGACCTGGTCTGGAAGGTCTCTATTCCTGAAAGGAAGGGTGGAGGTGGTACAGGCGTTTATGGCATCTGTAATCACCTACTACCTGACCATTGTCCCTTGCCCTGACTCATGACTGAACAAGTTGGAGTGATTCCTCTTCTGTGTATTGTAGAAGGGAGGAAAGCAACTTGTGGGGTGCTCTGTTTGCTGCCAGGAACCGCTAAAGGATGGGTTAGGGAAACCCTGGTTGATGATGCACAGACATGCGTTGACACTGAGACATCTCTGGTGCTACCTGAAGGGTGATAAGGTGTGGATTTTGAAATTTTAAAACTAAGTGACAATTTTGAAATTTGGTATATTGATGTACTTTTCCATGCTTAATCTGAGTTTGTGATTTGTTTATTTATTCCAGAAAAATTTTAGAAAAATGTTACAAAGGTTTAAAAATAATTTTTCCCAATCATAAAACAGGATTTGGAAGCTAAGCATTTTGTGCATGATAAGCTGTGTATCATAAAAAAAGTAAACATTAGAAGATGAAGTTTTAAAACTAAATGAAAGTTATGTGTGAGAGTTAAGACTTATACAGACAGAGGGAATGTCAGAAAGTATGATAAATATGTAGAGAGATTGATGGTGATAGATAGAGAGTTGGAGAGTTGTTGATCTAAAAGTTGAGTTTATTTCTTGTAGCAAATTATATTTTTATTATTACTTACAGCAAACATTGTCCTTTGGGTGCAGATTTTGAAAATCAAATTTGTTTTTCTCGAGGATGCACTGTTCCTGAGCTTTTTTTGGCTTTACCACATATATTTGCATTTATATAGTATAATATAAATACGCACACACACACATACACCCGCACTATCATCATCATTTAATAGCCGTTGTCCATGCTGGCATGGGTTGGGCAGTTTGACCAGGGCTGGCAAACTGGAAAGCTACAACAGACTCTAGTCTGATTTCACATGGTTTCTACAGCTGGATGCCCTTCCTAACACCAACCACTCTGAGAGTGTAATGGGTGCTTTTACATGCCATTGGCATGGGTGCCATTTGCATGACACCAGTATATATATATATATATATATTCTTTTATTTGTTTCAGTCATTTGACTGTGGCCCTGCTGGAGCACCACCTTTAGTCGAGCAAATCGACTCTAAGACTTTTCCTTTGTAAGCCTAGTACTTATTCTATCGGTCTCTCTTGCTAAACCGCTAAGTGATGGGGACGTAAACACACCACCATCGGTTGTCAAGTGATGTTAGGGGGACAAAGAAAGACACACAAACATATACATACACAGATATATATATGTATACAACGGGCTTCTTTCAGTTTCCGTCTACCAAATCCACTCACAAGCCCAATGCTATATTAGGAGACACTTGCACAAGGTGCCAGGCAGTGAGATTGAGCCCAGAGTCATTTGGTTGTGAAGCAAGCTTCAGAGATTTATAATAAATTTGTGAAATCTAAAATAATCACTGGATATCTATGACCATGATTAGTGTGTTGAACTGGATATAAGAGATTTTCATAAATATTTTCATATATATATATATATATATATATATACACACATATTTGTCTTGGAAGTACTGGGTGACCTTGTCAACGCAGGTGCCACTTAAAAGCACCCAGTCCACACTGTAAAGTAGTTGGTGTTTGGAAGGGCATCCAGCTATAAAATCCTTGCCAAAACTCACCTCGCCTGTGCTTATGCCACATAAAAAGCACTAAGTCCGCTCTGCTGAGTGGCTGGTGTTAGGAAGGGCATCCAGCTATAAAAATCCTGCCAAAACAGTCACAGAAGTTTGGTGCAGGTGCATTTATGGCTATTAAAGAGTAACTAAATAGATAGATAAATTCTTGGTTCAGTATGGTCAGATAGAATATTTAACTTTAGTTCAGTGGTCAGTAAAGAGAGCTAAAATGCTAGAAACAGATGCCTAACTTTAGGAGAGGGAATATATTTAAAATTAAAGGTTAAAAATTAACAATCAAAAAGATTAGTGTAGCCAGAGTATTTCAAAGATACATATGTTAAGGGAATAGGTATTAATAAATGAAGGAAATACATACATATACTGTTACAACTGTGAATGTAGAGAGACAGGTGTCACATGTGTTGATTTTGCTTGCATTTGGACCTGTGGAAGAACCTAAAGGTATGATAGAACTTATGTTTGCAGGAAGAGAATGTTTCATGTTGTCTATTAAGTAATTGTGCTGAATCATGGATTAATATTTGGAGGGCTTCCTTAAGGCAGAGTCCACATGCAGAGTACTTGGTTGGGGCTAAGATGCTGGTTCATCCCAAATCTGGTGCTCTTTTCTGTTTTTGGTTGATGCAGCCAATGTCAGCGTAAGTGATGCACTACAACAGTTGGTTTATGGATTTGGCTAACATTGCCTTTCTTCTCCAGGTGACTGAAACCAGCTGAATCTAAATATAGTACTTTTGGATGAGAATTATCCATAATATACTTAAATGTCAAACATTTTTGACACATGCTGCAAGGTTCTGTTTTCCTTATCTATATGGATCATAGACCACTTGCATCCACATTCAACATGAAGCTTAATCACTACTCACCTAGAAAAGTCCACCATCTCAACTTTATATCACAGTATACCATGGACATACATTACATCAAGGGTTTCTTCAGCAATTATTGTACTTTTCCACATATAATTAATCGCATTACATACAACTGTTGCTATTGATCTTCAACAAATCACAATTGATCAGGAAAATGATGAAAAACTTGTAAAGCTCTGGAATTCTTCATACTTGAAATCCAGCTGGTTTCCCCACTGTCTTCTGTGGGTCATATTCAGTGTGACATCTCTACCAATCAGGAACTTGAACACCAATATGTACCACAGGAATATTGACATCAAGCCTTTTTCCTGCTTTGCCCTGTTTGACACATCCTGGTGTCAATTCCAAATAAATATCGACCCATTTATATGGACTGCTATCGACAAGGACACCCAGGAATAGGCTAGAAGCTGTGTCATTTGTCAAACAGCCAAAATACACTACCATGCCAAGTTGCTACCTAACTCTTTTAAGACACCCACTGACTGTTTCCAACATGTGTATATCAACACAAGAGGACCACAGCCTCCTTCTCAGAATCGTATGCATCTGCTAACCTGCATCAACTGATTTCCCTGACGGTCTGAAGTCTTTTCTCTGTTTGATATTTCAATAGTGGAATCTACTGCCAAAAGTCTGATATTTCACTGGATAACACATTTAGCTATACCTGCAACAATCACAATGGAGAGAAAGCATCAGCTTAAGTCTCCCCTGTTCACCAAACTGACACATCTTGGGTGTAAAAACATTTGCACAACCTATGATCCCATGGCCAACAGCATGGTTAAACGTTTTCACTGACAGACGAAGTCTGTGCTTAAAGCACACTATGACAGCAATAATTAGTTGGAACACCTTTTCATTCCACCATCAGGGAAGAAATCATATACACTGGCAGAATTAGTCATTGGCACCACACCTTATCTGGTCAAATGGTCACACGTGTTTCTCCACAAGATTTTCCAAATCTCTAGTTTCAACGACATAAGCTTTAACATAGGTATATATTCATAATATAGATTGAGTTACGTTCATTGTCTCCAAGCCTGTACGTCCCATCTGTCATCCTCTGAATGTTGCTACACATATCCTTCTGAACATTAACCAATGCATGCATGTATTTTCATGTACCAGCATAACTTCAACCGCCATGCTCTGAAATCTAGAGTACTTGAGAGAAAAATAAAATCTTTTGTTATGGACATTATTCTCTGCATGTACACATGCATCTGAGCTTCACACACATGCATTCACATGAGGTTCACGTATACTTTCCACTCACTGCTTTGAAGATTGTCAAATCTTCACACAGCACATCTCTATTTTCTCTGACTGAATGGCAGTTTACCATTTTCGCCTTATTCTGTTATTTGTATTTCCATGCAACTTATGATAGCCTGTATTTAACCTTCAGCCAACACTAATATCTTGCAATTCCCCTGCACACAGCTAGTTCTTCACATTTACGATTTCACTACACATATTCCATGGGTATCATTTTCTTCAAGTGAATAAATATAACTTCTCATGTGTTTTGCTTTTTAATGACAAGTTCACTACTACAAGAGTATTGTGGGAGATATGTAAGGATTTGTGCAAGGATCAAAACCTAAGTCTTCGCACTAGCTCCCATTGTTCTCTGATTGTGCACTTAAAATCCATTTGTTTAACCTCTCAAGTATGTCATTATCTTAGGTGAAGATGGGGTGTTTCTAAGCAAACCCTATTCAACTTTATTTCAATGACAAGCTTTAACACAGGTATATATTCATAATATCTGTAAAAAAAAGTCAATTCCTTCTGTCACTTTCAGACAGTTTCCTTCTGTCACCTTTAGCCTATTGCAAAGCAATTTCACTGAGATATAGTTTTCATATGAACACATTCACTAACAAACTTCTTTCATGCAAATCCTGACCCCTTCCATGACTTTGTGGCAGACTATTATAAGGAAGAACTGGATAACAAATTTTCAATGTAAACAAACTGTTATCCACAATACATACTTACGCTTTTTCTTTTCAACTTATCATCATCATTTAGCATCCGTTTTCCATGCTAGCATGGATTGGATGGTTCAACTGGGGTCTGGGAAACCAGAAGGCTGCACCAGGCCCAGTCTGATCTGGCAATGTTTCTACGGCTGGATGCCCTTCCTAACACCAACCACTCCATGAGTGTAGTAGGTGCTTTTTATGTGCCACCGGCACAGGTGCCAGACGAGGCTGGCAAACGGCCACGATCGGATGGTGCTTTTTACATGCCACCGGCACGGGGGCCAGGTAAGGCTAGCAATGGCCACAATCGGATGGTGCTTTTTACGTGCCACTGGCACATGGCCAGTCGGCTGTACTAAGTATACATTATTTTTCAACATATTTCAATACATCCAGAAATTATCCACTCATTACATCTCACTTGTTTTACACACACATATTATGATTTTACTTAGGCATCATCATCATCATGCTGAAAACTGGTAAGCTGGGGAGTTGCACCAGGTTCCAATCTGATTTGGCATGGTTTCTATGGCTGGATGCTCTTCCTAATGTCAACCACTCCAAGAGTGTAGTGGATGCTTTTTATGTGCCACCGGCATGGGTGCCATTGACGTGACACTGACATCAGCCACAACTACGATCTCACTTGGCTTGATAGGTTTTCACAAGCACAGTATATCACCAAAGGTCTCGGTCACCTGTCACTGCCTCCGTGTGGCCCAACACTCGAATGGTGCTTTTTGCATGCCAGGCATATATAAAGAGTTTTAAAAAATTGTTGAAAAGGTGCTAATTTTGAACAATGTGTTCAGGGGTGCAGTCACTCCCTTTGCTCCACTGTAGTTGCTGCTGACATAACACATGCAAACTGATAATAATCTTCATTCTTTATTTTCAAGTGTTCATACATTTTGTTCACATAATTTAATTATCATCATCATTGCATATTATTTCCATGAGAATGCATTTCATAGAGATCTGTGTTTAGTAATTGTCACCCTATTTAAATTTTCCAATATTTTTTTTTTTGCAGCCATTAAAGTTCTTCTTCACTTTGAAACATTTAAATAGGATTTATATGATAACATTTTCATCTTGGAACTGTCATTTCGAATATGCAAAACTTCCTTTGTACTTCAGATACTTTCTTTAAAGTATTCTGATATGAATTTATATATTCTAGTAATCAGTTTATAGTACAAACATATGATATGTATGAAGGATGCCCGTTGTTTGTGGATAGTGATGGAAATTGGTAGGTACATAAGAGATCAGCTTTCTCTTACTTTTCAGCTCATTCGATGGGTTATGTCATCTAACTACCCACTTCATTCCTAATCTGAATCTCACGAGTCTCAGTATATCCCTAGTTCCTAAAATACATTTCCATGACTGATTGTAGAAGTACCAAACTATCCAAGAAAAAGGGAAGTGAAACTGAGGAAAGTACAAAACGAAGTGATGATGCTGACCCTCATGAAGGAACTGGCATTGGATTGCAACAAGAGTTTAGGTGTTATGCTGGGAAAAATCCATCCAACCCATGGACATAAATAATGATGATGAAAATGTTGAATACATTCTATCAAAGTTCTTTTTTTTTCTAGTAAACTTCATTATGGAGGAAATTATTTTATGAGTTTTTATGTTTTTTATGATAAACTATTTAGAAATTTGGTAATAACTTTAAAAAATATTTTTATCAGTATTTTTCAAGAAGCCAAAAGACAAGTTAGGGAAAAAAAATTGCATGTAAAAAAAAATTCATAACAGTAACAGGCCAGTTTAGAGAAACTGTTTGTTTTCGTTCACATTCTGTTTTTTTTTTTTGGTCCCATTTTGTTTCTATCGGCTACAGATTGTTCCGATTGCATCTATGATGTTGATAGCGCTGCGATGCTTAAGAGATATAGCAGCATCTTTATATGTTGCAAATTTTATGTTTAAAAAAAATATAATTTAATTAAAAAAAATTATATTCGAAGGTTCATAGAAAAATTAAGATCAATCAAATCGATATTTTCGTTTCAGATTTATTACCACATTCAGACACTTTTGACGTTCCATACATAGTGAATATGAATTACGCTGCCATTTCCGCGTGGTCTTCTGCTTGCTTGTAAACCAATCCATTTCCATTTGCAGAGCCAGAAATTCTGACTCTGGAACGTAAACATATTTCTTGAATATTTTTCCTGTTACAACTATCATTAATCAGCTTAAAGAAAAGTATAATTTATGACTACTATGAATGTGACCTATTAGAACTATGATAACGGAAGAATACAAACTAAAAGATTCGTGTGGACACTTGGTTCATGAATGTAATTATATGTATGGCTCCTGTTCCAAGCAAATAATCAACAAAGATGATGTGGCTAGTTAATAATATTACAATTATTATTAGTGATGGAATACTTGTGAGAAAATCGAAGACATTGTAAAGTATTAATTTACTCAGTTATGGATTATTTGAATTCTCATTATCAAACTACCGGATTATTTATTTTCAAATTATTTTCAGTTTCTTTCTGAATTTTTGTTAGATTATGTGTTGCAATGAGCTTCATGTCAGAATTTTACATTATTACTGTAAAATGTTTTTCGTCAACTTTTCTCCATTTGGAAAGCGTGAATCGATCTCTTTTCGTCAGTGGTCCTATTTTGACATAAGCAGAAATTCTATGAAATCTTTGTTGTATTTACAAATCTATTTATGTTGTGAGTGATTATTTTTGTCATGTTTGCTGAATATCAGTAAAAAGACATTTTCTATACAGTTGCATTTTTATTCTTTAAACATAAAACAATAAAACCAGAATGGAATTACAAAATATACATTTCATAGTCATCTGATTAGAACCACTGACATCAAAAGCGCATTTTCCTGTGAAACAGACTGAGACAAACAGGTATTTTTACAGCAATTTGATTTACTGTGAAAAAATTGAAGTTTGTGTCATCTGTAGGCAGAAGATTTATGATAAACAAAACTGTTATTGTAATCATCTTATATACATATATATATATGATACCGCATATTCTATAAGTGAATGTATCGAAAGAATTGGTAGACGTGATAGGAGCAAAAGGCGGAGTACACAGCGTGACAAAGTTGGAGAAATGGCACGATGATGAGTGAAAGGGGGAGGAGATTTAGTAATGTCACCATCCACCGACAGAGGACGCTAATGTACGCGTAAAGTATTAAAGATGGCTGCCAAGATGGGGATATCCCAACTCAATTGGGAACAGAAATCGCATAACGAAGGTGAGTCGGCCCTTATCATTTATTTCACCTAAATCTGCTGAGGTACTACACTTTAGAAAACCACGAGCTACTTCTATCTCCCTGTGATGATGCCTTAATAAGCGATTAGTATGTAGTGGTAGATATAAAAACCAGAACAGTCGTTTTCGTCGAATTAGTTAATTTCTGTATTTTTCTTTCTAAAATTCAGTTTTATTTTGTGTTAATCGAATAAAATACATCATATTTAGTCACCGTATATATTATATATGAATAATCACCGCTCCTTTTGTGCGTTTTATTTGCGCTTTATATAATATACATGTGTCTACACTGACAAGGGAGTGAAATAAATGCTATAAGCATAATAAAAGAATTCGATATCATTAGGTTTGTTTTGCCATTTGATATTCTTGTATCCCTTTCAACAGGTCTTGCACTGAAAGACTGGAAAACGACTAATTTGTTTGGTAGTATATAGTATGGTACGACGTTGTTAGTAGTTGTTAGTTGCCGTGTAAATAGTAGCAGTTTTGAAAGTAGTAGTAGTAGTAGTATGAGTAAGAGATGGCGATGTGTCTACTTCGTGTTGTGACCTAAATTTTTGTGAGAAGCTTGACTGTTCAACAATTATATTTAGAAAGGATACAGGCATATAGAGAAATCTGTATGTATGGAAGAGAGGGAGAGAGACAGATCGAGATTGGCAACGCATTTATATGGTTAATTTCTTTTAAGTACCATTATAACTATTGTTAGATTCTCTTTACCCAACACAGATTTTTCTACATTTATTTAGTTTCGTTTGTAGAACTTTATTATTGTACAAGTTAATCGTCAGTCATGGTCAAAGTTCTTTGGTTATAATCAGAGCTCACTTTAACATGATGAGAGAGAAGGAGAGAAAAATATTTCAGATCCTGTCATCTAGTTACTGATATCTTATGACTTTGATTCTGTAAACAATTATATTGTTGAATTGTAAATTTTATTGCTTGATATGATAATTGTATTAATTTTAAAAATGGAAATTTATGAAGATCGAAGTAAACACATCTTGCTTCTGAATATATGTTGGTTGACATTTTAACGGAAGTCAGTACATTCAAAGGAAATAATTCATAATTGTTTATTGCATATGTTTATAAAATTAAAAGTGTCTTAACATTCGTGTGTCGTATAATTATATCAATTGACAGTGACGTGTAAATTAGTTGAGGGGTGAGGAAGTTATCTTCGCTGTCTTGACATTCACTCATTATTAGCGATGTCAGTTTACATATCGAGTATAAGTAATACTTTATAGTTATATTGTTTAAATAAAGCATCGTATTGATGTTTGTCAACTTAACTGTTGTCATACCCCTTTTTTTTTGTATCAGATTGGAAAAAATATTTAATTTACACGCGTTCTTGTAAGAATTTCAAAATATTTTGACAAGTTGATTTACTCTGTTAAAGATTAATCTATTTAGTTACATAATTGATGTTTTGTCTCTTATTCTGTTGATCACATTGTTTTCTTTAATTCTTGTTAGGCATTTTTAATGAACTTCTTAGTTCGTATTCTAAGCATGATGCTGTATAATATTTTAATATTTCTTGTTAAATAATGTAATTTAACAGCTGTTGTATTTATAAATATACAGAATAATCAATTATTCTCAAGTAGGGCTTGTGTGCATACAGTTTTGATTGAAATTGTTTTATTTTTTAATTTTGCGAAATAAACCAAACAGATATTTTTTTTTACCCAATTCATTTCTATTGATTTTCAGATATTTATTTATAATAAATCTTAACTAAATTTAATTTGTTGACCTTAAATTTTCTGAAGGTTGTATGTAGAATGTGTTGCTTAAGGCCCTTGTTAGAAAATTTTAAGATTTGCAATTATTTTAGTAGATTTGTATATTCAGGACAGAATACGCCTTTTAATTAGTTCAATTTCTGTTAGATATGGTATTGCGACGAGTACTTAGAGATATTCTGTAAATGAATTCTGAATGGATTTTTATAGACACTTAGACGACCAGTTAATCAGTTTATTTTATTTTTAGTCTGTTTATGTTGCTGTGTGTTTACTCTTTAAGTTACATTCGGCTAGGTTCTCCTAATTGAATCATTGAAATGTAAAGGTTTAACAAGGTGCTACAGTTTGCGATATATTGTGGTATATATATCACTTAAAATCGGTGACATATTTTTTAATGACACACGGAGACATAAACTGATATTGAAACTTATTGTGTGGATAACAGTTAAGCTGTAGTAGTTGGGTTCTTTTTGCGTTTCGTTTGTATATTTAATCAACATTTTTATATTCTGCTTCGGTTGAAAGAAAACGAGACTTCATTTTAAAATATATTGAAATCAATGTTTTTCTAATCCTTTGACATGCTTCAAGTGAGATCAAATTGCACTCATTTTTTTTTAATTGCCTTCGTATAAAAATAGGTTATTTATCAGATTAAAGTTAACAAATTACTGACATTGCATTTAAAATGATCAAATCTTATTATGGTGATTTTTGTTGTTTATAATATTTATTATATAAGGGCAAGAAATTAATGTTTAGGGCATTATTAAAATCATATATTCTTAAATCTATCTGAAATTTCTTTTGTATTTAAATTGTTAAAACTTTGAATAATATTTTTCAGTTTTTATGAGCTTTATTAAAATTGATACTAGATTTTCTCGACGTTTAATCGTATGTTATACTGAAAACCTATTTTTAATATTTTATTGCTAAATAACTATTTGATATTAATACATTTTAAATTTTTTATTCAGTTTTTCTGTTTCGAATTTAATATTTAATAAAGTTATGCTAAAAACATCGTTTTTTCCCCCATTTTTTATTTATCATTAAGAAAATGTAGAACTGATTTCATTACAACGAGAACTGATATAATGAGTAGAAAAGAGGATGGTCAGTCTTTTCTCATCTCTGATATTTTAAATGTAAGAAATAAAACAAAATAATTGTCTAAATTCATCAAATATATTCATTCTAGAAAGAAAAAAAAAAAACTGACATCAGCGACAGCTTTATCCATGACTTAAATCGTGTTGGTGCCAGCACAATTTACCATCACGAAGTTGGAAGCATTTAGATTGCTGCTACATTGTCATTAACAACTTGACAACTACTTGTAACACTCAACAGGAACTATACTTACAACTCTAAATATGATCAACACTACAACTAATACTATTACATATATTATAATTACATTTTCTCGAGGGATAAAAGTCTAAAAAAAATTTGCTTTTAATTAAATAACATGGATTCTAAACTAAATGCTTATACATTCTCTTGTGCATTAACTGCGATCTGTTTGTAATCATACTTGATTTGCTCTTAATCGTGCCGCTGACTTAATGATGATAATTTTAATTTTTTTAGGAGTTTTAAAGATGGCTATGAAACTTATTTGATACATGGTAGAATTTTATTTGTATTTTTGAAATATTGAAAATATTACTTATATATTTTAAAGTTTAAAGAATATAAAATTCTGCTTCTTGAGATGTATGTAATGCTTTCGAAGTTGTTTAAAAGTTTACTTTCATTCGAAATTTTTATAAAGTTGTTTAAATGAATATGTTGGTACAGATTTCCATATGTTTTGTTCAGAAGCATTGGTGAGAGTTTCTCTTTTGTGTTACTAGTTTCAGATTGTTTTTGAAAGGTCAATTAAAAAGAAATATAGGAGTTCCTTCACTTGTTAATGTATTATTTTAGTTATTTAGGCAGTAACATACTTCATTACGGTGCCCTTTTAAAAAAATATTTTCAGTATATAACAGTGAATTGTTTGTTTCGTGTTGTAACTGTTTTTATCTGTTCAGTTTTCATACTTACAATAGAAATATTGGAAGATTAATGGAAAATGTTTCATTGATTTCTTTCCTAGTTTTCTAAGATATTTTTCCATTTATTTGCTATAAATATGACTTAATTGGTTGTTTTTTTTTTATTGCGTTTGAAGTTGGTATTCCTGTCAAGATTTGAATTTTAAAATCTATGGTAAAAGTACTGGAGTCAAAATCTTCATAAAAATCTAAGTAATCCCCAAGTCTTTTATGATTAATGTACCTTATGTGAATATGAAATAACACCTGCAGTGTCTTACCAGTTCAAACTTAGTTTTCCATGCTTTCATGGGTCATCAGAGAGTTGCTGGAAGATTTTTTATTATTATAGCTGAATGTTCTTGTTGCCAACCCTCATCCATTTTCACTTAAGATAATACTTCCCATGACGGTGAGGTTCATTTACAACTATTACCCAATGTCAAGTCAATGAGATACAAATGTACAAAAATATATATATAACGAGCCTTTCAATTTTTGTTAAGCAAATTCCATTCAAAAGGCTTTGGTCAGCTTTTTGAGTGGTTGGGAAGTGAACTTCTCGGCTACATGGTCTTAAGTTATGAATTCATACATGATGCCTTTATAGAATTGTTTACAAACCAGCAAGAAAGTATTTTAAGAATTTGACTTATTCCATGTAGCAGCCAAATTAATAAGTTATGGAACTGGGTGTTTGATGTCTCCAAGCAGACTCACTGACTAGAAACTCTAGTCAAGTGCACAATTCCGTCCACATTCTCCAGTTTACAGATCTAATGAAGTACAATTGATTTGAGATAATGGACAAATATTTAAGTTGAACTTCCATCAATTAAACATTTATTTCATTAATTTGCATTTAACAGGCATGGGACGTATGGGTTGCTAGCTGTACAAAATACTATTTTGCCTCAATGTTTCCATGTTCAATTTTCTTATTGATTATTTGTGCATAAGTTTTCTCAACTTTTATGGATAAATTTTAAATGGTGAGTTGCAAGTATCTGTTAACCTAGCAAATGTATTTTTCTTTTTGGCAAAGGATTTTACATTGTTTCCTTAACTGAAAAGTAATATCTGTCATAAATTGCCAGTAATTCAGTTCAAAAGGGATTTTTCAACTAGTTCTTGCATGAGTTTTAGTTTGTGATGAAGTGTCTATTCAACAGTTCTACTTCTCTTTAATGTGGAATTGGTAAAGATAAGTTGACAGATTGTAATTTAGATGAACGTAGGTGCAGGCTTGGTTGTGAGGTTTAGAAGCTTGCTTTGCAATTACATAATTTTGGGTTCATTGCTTCTACATGGCAACTGGGGTAAGTGTCTTCTATTATATCCCTAGGTCTACCAATCTCTTCTGAATTAATTTGGTTGAAGAAAACTGTGTTGAAGCCCATCATGTGTGTGTGTGTGTGTTTGTATTTACCCCCTACCCCCATCACTGCTTGACAACTGGTGTTGGTTTGTTTATGAATATATAACTTAATGTTTTGGCAAAAGCGATTGATAGAATAAGTACCAAATTTTTAGAAAATAAATTTTAGAGGTGACTTGTTTAGCTAAAACCCTTCAAGGTAATATCTCAGCATGACTGCAGACCACTGACTGGAATGTAAAAATAAAAGTAAAGATCTTTAGTACATGATTTTGCGTGAAAGTTAGTGCTAGAAATCTGGCAAAGCTGGTTTAGTTGGAAACCTCCAATAGTCGCCAGGAATTAGCTTCTGCCAAAAGTAATACATGTCATTTATGTAACTCAGCATACACTTATTACACAAAATGTTTTTTTTTAAATTGTTTCTGAAGAAATACATTTAATGTTTGTTTGCTGTTAAAAAAACATAACAAAAGTTGAAAGTGGACACAAAGTAAAAATTGCATCTACATTTCAATGCAGTGTTTTTTTATATTTCAAAATTCCAACTTTCATTTTCCTGAACAAAGATTTTGTTTGTTTTTTTCCTTTTTTTTTTTATAAGAGTAGATAGCATTTTATTAGGTCAGTCCAAAACAGTATTAAGCTTCAATATTTTGTTTTGAAACAGGTGTTATTTGCAGTGTAGATTTGTGTTCTTCATTTGATCAGCAGTGATTAAGTATAAAGACACTGTAAGAAGAGCAGTATTTTCAGCAGCAAATTGATGTTCAGATGGTTTATTTGCTGTTAGATCATTGATACATAGCTTGTTGAGGCTTCAAATGTTACTACAATTTGATCAATGTTAGTGAAAATGTCCTGAAATTATTTTTTTTTTCATAAGTAATGCATTAGTTGGTGAGTTACTAGTAAAAAAAAAATACTTGGCCTACAAAATTTTTTGTAGGTCTTGAAATAGGTGTTTTTGAAACTACATTGACCTAACCAAAAAGGAGTGGCAATAAAATATTTTATATTCATTGTTAAGTTGATGTTTTAAAGAGTATACAGTATCATATGAGCAAAACTTTAAATTAATATCTCACTTTTGGTGTGAATCAGTAGCTGTAAGTATTCTTTGAAGAATATGGTCCAGTCAGTTTGTATTCCTTTGCATTCAGATTCCAAACCCTGCTGGGGTTTACTTTGCCCTTCATCCTTTCATTGTACTTTGAAATAAGGTACTTACCAAATACTCCAGTCAGTTTGATCAACTATATCACCTTGAAAAAATGTGTGGTCTTGTCCCTGTGTTGAGCGTCATTATTGTTAGCATTGTCCATAATGGAGGAGCAGAAACAGTATTGGTCTCCAATGCTTACTGTACTTGTATGAAGAGGAATAACTTAGGTATTATTAGCTTTAAAAGACATGTATGTGACATTAGTTGTAGTCAACAGAAAAAGATAATGAAAATGTGTAAGGAATGAATCCTTTTAGGTTTCTTCTGACAAAGAATAAAATGAAACATGGAGTTGGGGTCAATTTTTAGTTTGTGTTTTTGACTAACCCATTGACTTTACAAACACCCTTGATCTTTTTCTCACCTCTACAATTTCTGTCTCTTATGCACATAAGTATTATTGACCTGAAAACTAAGCATAATGGGCATATAATAACTTAGCCTCGTTTAGTGGCACCAAATCAACCACTTGTATCTCAAAGAAACACACAATCTCCCTATTCTTAATACAAACTAAAACTATTTTAGTTTTTACAAATTCTTTTGGTGTTTCATATAAATGCACATAGAATATATCAAAGACCTCATCACAAAGGCTAGACTTCCCCAGTAAGGGTAGGAATACATCAACTCTGAATTGTTAGTGACCTTTCACAAGCAACATATTTAGAACAATGCAGCTGTGGCATATGCACAAACAGTTGAGATTACATCCAGAAAATAGTAATCTCACAGGCAAGCTTTTGCTTACTAGTTGCTGACATTACTTTTGAAAATGCTTAGAATATATTATAGCTTCCACTTCTTCACAACCACTTCCTCTATGTCCATGATGACTATCCTTCATTGGACTGAACAGGTGAAAGTCAGAGGGCACCAGATCTGGGTTGTATGATTCTTGTTCCCTCTGTTTTCCTCCTTTGGACTTTTTAAAGTTTTTTTATTGTCTCATTTACTGTTCACAGTACAGCCATGTCCTAGGAAATTGAGGAGAATGATGACCATGTCATTGAAAAGACATAACTTTTTATACTGATTGATGGCCCTTGAACTTGGACTTTGGAAAGTATGGTGCTATTTCCTATAAAGACATACCCGCAGTTCATTTCATCTCCTGTCATCAGATCAGTAAAAAACGTGTTTTCATTTGTTTCAAACATTTCCAGCAGAATTGAGCAGACATCTACACTTTTCTCCTTCAAATCATGAGTCAGCTGCTGAGGTATATACTTTGCACACACTTTTTGATGTCTATTTTCTTTAATGCATTGTGACCATAGTCCAGTTATGTAGCAAGCTCAGAGATAATGACATCAGTCTGTGCAACTTAATTCACCCACTTGCAGCCAATTCGTGTCAGTGGTCAGTATTGATGGTCTCTGACTCCATGGTTTGTCTTCAGTGCTGATTTCTACTTTTTTGTGCTTCTTCGTTCATCTATGCACATTGCATAGATGTTTGTGGTGTCCTCTATGTAAATACCTGTAGCCTTCTGACAATGATGGTACACTGCTTCTGCATGGAACCTATTATTTACCTGCAATGAAGAAGAATAGGAAGAAGAGTTATAACAGTTTTCAGTTTGAATGATTTACAATCATCATCATCAGTTAACAACCATGTTCCATGCTGGCATGGGTTAGATTCTTTGATAGGAACTTAGGTGTCCAAGGACTGCATCAAGCTTCAATATCTGCTTTGGCATGGTTTTTATGACTGGATGTCCTTCCTAATGCCAGCCACTTAACAAAGTGGGCTGGGTGCTTTTATCACGCCACCTGCACTATTTAGGTTGCCATACTGTTAAAAAAAGACTATGAGCCCTGGGGTAGGTGGGGGTGGGACCAATTTTGTGCTTGGGGGATGAAAGGATTAATATGAGAGAATGGTGTGGAGCAGGTTCTTGAAGAAGGACCCATATGGCTACTCACACCTAGTATGGAGAAAAAAAAAAGTTATGTCAACTTTGGCATTACTTTCAGTCCAAGTCTTGTACCTACAATATAGCTAGTCTGGTTGACCATTGATGCATTCATCAATATAAATGTATGTAATCCATATACAGTATATTTTTGTGATAATGGCTGCAAATATGTAATTATGTAAGTTTGGTAATTTAATGATGGTGAATGATAAGGTCAAATATCAGAAATGCATTTATAGAAATATTCAGATGGTCGTCAGAAGTGACAACACATGAATTATCAAGATCTCCTCTGAAATGCCTATATTTTTTCTCTATAAATCTCCCAATCCTATAGGAAACTAGAGATTACAGTGAATTGCATTTAGTTCAATATGTCTAAGTTTCTATCAATAGATTCTGTCTGTACCATATGAGTTGATGTGTGCTTTTGCATGTATGTTTGAAATCAATGCTGGGACATTGGTTTCTTGTTTCAAACTTGAATTTGTGCTCTAGTAGTCTCTATAACGTGTCAGCTGCACAACTCCCATGAGAAGAAAAGTATTGCAAGATATGCCTTTATCTCCTTTCAAAGGTTTTGTCTCACAGCATTGATAAATTAATGCTATTTACTCTTATAATAATAATGCTCCCCTCATAAATCCACCAATATGCAGAGACCCTGTATTTAACCCTTTTGTTACTGTATTTATTTTGAGATGCTCTGTGTTTCTTTCAATTACTTTAAATATAACAAAGAATTTAGTAAAATAACTTAGTTATCATTAAGCTAGTGTCAGGAACATAAATTGTGACTAAGGTTTGGTGGAAGATTTTAATTCAAAACTTGTGAAAACAAGACATTTGTACTAAAGAGCTAGAGCCGGTTTCAGCCGGGTTGGTAACGAAAGGGTTAAAATATGTCAGTAAATTGTTTTTTTGTTTTTTTTTGTTTAATCCTTACCATTTGCTAATGAAAGTATCAATGCCATGGTCAACTATAACTTCACTCCCACTTGGAATCGGTAAATCCTGATATTACATTGTTGGTGTGTATAGAGGATGTCAAAATATGACTAAATATTTTCTCCTAAAACATTAGTAAATGCTACTAAATTCTAACTCATTGCTTGCGGTATTAACACCATTATGTTAAATCAAGGAAGAAAAAAATCCAAAGAAATTCACTTGATAAAATACAAAAAATAATCTCACAGGAAGTCTTTTGAGAGAAAGTTCTCTAAAAGACTAAACTTTGTTTCTCACATAGAAGAGTGCTTAGTGCTGTTTTAATGCCTCAAGCAACAATTACAATTGCGTACAGTTTAGACTTTGAAAGTAAATGAATTATTGTTAATTGATTATGTGTGATGAGTGAAATGTACAAGAAGTTACTTTGATTCTTAGTTTTTCCATTGTCTGTTCTGAGTTTGTATTTTATTTTTTTTTATCAGATTTCAGTTTAACATTTGAATTTACATCTGTTGTGCTCTCAGTGCAGATAAAAAATTTTGACATATGCAATTATTACATAGGCAAGCATATCACATTTATTAATAATTACTAAAAAAAAAATTTTTTTTTGTCTCATGCCTGGAATATTTCAATGAATTCCTAAGTGATTTTTGCCTGCTAAATTCAAAAATAACTTCAGTTTTTCTCTGTCAGGTCTAGTTTTCTGACTAAACCTGATAGAGTAAGTATTTTATTCATACATGAGGCATATAATATGAATCAATAGAGTGTAATAAAAAACAAAGTAGAAATAAAAATTGAAAATGCACATTGGCAAAGATTTTTGGCTGAAAATTCAAGGAATAAATTTATGCTTCTTTGTGCACCATGAATGTTGAGCAACAGGAATATCTTGTTTTAAACACCAGCAATAGTTTGCCATCATCACAGCATCCCAACGTTCTTGGTACCAAGTTTCCATCTCCTTGATGTTCTGATGGAATTGTTCGCCTTGTTCATCGCTAACATCTCAGATTTTCAGGAAAACAATCAAGATGACTAAAAAGATGATGCATTTAGATGCTCATATTAACACCAAGGAAATTTTGCACTATTTCTGCAAAGGCTAGCCAAGCTGATGCTTCATTTTTGCTCATTGTTTTCATGAAATTTGTGTCCCCCAAGAGCTTAAGGATCTGTGGTCCATCAAAAATCCCTGCTTTAAGTTTTTCAATCACCAAGTCTGGAAATACACTGCAGATATACTTGAAGCACTCCCCATTTTTGTCAAGAGCTTTGATGAATTGCTTGATCAATCTGTGTTTGATGTACAAAGGGGGTGAAATGATCTTATCTCATTCAACTAAAGGTTCTTCCAATATATTGGCAGCTCTACATGGAGCCATATTTGTTGCAGACAGCCAGTCTTTCTTAATATTGTGGTTTACTCAGTCTCTACTGTTCCACATGCAAAGAAAGCATGGGTATTTGGTATAACCAGATTGCTGCCCCATGAGAAAATTCACCATCTTTAAATCAATGCAGATGACCCATTTATGCTTATGATACAGTATTTTCTCTAAAACCAACTTAGTTTCTTCATATTTTCATGGCAGAGTGGGACAGAGCTATACACATTTCCATTGTGCAACAATACACATTTTAAACTACGCTTAGATACCATTCCTCTGGTTTGTATTCCTCAATGCCAAGTTTATTAAAAAGCCAACTGATATCTCTGCAGTAAACCAGCTCTTCTTCTTTTGTAAAGAAAGAAAATCTTCATTCCGATTCTGATAAAAGGTTATACAGACACCATTCTCTAGAAGATTCTTCTCTTTCAATTGGGAAGCCAATAGTTCTGCAGAATTTTTTGGGAGGTTCAATTCATGAACTAGATCATTCAGCTCTACCTGGGAGAATAGCTGAGGTAAAGTCTCAATTGAAAAGCCTTGATCTCTAGTGTCATCTTCAGGTGATGAATCTTCTTTGGTTGAGAGTAAAGTTATCTTAGCAAGACATTGAAAACAGTAACAGGAAGCTCTTCACTGTATGGAACTGGTTTAATAGCAGAGGCAGTATTAGGATAGACGAGTGTTTGGTGATCTTTTCCAGTTAATATCCTTCAAATTTAGGTTACAAAAATAACAGGTGTCCACGTGATTATAGGACTCAGTAACTTAAAAACTAGATCTGGTAGGTCAAAAAGGTTATATTTGGATTGTAGACCAGTATAATTTGAATTTGTAAATAATAATAGTGGTGACGCCTTCTATGTGTGCTAAATTTGCAATGGTAAAGTGATTTGTGCTTCTAGTAGAGACTGTTTTGTGGTTTGATCTTAAATTCTCATTTATTTTGAATATTTAAATTTTTTTAATGGAGGAATGAACTGTATTCACTATGTATGTCTTGGTAAATGATGTCCAATCTAAATTTGATTCTGTTGTGAAATTATGTATCTGGTGTGAGGTGTCTGGAATGTATATGGATAATAGAGGAATACATAGGCATTGTATGTGTGCATATGTACATGAACATAGATGGTTAAATGTTTGGGATTTCTTAGCGTAAATACTTTTCTCTTAATATTCCATCAACCAATGGTTTGTAAGTTGTTAAAAAGATGGAAACTGGTGTTGTGAGATGTATTAAATTTTTGTTGACATCATAGGTTTGCCATTACTGAGTTAGTGACTACTTCATTGGCTTCTTTTTTTATGAAAAGTGTTGTTTGGTTCTAGGTATGCCCTGATTGAACAGTTGTGATCAAATGTATTCTGACTTGACCATCATACCGTTTTAGTTACATTGTCAAATGTTTCCTTTCCTTTCAGACAGTGGGAGTGTGATGAGGGAATTTGGTTGCTATTTTTAGCAGGTTGATTGTTGAGGCTCTTGTTGATTCAGTAAAGTGTGTTTGTTTGATTGTGATTGTGAAACTGTCTTGCTTGTGTGAGTTGTATGACATGTTTCTGATTAATGTAGTTTGGTCCCTGACTTAACCCAGCTGAACTGTGATAAACCTTTAGTTTACTATATTGATGTTAAAATACACTTTGGTTCAATTAATTTTGATAAGTATTTAGTAGCATAACTTTGTTGTTATTAAAAGGAAATTTTAATGGAAGGTTTTAGTTTAGATAATTTTTAGACGAGATGTTTGTATCAAAGAATCAGGAGTGGTCTCAGGCAGGTTGGTATCAAAAGAATTAAAGATATTGTAGTTGAACATCCTGTTACTTTTATTTAGAATATAGGGTGTCTAAAGTTACCTCGTGTATCAAAATAGTTGAATCTCACATAATTGCACGCAGTTGGGGTTGTGTGAGATTTGAGCTGAAAATATGTAAAGGATGGTGTCAGAAAGAATATGCTGCTACAGAACATTGTCGTAAAAAAGTCTTGCAGGCTTAAAAACAGTGGCAATACTGATGATAAAGAGAGCAAGAGACTAACAAAGCAGACAATATATAAACTAGCAGAAGAAAAAATTATGTAACTTCAACCTTTGGCATGGATATCCATGATTTTTGATGTCTATAGGCAAGGTGCCTGAAAAAAGAGAGCGAATTCACTGTAATTCTTGTATATGGTTCTGGTTGTAAAATCTTATTATTTACAAGATTCTTTAGCTTGTTTCAATCATCTGATTGTAGCTGTGCTGTGCTACTACTGCCTTGAAGAGTTTTAGTCTATCATACTAAACCCAATACTTAGTTGAAGCTACTTGTTCTATCAGTCTCTTTTCACTAATTTACTGAGATGTAAACAGTCCAGCACCTGTTGTCAAGTAGTGGGACATAAACCTGTGCACACATATGGTGGGCTTCTGCACTTTTTTTTGTCTGCCAGATTTACTCATAGGGCGGCGAGCTGGCAGAAACGTTAGCACATCGAGCGAAATGCGTAGCTGTATTTCGTCTGCCGTTACGTTCTGAGTTCAAATTCCGCTGAGGTCGACTTTGCCTTTCATCCTTTCGGGGTCGATTGAATAAGTACCAGTTACGCACTAGGTCGATATAATTGACTTAATCCGTTTGTCTGTCCTTGTTTGTCCTCTCTGTGTTTAGCGCCTTGTGGGTAGTAAAGAAATAGACTTACTCATAAGGCATTGGTCAATGTAGAGTGCCTTCTCAACATGTGATCTGGTGGAACTGAACCTAGAATCATGGTTGTGAATCAAATTTTTTAACCACAGTCATACTTTTTTTTTTTAAAGAAAACAATAAAAATTTGACCTTCTGCTTTTACTTGTTGCAGTCACTAAACTGCAGTTATATTGAGACACTGCTTTCATGTCAACAGAAAAGAAAAAAAAAAAAAGAATAAAATAGTAAAATTTGCATTAATATAATGATCAAAATATTCTTTCTGTTTCAGGAGTTTTCTTATATTGGATACTTAAAAAGAATTGGGAGATGCTACTTACACTGACCACCTGGTAGGTTTTCTTTTTTTCCTCTTTTTTTTTTTTTCCTTACTTGCAAGATTTATTTCTAGGAGCAATTATTTTTATGGCTAACCCACTTCAGTTGAGAAGAATGAGTAGAATCTATTTTATTTTTTTGTTATTTAATCCGTTCACTTATAAAGAGTGAAACATATCGCAATGGCTGAAGACTTGAAACTATGTCATGTGCTTAGTTCAGTGATATAAGCTGCCGTACTCCATGTTTTATTATTATGAATTTTTATTATTAATTTTTATTATTACAAAGTATTTTTTATGAGGTTTCAAATTAATTTTAAAGTATATACAAAAGCTGATTTCCAAAACTTTAAAACATTTTCTCTTTTAATTTTTTCATTGCATGAATTCAGTAAATCTAATAAAGTGCATTTATTTCATTAAAATTTTACCAATGAAGAGTGGTGGTATATTGCTTATTTGTTTTATTAGTTTCGGTGTCAGTATTGATTTTTGTTGTTGCATTGTCAAACATCGAGGACATTCGGAGAAGTCTCAACCACAATTTCACACGAAAGGATGCTGTCTAAAAACTATCTCAATGTACCAGCATTGGAAAACTGCTCCCACTCTCTCTTTCATGCCTACCTCTTCCTCTCTCCCTCTCTTACATATATTCTTCCCTTTCCCTCTCCTCTCTTCTTTCATATCTTCCTCTTTTCTCACTTCTCTTTCCTTTCCTTTCCATCTATCTCTCCTCCTGTCACCTCACCTCTTCCCTCATATACTTCTTATTTTCCCCCCTCTTCGCACTCCGTTTCTCCGTTTCTCTCACATCCTTCATCTTTTCCTGTCTCTCCCTCGCTCTGTCTCTCTTTCTCTTCCTGTCCTCTCTCTTCCCCTCCTTTCCTTCAATCTGTCTCTCTTCCCTTCCTCTACCTTCCTCTGTCTCTCTATCACCCCATACCCCCTCTCTCCTCATATCACCATCTCTCTTTCCTTATTCCCCCCTCTGTTTCTTTTCTACCTCCCTCTATCTCTCACTTCCTCTCTACCCTCTACTCCCCCTCTGGGCTTAAAAAACGAAGATGGCACCAAAGTGGATAAGAAAGAATTAAATCTTCTGTTGCGAGCATGGATGATTGCTAGCGGCAATCCGCCAAACATCATCATCACTGCTGCACTGAAGAACAATGGCTTTCAAAGAACCATTGATCAGATAGAGTGGAAGAAGAATGAATTCATTTGATCTTATATACTCATAAGATCACACAGTGACACTCTGGATGACATAATCAAAAACTATTGTGGCAAGGCTGATACGGATGGAAAAGATGAAAAGGAAACAAAACCCGGAAGTCTCTTTGATCCACTAGTTCCTCAAAAGAATGAATCACCCACCCCTGTGAATGATCAGGCAGAAAAGGATAGGGGAGCCAAGGTAGCAGTAACTAGAAGCCCCTCTGTGCCAGTGGTCCTACAAAGGAACAGAGTCCTCACCCCATTAGAAAACCAGAGGAAAAAAGGTTCCCACCACAAGAAAAGGAAGGATGGAACACAAAAATAAAGAAGGAAAGGAAGGAAAAGGCAAAGATGAAACAACCAAAACCGAAACCCCAACCCACCAAACAATCAACAGAAAACCCCATGGAGTATCAAATGCCATCCAAAACCCTACAGGAAAGAAGAAATTTGGAAGGCACTCAAGAACCTGCAAATTTTATATGTAAGGCAAATGTTGGCATGGGGAAGACCGCAAAATCTGCTGGTTTGCCCACCCGACATCCTACCAAAACTATAGGGGCCTTAAAGAGAAAAACTTCCCTGAGGAAAGACAACAAATGTCTCCAAGGAAGAAATTCACAAAAGAAGTTTGCTCTTCAGATGTTATGCGCAACGCAGCAGCTGAGCAAGAGTCTTTTTTGTACATGGCGCAAAAGATGGTACAGCAGCTGACCTGGCTTCATCAAGCACAAACAAGGAACCTTGCCCACCACTGTGCAAGACCACCGCAGTCAACAGACATGGGATGGCCTCCCCTAACCCCTGCACAGTCATCATCCCAATACTTTTACTAAATATTGGGGGCCTGTTGCATCATATAAAAGCAAAATTTCTTTCCTGAGAGATCTTATTGCATGCAATCAAGCCCTATGCATGGCACTCGTGGTAACTCACCTCAGCCCTGATATAGAGGATGCAGAAGTACATATACCAAACTATGCCATACTGCAAACAGACTGAAGGGAAAGGAGCCATGGTAGAGATGCTGTATACATCCGTGACGACCTAACACCCCAGGTCTTACTGTCATACTCAAATTTGGTATGTGACACGTTAATTGTATACATAAGACAACATAATATAGTCACATGCAATACATATTGCCCACAGGATGCTCCAAACCACATAGGCAAGTTTGAAGATTGCCTCACAAGAATTAAAGAAATCTTCATGAAACTGGAACACCACGTGACCATATTTCTTATGAGTGATTTCAAATTGCCCGAAGGTCTCATACTCTCAGGAATGACTCATTGCAAGCAAGCACAGGTGGAGTCCTTGCTCAACCTCACCAAGGCCCTATTCATGGAGCAAACTGTACTGAGACCAGCTAGGGCAAATAACATTCTGGATCTGTGCTTCACAAAAAATATGGACATATATTTACGATGTGAAACTGATACCGACGTTAGTCTTGGATCACAACATAATAGAGCTGTCTATGTTTGAGATGAAAGTAACTAGAGACATAAGGCCTACAGGAAGCACCCGAAATCTCTCCGACCTGAACTTACACAAAGCAGACTGGAAATTGATCTAAAAAGAGATCCTCAGAGAAAACTGGCTGAAATGTCTCTCAGCACCAGACATTGACATGAAACTACAATGTTTCATGTCTGTTGCGCAAGCAATATGCGAGAAATATGTACCAGAGCAAAAGGCCAAAACAAATAGGAACAAGGTTCCAACAGAGAGGAAGATCCTTATGAGACAATGGATGAAGGCTGCAAATCGACTCAACCAACATATGTATGTATGTATGTATGTATGTATGTATGTATGTATGTATGTATATATATATATATATTGTGTGTGTGTGTGTGTATTTATGTGTGTGTGTGTGTGTATTTATATATGTGTGTGTGTGTATTTATATAAATATGTATATGTGTGTATATATATATATGTATTTATATATGTGTGTATATATGTATGTATATATATATATGTATGTATATATATATATATATATATATGTTGTATATGTATATCTATATATGTATGTATATATATATATGTATGTATATGTATGTATATATATATGTATGTATATACATATATATATATATATATGTATGTATATACATATATATATATATATGTATTATATATATATATATGTATTGCATATATATATATTATATATATGTATGTATATACATATATTATATATGTATGTATATGCATATATATATGTATGTATATACATATATATATATATATATGTATGTATATGCATATATAATGTATGTATATACATATATATATATATATTGTATGTATATGCATATATATATGTATGTATATACATATATATATATATATATATATGTATGTATATGCATATATATATGTATGTATATACATGTATATGCATATATATATGTATGTATATACATATATATATATATATATGTATGTATATACATATATATATGTATGTATTACACACATATATATATATTATGTATGTATATAATATATATACATATATATATATATGTATGTATATACATATATATATATATGTATGTATATACATATATATATATATATGTATGTATAACATATATATATATATATGTATGTATATACAATATATATATATATGTATGTATATACATATATATATATATATTATGTATGTATTACATATATATATATATATATGTATGTATATACATAATATATATATATATGTATGTATATACATATATATAATATATATGTATGTATATACATATATATATATATATGTATGTATATACATATATATATATATATATGTATGTATATACATATATATATATATATATGTATATACATATATATATATATATATGTATGTATATACATATATTATATAGGTATGTATATACATATATATATATATATGTATGTATATACATATATATATATGTATGTATATGCATATATATATATATATATATATATGTATATACATATATATATATGTATATACATATATATATATATGTATGTATATACATATATATATATATGTATGTATATACATATATATATGTATGTATATGCATATATATATATGTATGTATATACATATATATATATATGTATGTATATACATATATATATATATGTATGTATATACATATATATATATGTATGTATATGCATATATATATATGTATGTATATGCATATATATATATGTGTATGTATATACATATTATATATATGTATGTATATACATATATATATATATGTATGTATATGCAAATATATATATATATGTATATACATATATATATATATGTATATCATATATATATATATGTTATAACTATATATATATATGTATGTATATGCATATATATATATATGTTATACATATATATATATATATGTATGTATATGCATATATATATATATGTATACATATATATATAATATGTATGTATATGCATATAATATATATATGTATGTATATGCATATATATAATATATATATGTATATACATATATATATATATATGTATGTATATACATATATATATATATATGTATGTATATGCATATATATATATATATGTATGTATATGCATATATATATATATATATGTATATACATATATATATATATATGTATGTATATGCATATATATATATATGTATGTATATGCATATATATATATATATGTATGTATATACATATATATATATGTATGTATATGCATATATATATATATATATGTATGTATATACATATATATATATGTATGTATATACATATATATATATGTATGTATATACATATATATATATATGTATGTATATACATATATATATATATGTATGTATATACATATATATGTATGTATATACATATATATATATGTATGTATATACATATATATGTATGTATATACATATATATATATGTATGTATATACATATATTATATATGTATTATATACATATATATGTATGTATATCATATATATATATTATGTATATACATATATATGTATGTATATACATATATATGTATGTATATACATATATATGTATGTATATATATATTATATGTATTGTATATACATATAATGTATGTATATATATATATATGTATGTATATACATATATATGTATGTATATATATATATATGTATGTATATACATATATATGTATGTATATACATATATATGTATGTATATACATATATATATGTATATACATATATATATATGTATGTATATATATATATATGTATGTATATACATATATATGTATGTATATACATATATATATATGTATGTATATACATATATATATATGTATGTATATACATATATATATATATATGTATAATACATATATATATATATATGTATATACATATATATATATATTTATATACAATATATTTTATATATGTATGTATATACATATATATGTATGTATATACTATATATATATGTAATGTATATACATATATATGTATGTATATACATATATATAATATATGTATGTATATACATATATATATATGTATGTATACATATATATATATTATATACATATATATATATGTATGTATATACATATATATATTATGTATATACATATATATATTTATGTATTCCATATATATAATATGTATGTATATCATATATCTATATATGTATGTATATACATATATATATTTATGTATATACATATATATATTTATGTATATACATATATATTTATATATATACATATATATATTATGTATATACATATATATATGTATGTATATACATATATATATGTATTATTGTATATATATATGTATATATATGTATGTATATACATATATATATGTATGTATATACATATATATATGTATGTATATACATATATATGTATGTATATACATATATATTATGTATATACATAATTATATGTATGAATATACTATATATATGTATGTATATACATATCTATAATGTTTGGTATATACATATATATATAGTTGTATATACATATATATATATGTATGTATATACATATATATAATGTATGTCTATACCATATAGATATATGTATTTATATACATATCTATATATCTGTATGTATATACATCTATATATATGTATGTATATACATATATATATATGTATGTATATACATATATATATATGTATATATACCCATAATTACTATGTATCATATACATATATTATATGTATATCTATACATATTATAATCTGTATAATATACATAATATATATGTATATATATACATATTTCTATATGTATATATATACATATATATATGTATGATATACCTATATATATATGTCTGTCTATACATATATATATATGTATGTATATACATAATATATATTATGTCTATACATATATACATATGTATATATATACATATATATTATTTAATATATTATATTTTATATATGTATGTATATACATATATATATATGTATGTATATACATATATATATATGTATATATATACATATATTATTTATATATATATATATTTATATATTTATGTATATATATATTTATATATGTATGTATATACATATATATTATTGTATGTATATACATATATATATATGTATATATATACATATATATATTTATATATTTATATATTTATATATTTATATATATATATATTTATATATTTATGTATATACATATTTATTATGTATGTATATACATATATATATATGTATGTATATATATATATATTTATATATTTATGTATATATATATTTATATATGTATGTATATACATATATATATATGTATGTATATACATATATATATTTATATATTTATTTATTTATATATATATATGTATGTCCTGA
>NC_043006.1:26351907-26356907 GCF_006345805.1 Octopus sinensis | reverse complement strand
GGTCATAGAACGAATAGTCAGAAGGAAACTAATCGCCTTCTTTGAAGAAAATGACTTGCTGCCTGACGCCCAACATGGTTTCCCACCAGGAAGAAGCTGCCTAACTCAGCTCCTACAACACTATGACTGGGTGCTGAAACAACTGCTCAACCACTCAAATGTGGAAGTGATATATCTCGACTTTACAAAGGCCTTTGATAAAGTCGATCATGGAATGATATGTCACAAACTGTGTGATCTTGGCATAGTTGGAAAATTGGGAGAATGGCTTCATGACTCTCTGAAGGATCACAAGTTATGCAGATGATACAAAAGTTTCACAGGTAATACAGAACCCTGAAGACATTACGCACCTGCAATGTGAGCTGGACAAAATATACAAGTGGGATGAAAAGAATAGCATGCAGTTTAATGCTGAAAATTTTCAAGTTTTATGCTATCAGCATGCAAAACTAAATGCAATACCCAATAAATACACTGGACCTTGAGGGATTGCAATCCCAGAGGCACAATCAGTGCGAGACCTGGGTATTTACAAGAGTCATGATGCAACCTTTATGTGCATGTTGCTAAATTGGCAATGAAATGTAGGTGGCTGACCTGATGGATTCTTAGAGCCTTTAGAACAAGAGACCAGGAAACCATGATGGTCCTCTGGAAGAGACTTGTCCTAAGCCACCTTGACTATTGCTCTCAGCTATGGTCACCATTCAGTGTCAAATTAATCACAGAACTTGAGGCGATCCAACGAAGCTACACGAAGATAGCCTCTATGCAGCATATAAGCTATTGGGAAAGACTCAAGAGATTAAGATTCTATTCCTTAGAGCGTAGGCGAGAAAGATATGCCATAATATACATTTGGAAGATCCTGGAAGGACTTGTCCCAAACTTTGGCATCGAGAGTTACACAAATACTAGAACTAGGTGCCACTGCATAGTGCCAAGGACTCCCAATTTGCCATCAAGATTTAGGACAAGATACTGTGATAGCCTGGGCTTCAGAGGCCCACAGCTCTTCAATATCCTAAGAGACCTGCATGGGGTGGATGCAGATGTCTTTAAAATAAAACTGGATCTCTTCCTGTCAGGTGTCCCAGATGAACCAACTTCACGGCAGGAGGTGCAGATGAGGGCAGCTGCATCGAACTCTCTCATGCACCAAATGGCAATTGCTAAAAAGCATTCGTGAAGTAAATCATGTAGCACACACAAATGGCGTGCCTTCAGCATGGCCACAGCTCGTGAGCTGAAACTAGATAAATTAAAAAGAATAAACAATATGTATTTATATATATATGTATATATATATATATATATATGTGTATATGTAGTATAGTATATGTTTATATATATATATTATATGTGTATATATATATCTGTATGTATATATATATGTATGTATATGTAATATAATATATTTGTATATATGTATATAGAATTTGTATATATGTATATATATATATATATGTATATGTATATATATGTGTATATGTATATATATGTAATATGTAATGTATATTATTATGTATGTATATGTATATATATATATATATATGTATATATATGGTGTAATATATGTGTATTGTTTACTATTGCTTTGCTTATTGTATTGCTGTATATATATGTCGTGTGGTTATTTGTGTTTTTGTGCTATTGGTTTTCCTAATTAATTAATTTAGATATCTGTGTATGTAAGTGCTTTCGTACAGGTTTCGATCTAATTGATTAATTATTCTGTTGATATATGTGTGTATGCGTGTATATATATGTATATATATATATATATATGTATCGCGTGTATTGGAGAAATTGATCTTGCGAGATATACCTTTAAAACTGTTTTCTTATCTTTCGCTATCGTGCGCGTGTGTTATATATTTAGAACGGTAAATTCCGTGACAACAAGTGTCGATGTTTACAGGTTGTACATATCTGTGATGAATGGATATTTTTACTTTTATCTATATCTATATATGTAAGTATGTGTGTATATGTAACATATTGTAGCTATTCCTTCTCTTGCATTCTCACACTCTCTCCCTCTCTCAAAATCTCTTTCTCTCTCTTTCTTTCTTTCACAGCCTCTCTGCCCCTCTATCTCTCCCTCGTAATCTTTCTCTCTCTTTCCTGCACTACCCTCTCTTTCTCTTACCTCTTTCTCCCCCCCTCTCTCTCGCTCGTTCCATCACACTATCTCTCCCCCCCTCTCTCCCCACCTCTCTTCCCCCCCTCACTCTCCCTTTCTCCTTCCCTTTCACTATCCCTTTCTCTTTCCCTCACGACGCACTCTCACTCCCTCCCTCTCCCATCTCTTCTTTTTCTTTCCTCAGACCCCCTTTCTCTATCTCTCTCTCGCCCTCTCTCGCTTTTTCCCTGCCTCTCTCTCACCCTCTCTCTCTTTCCCCAAAACAGTCTTCTTTTCCTCTCTCTTCACCCTCCCTTCCTCACAATCCTTCACATCTCTCTCCTCTCTCCTCCCTTCTCCCTTTTTCCCTCACAGCTTCTCTCTCTCTCCTCTCCCCGCTACAAAACGAAATGGACAACATGCCAAAATTAGAGGTAAATGCAAACACTGGCGTCAACAAAAGCCAGCGTAACTGGACGAAAGTAGGCTGGAAGTTTTCATCAGAGGATGGACCTCGGCCGACAGATCGCAACCAACTAAAAACATAGTGGCGACCCTGAAAAGCCATGGCTTTATGAGGACGTTGGCGCAGGTAGAGAGGAAGAAAAGAGAAGTTGAAAGGGCCTACACTCTCATTGCACCCCACATGCTTTGCTAAGCCAAGTCCTCAAGGTGGATAAGACAAAGAGAGAGAGATGGAAACAGGAAACACCACCACAGAGTGTCAAAAAATGACACACCCCCAGCCACAGTCGAAGAAGGCAAGCAGGGCAAACAACAGATAGGCGGCGATGGGGAAACGGAAAATAACCACCCCGGATGAAAATACCTATGCAGAAAGGAACCAGGGACAACCGTCCAACGGAGGAAGAAAAACAGAGAGGAACGGGGACAAGAAAACCCAGATAACATGCAAATTCTTCCGGAATGGAACCTGCTGGCATGGAGAACAGGGGAAGATGAGGTTCGCTCATCCCAGGCCCTATGGAAATTGCATCAACCCACTCGACCAAATGCTTTAACCAAACCAGACCGAAACCAAACAGAACAATTCAAGCTGCCCCAAAATATGCAGCTAGAACCGAAACCCGAACAAGAACGGAAGCCCCAACAAGGAGAGGCGCACATTTGCAGAGGAAATGCAGACGGCGGCAGCAGAACAAAGAAATTTTGGTGGAAATAGCAGAGAAAATTGTGGGACAACTGGCCTGGATACATCGTCTTCAGAGCCAGGGGCACTCACAACAGCACTCAAGACCACCACAATCAAGGGACCGCAGGGTGGCCACTGCTGACACCAGCCCAGGTGCCACACCGACAGCCTTTATTGACACCCCCAAATATCCACCAGTGCTTCTGCTGAATGTCAGAGGTCTGTGAAACCCACTAATATGAGTAAAATTCCTTACCTTAGGGACTTAAGCACAAGCAACCATGCAATATGCATAGCGCTGACTGAAACGCACCTGTCAAGCAGTATAGCAGATGCAGAAATACACGTACCAAAGTATACTGTTTTCGGTCAGACAGGAAGGAAAGAACTCATGGTGGGGTGCCCCTGTACGTCCGTGAAGATGTCACACCCATAGTACTGTTGACACACCTCACACTCAGTCTGTGACCACTGATTAACACATGAAACAACCGAAAATAGTAATATGTGTCACATAGGCGGCCACCAGACACCCCTAGTCATGAAGGAGTGTTTGAAGATAGCCTCAGAAGAATAGAAGAAGTCCTGGACAAACTGGACCAGGGTAACACCATTCTACTGCTGGGAGATTTTAACCTTTCCGAAAGTCAAATGGCCAGATGGCCATCTCTCCCTGGAATGACATCACTTGAACAGAGACAGACAGATTCCTTGTTGGCTCTCACACGCAAGTTTTTCATGGAACAAGCAGTGCTTCGGCCCACAAGAGGTGAGAATGTCTTGGACCTCTGTTTCACAAGCACCCGATGCTCATCCACAACATAATGGTAACACCTACAATTCTCTCAGATCACAACTTAGTAGAGGTAATGATATATGGTATGAGAGAGTTAGTTGAGACGCGCGCCATTAGAAAATACCACAGGCCTATCCAGTCTAAACTTCCATAAGGCAAACTGGAAGAAGATCAACGAAGAGATCCGAAAACATGACTGGAGTGACTTCATCACCACACAAGAGACCAACACACATTTCCAACATTTCATGACAACAATACAGAACATATGCCATAAGTTTGTCCCGGAGAAAAAAGCCAGCGGGCATAGGAACGTTATTCCCAGAGACAGGAAAATACTTATGAGCGAAGAGCTAAGCTAAGCTCTCGAAGCAACTGAATGCACGGCAGAGAAACAATAAGGGACTCCACCTGAAACTTTTTGAAACGGAAACTGCACTCAAACTTTCCTATGAGAAGGAGAGGGCAGAGAGAGAAGCCAGGGCATAGAGAATATTAAAACAAACCCTAAAGCTTTCTTTAAATTTGCGAAAGAAACCACCTCGGTACACTGCAAGATTGGCCCACTCTTTGATAAAAGGGCTCTCTAACTGAGGACCCCCCAAGGGATAAGTGAAATACTAAAGGAACAGTATAAAGTGTGTTCACATCCCCTCTGGGGCACATGCAAATCACAAACCAGAAGTTTTCTTTGATGCCACAAACACTCCAAACCAAACAACAACCATCGACCACATAGACATAACAGAGAGGGATGTAATATCTGCCATAGAAGAAATGAGAATAAACTCAGCTGCTGGACCAGATGGATTCCCAGCAGTCCCCCTCCTAAACATGCAGGCATGCCCTGCGGACCACTGAAGATGCTCTTCAGTGGTTCCTTGGCTAACGGTAAACTGCCCAGGGCGCTAAAAGAAGGCACC
>NC_043006.1:26344407-26346907 GCF_006345805.1 Octopus sinensis | reverse complement strand
CTACGATTTAGACTCCTAACTACTCCCACATTTTGCGGTGCAGTTTAACCAAAACCGGGTATCTTATAGTCGTGATTCATATCGAGACCGTCTGGGTATTAGCGCGCGTCTACGATGAGTCTACGATTTAAAAAAAAATTTACCATCAGTTTTTCCCATTGTTAATCCATTTTTGACATATATAAGGGAAGTAACTCTCTAAAATTTATTATTAAATCTCAGAACGTAAAAAGCTACAGTAACACCCCTCCCCCTTTGTGGTTAGCCATATTGAGATGGCTATTATACTTTACATCTCTAAAAATGCTTATATAATTATTTCCTTTACAAACCCGTGCAACGCCGGGCGATACTGCTAGTATCTATATATGTATATATGTATGTACATATATATGTATATATATCTATATATGTATATATGTATGTACATATATGTGTATATATATCTATATATGTATATATTTATGTATATCTATATATGTATATATTTATGTATATATATATGTGCGTATATATTTATGTATATATATATGTGTGTATATATGTATGTATATATATCTATATATGTATGTATATATATATATATGTGTATATATATATGTATATATATGTATGTATATATATGTATGTATATATACGCATGTATATATGTATGTATATATATGTATGTATATATATATGTACTAGTAGAATTGCCCGGCGTTGCTCGGGGCTGAATTGCTTGAAAGTCCTGTTAATGATTGCACTGAATTATGATGATTATTCAGGCAAATATTGATATAAGCTTACAGTGGGAGATGAGGACTTAACGATAAAACGTGTGCCATTGCATTGTTTTGGGGGAACCAAATTTCTGATGAGCATTATAGGGGCACCAACTTTAAGTTTGAGAAAGTGTGGTGGTAGTCCGGGGTGCTCAAAGGAATTGAGTACCTCTATTGGATAGTTGATGACGTCCTCTGGGTCAGGAGTTGTATCGATAGACTGATATACATAGACTTCCCCAGGAATGAGTTTTAGCATTTCATCATTAATATGGTGAACAGTTTTATTCCTCGGGGCCAGTATAGCCTTTTTGCCAATCCAATCCATATTCTGATAGTTAGCTTGTAGATCTGGGAACACTGCATCTCTGAGATCAGAAGGCGTCTTAACAATGGTACAAATGGAATTGATGGCAATATTACCATTTTCATCCCCTGGTATTTTGCCTTCGCCAAGTGCAAGGAGGGTGTGAGGAAATGCTGCTGATGTGATATTACGCCGCATATGAGCACGCATATTGGTGTGAAGTTAGAGAGTTACTTCCGTTTATTTTTAAAAATATGCATTAAAATGGAAAAAAATGATGGTAAATTATTTGTAAAATCATAGACTCATCGTAGACGCGCGCTAATACCCAGAAGGACTCGATATGAATCACGACTATAAGATACCCGGTTTTGGTTAAACTGCATCGCAAAATGTGGGAGTAGTTAGGAATCTAAATCGGAGTAGACAGACACACAACCTTTCTTTTATATATAAATATTTTCGTCCTAAAAAACTTTGTGCGGAGTGAATGGTTACGTGTATGGAAATATATACACACACATTATACATACATCTGTGTATAGATGAATATATAAATACATTTAAATATCTATATACACTTTTGGGCGATCTTTCTGCTTCTTGGATATAGGGGTGATGTTTCTCTTGTCGTAGCACATGTTTCCATCGATTTCCGTAAAAAATGTAAACACTGAATCGGCCATACATACATACATACATACACACACACATACATACACACACACACATACATGCATACATACATATACACATAAACCGAGTAAAAAATTTCAGTTATCTCTCTCTTTCACACATTACTCTCTCTGTCTCTTCAGAACTTCCCTCGTCATACAATCGCTTTCTCTTAGTCTCTTTCGCTCTCATTACTTATGTAAAAAAATAAGTTTTTTACGGAAATCGACGGAAAGCTGTGCTACGACAAGCGAAACATCGCCGATATGGGTCTTATATTCGTCCTAAAATACTTTCCTGTCACACACTCACGCACACGCACGCACGCACACACACACACACACACGCACCCTCACATACGCACACACACACTCACACACACGCACGTTAGCTTACAATTTTATTTATATATTTGCGTGTCTATGTGTGTAAAGAGGAAGTGGCAGACTGAAAGAGTCACTCACTACAAAAGGTGAATTACTTTCATTTTATTCCTTGCACACTGTGTGTGTGCGTGTGGTGTAAAACACATTAAGAAAAGCATTTGACATACACACCAGAATGTGAGTTTTCTGTAAATTTTGCTTAATTGGAGTTTAAATTTTGAAAAGTGGACCTGGCAAAACCCGATGCATTCTACTCTTAAAAATGCTAAGTAAATTGTAATTGAAGAAATCCTATATTGTAGATTTCTATAACTGACAAAGGGAGGCAGATAAAATCTGCCTTTTATAATAAGAGATATATGTATGTA
>NC_043006.1:26319407-26339407 GCF_006345805.1 Octopus sinensis | reverse complement strand
CGCTTGCAAGTCCCTCCTGATTTGGTATATAATATAAATGCATTTACAATGCTCATGTTTACTACCAAACAAGGTATCGCCACCATTTATTACCCAGCCTGCCAACCAGATAATAACTCATCACCTGGTTCAGCTGATCCACACTGCCCATGTACCTGTTATAATCAAGGTTTTCATCTACACATGGTTGTGCACTGGTAGATAGAAAATTTATCTGCCTCTTATTTCTATATGATCACTAGCAGATTTCCTTTCTGTTGTTGGATTATTTCACCTCTTGTTTTAAATTTTGCCTTTTTTATATCTAACAGCAGCCCTTTTCTACTAACAATTACTGTAGCACATGTATATGTTGTCACAGCTTCTAAATCCACCGCAAGTTTGACCAAACTAAAAAATCGGTCAAAAAATAACATTCAGCCCTGATTATGGTATGGGAGTGATAAATTCCAGACCATATCGTACCCTAGGCCGTACTAACATTATTGTGTCTTTTCCCTGTATAAAAACTAAATCCACAGCAGTACCCAGTATTTGCTTCACAAATTTTCCAAACTTTGATCCCCCATTTTGTGGGCTTTCCTGGCATATACTGTCAGAAGCATACCCTTCCTTTATACCCTACCATGGCCTCATCAACAGATAAGTATTTCTCAGGGTTGTAAAATGTTTTATATGCATTATGAATGCAGTCAATGAGAGGTCTTATTTTAAATAAGGGATCAAAGTTTGGTTCTCCATGTGTTGGGGTACTGCTGGTGTCTCTCACATGTAAATACTGGTTTAGTTTCACAAATCGTATTCAGATCATAATACTAGAAGCATACTGATTGCCAAAAGGTTCCTGATTGCTCCAGTAATTTGTAATCCTGGGTAACTGTCTAATACCCATAATAATATTTATGGCAAAAAATGCCTGTATTTCTTCTACGGTTGTGGGAAACCACAAGCTGTCTCTTTTTCCAGCTTGTTTACATTCTGCGTAACAGTTTATTTCCATAGTGATCGCTTCAAACAAGCATACTGGGAAAAATAAGTCATAATGTATTGTTAAAATGTCTTATTGATGTGTTTGGTTTCTTTCTTTCCCTGATGAGAAGATTGCATTGTTTTACACCATTTTATTCCTTCTGGAATAATACCAATGTTTTCTTCGAAACATGTGTTGGAAGTAGAAAGATTTGAATAACACCTGCATTTAGAAAAAAATAAGTGGGATTAAAAAATCCAGGCAGATATCAATAAAGACGTTGAATTTAATGAAATATGTTAATATATTTATTGGAAAGATTATTTTCAATGATATTTTCTATATCTAAATAGATTAGTAAAACAGAAACGAGTGTTGACTTTGTGAGTTGAATTCTTTAATTTAAGGCATGATACACAACTTGTTATATATATATATATATATATATATATATATATATATTTATATATATTTATATATTTATATATATATACATATATATGCCTTGTGAGTGGAAATGGTAGACGGAAACTGAAAGAAGCCCGTCGTATGTATATATATATATATATATAATATATATATATATATATGTGTGTGTGTTTGTGTGTCTGTGTCCCCCTAGCATTGCTTGACAACTGATGCTGGTGTGTTTATGTCCCCGTCACTTAGCAGTTCGGCAAAAGAGACCGATAGAATAAGTACTGGGCTTACAAAGAATAAGTCCCAGGGTCGATTTGCTCGACTAAAGGCAGTGCTCCAGTATGGCCGCAGTCAAATGACTGAAACGAGTAAAAGAGTAAAAAGAGTATAAACTCGCAGTGAACACACCTTGCTTTTTTATATGGACAATCTTTTTTCAGGTGCATCCTACCACATGCCATACATGGGTCTATATCCTAAATTTTTTCTGTTTTTCTTGCAACACTATTTGTTTTCCAACTTTTTTGCACTGGTCTTATATGAAAATACACTTTCCATTGATTTTCTTCAATGTCAAATGCTGGTTCTCATTTCCAGTTTTGTTACAATTTTCATTCAGATTTTTGCATCCCTTTTATCTGTCAATCCTTGTGTAAAAATCAAACACTTGAAAGAATCTGGAGTAAGTATATCCAGCCTAAATCTCTCACATTTTTTATTGACTCTGCCTGTGTAAGTAGTGAAATCTTCATCTTCACTCTTTTCTATGTTTAAACATTTCCATCTGGTATTAAACAGTGACCTCTTTTCACTAAACATTGTGATGGTGTACTAATGTATGTCACTGTGTTGGTGAAATTTGTCGAATGCTTTTTTTTGGCAGAATGAAGTTACTATATTTTTTGTGCTCAGCTGTCGTTAGTTTTCTTAAACTAGATGTGCTTTCATTTTGTCCGTCCTATCCTGACATTCAAAAATTTGTTCAAGTCTTCGAAAGTAAGCCTCAAAGGTTACTCCTTCTTTAGGGTCATATTTGAATTCACTTATGGAATTTGCTACATGGTCAGGTGAAAAGGTATTCTCTGGTTTGGTTATCATCTTCATTAGTTGTAATTTGGTTATCATCTTCATCAGTTGTAACATTTGCTGCTGCAATCCTTGTTGTTCTTACATAAATTAGTTTAAACTTTCCGTGTGAATGGTTTTTTTTTTTCAGTCTGTATAAATTTGTTTTTCCTCATTGTCACTGTTGTAAAGTGGGTTCTTCTGGCATTATGTGTGATTGTTGTTGTACTGTAGTTACTGTTTTACACTAGTACCCACAATAGTTACCAGTCATTGGATACCATTGTATCTCTTTGTACCAGAATAGTAATACACTAACTTCTTCCATTTTACTATCACTGATAGCTCCACAAGACACTGATTAGAACTGTCAACTGTCAACTCTTTGACTTCTGACCCTCTCTTGACAACCGGCTACTGGTCTATTTATAATGGCTGGCACCTACCACTTTTTACTGGAAGGAGCATACAGTTTCACTATACAACAAAAACAGAATGATTCTCTGCAGACTCAATAAAATATGCTTCAACGCATGAATTCACATAAAGAATCTTGCAAACCAAATACAAAAACGAAATTCATATATTGTTTATGTAAAAAGCCACAAGGTACCTCTGCCACCAAAGGACTATGACCACTTGAAATTTCGGATTGACATCGCATCTCAGTTATGTGAAGGCTTTTCTTCTAGAAAGCATAGAACTGGGAGAAAAGCAAAATAAACTGAGGTGGATGTCAACAGAGAAAATATTGACTTTCATCAAGTCAAAAAGATAAATGGAAGGAAAAAAGTTTGCTGAGTGTTCGCTGCAAAAAAGAAAAACTCTGAAAGAATATCAGGTCGAGACCTCATATATTTGTTTGTTTTGCAAAGTGCCCTTGTGTAAAGGGTGCTTTGGACAGTTTCACGATAGAAATATAGCATAACTATATTTTGTTGTTTGATAGTAATACTATCATATATTCCTTTCATTTTATTATAAATATGTTAAAGTGAGAAATAAATATTAATTTTCAGTATGTTACACATCTGTATTCACCTTTGTCTCACTTGTTAATGAGCTTTTTTTTTTTTTAGTTACGTTCGGTTATGTAAACATATTCATTAAATTGTATAAGAGTACATAGCCAATGGTATATTGACTAGTAAAAGAGTTTTGTACTTTATTTTCAATGAAAATATTTAAATATAGAGAAAGAAAGAATCTTGTACCGATTATACCTGTATTTTAATTAATTCAAATTAACATACTTCATCTTGAAAAGTGGCAAAATTGTTGGTGGTTGACATCTAGGATAGTTTTAGTAACAATTCAAATAGGTAAGATGCATTAAAAATTTCAATTTTAGTGTTTATGCATCATGTTATTACTTTTACACCTGTTAATTAAATTTACCTGCCCATAAAGTTCAAATTTTATCAGGAAGATCAGCTAAAATTACATAACTATAAACCACTGGTATATAAGCACCTACTGACGAAATTTCAAATCAGTATGTAAAAAATTAAGGAAGTTATAAGAATAATTCAAAATATTATGAACAAATAAGCCTTACATTTGACAGATTAATCTGAACACTAAAGAGTTAAGGCATTCATTTCTATAAGCACTATGTTTTATGAGTGGGAATGTTAACAAGTTTCTCTGTAGGAAGCTTTTTTATTTTTGTAATGTATAGCTTTAGAGTTGATATTCCGAAAAGTAAAGTAATGTACCAAATCTAGGTTTGGTGTTGAATAGAAGCTTCCAATAGTTGTGGAACTAATTGTAATGCTGTAAGAATCCACCCGGTAGTTCAGCAAAACTTCAATCATGTTGCTGTAGTTTCTGTATCTTCTTGTATCATTTTGTTGATTAGAAGCTGTCCTATACAACTGTGTACTTTCTTCTCGTTTAAGTGTTATATTGGTGGCCCAATGATCCTATAAGAATAGACTGAAGCGTCCGTGTACCTTTTATATTTGATATCTGGTGGTAAGCTTTGACTTGGATAGTTTAACTGGGATTTTTTATTCTTTTAATGAGTTGACAACTATTTAGGTAGATCTAACATATCTCTGATGTTATCAAATTTTTGTGATGGTATCAAATTTTGATGAAAGAAGACGGAATCTTTTGGTCTTTCCTTTTTAAGATCTGGATTATATTTATATGTACATATAAGTATGTCTGCATGCATATTTGTTTACAGATACATCCATACATATGTATGTATATATTTGTGTATAATTTATATATTAATATGAATGGCTGTGTGGTTAAAAAGTTGAAATCACAACAATGTCTCGGGTTTGATTTCACTATTTAGTACTTTGGGCAAATGTCTTTTTCTTTGGTCTCAAGTTGTCTAATACCTTGAGTGAAATTAGAAGACAAAAACTATGTGAGTGTATTACCATGTGTCTTTACATTCACATCATTAAGCAGCATTCACATGTATGCCCACCCCATAAACAAATTGTTCACCAGTGGTTTGGTGTGTAAAATTGTGGGGTAAAGTAACTGACTTAAAACAAGTGATAGCATCAGGAAGAGCAGCTTTTCCCATGCTAGCATTGAAAAAGTGGGTGTAATGATGGTTATTATTATTATTATTTGAAGCCTTCTGTTGAAGGAAGAAGCTGGTTTTTAGCCAAGTAGAAAAGCTCCATTGCTGCAGTCTCGATAACAACAATAAGTTACATGTTGAATGTTTTGCACATTTTTATTGTTCTACTTAAAGATTGTAATTTGCAAATGGTGTGTTGGCTGACCTCTTTCTTTGTCTGAAAATCTCAGCTTTATGAGATTGCTTATAGTTATGGATTATAAATGTGAATCTGGGTGTGTTTCTAAACAATTATAAAGATTCTCTTCCTCAATAATTTCAAAAGTAATGTTCACATAAAGGCAGTTGATCTCTATGACTGTACATAATTTCTCTTTTCAGTCTTAAACAATTGTGTCAAGTCTGTTATGGTTGTGTTTAGCATTTTGATGGGAAACCATTATACCTTGTGTTGACATGTATGTAATATATTCAACAACAGATGTATTCATAGGAAATATTCCCAGGGCAATCTTTTCTATGTTGTTTCAGCAACACTATTATGCTTCTTTTAATAGTAATAACTTAATGACATTTTTGGTCATTTGCTAATAACTTTTCCAGAAATGTTACTTAATAGACATTTTTGTTTCCATCTTTGGTGTTTAAGATCTTTACTGTCAGTTTGTCCATCAGGTATTTTGTAGCTTTCTTGTACCTTTAGATTGCAAAAGTATAACCTTTGTATGTGACACAACGTAATAGATTACTATTTCATTGGAATATTATACTACTATTCCTTCTTTTTAAAGTAGTGAATACATTCTGGTTCTGTGTGTCTTTAGTATAACTGGAAAGCTTTGTAAATGGTCTTGGCAATAATGTCCTAATATTTATTTTTCACATTGGCATGGCATAATCAATGTTCTGTCACAACATGGAAGTTTGCAGACATTCCTATCTTTCTTTGTGATCAAGTGTATAATAGCTAACTCCTGTTCCTAAACAACAAAGGTGTGTCCATGTAGATGGGATGTAATGTGTCTATCATAGGTCCAGGAGAAGCTACTCTTTCTGTTAATGTTGTTGGTATCCTTCACCTACTTTCAAGATATTACTTTTCTCTATTGCATACTCATGATGTACTTATTTCTCCTTTTACTGTTCAATAGGTGTTGTCTTAGTGATATGATGGAGCACTCAAAGATCATTTGGATTGACCTTATGCTTAACATAGATCCTGTCAGTATCACAGTTCGTATGGATGTTACCAGTTGGTGGTTAGTATCTTCTTAGTCTTTATGTCCAAGTTACGGATCTTTTCAAGTATCCGGTCTAGTATCCTAGGTGTTGCTTTTAACAACGACACTGCAAAAGCATTTTGGGATATGGTTTTATTGAATGTGGACAACTCTGACTGCTATATCTTCTAAAGTCTGCTGAGTATTCGTTTGTCTTGCTAGCTTTACTTAAAGCACCATTGAACACAATGTTCTCATCAATTTTGAGATATTTGTAACATTCATCATTGGCATTTGTAATGTTGTTGTTCTTCACGACTATAAATCCTTTATCATCAGGGCTAGCAAGGGATTCACTACTACCAGGATAAACAAGATGCAAATAAATTGTCACACTGGACATTTCTGTTCTCTTTGTGACTATAGTTGTCTTTGTGACTATAGTAATAGCTTCAGTTCTTATTGGTAGCTCATGAATCATATTGAATCATATTGTAGTCGGTCTTTTAATGACACCAATTACAGGAACTTTACAAAGTACAATTATTCTAGTATCCACGAGTGAGGTACAGTCAAACACCTTATGGTCCAGCTTTAAAGTATTTAAGTACAACTTTATTGATGAGAAGCAATCTAAGACTCAGCTTTTCTCCAGACTCTTTGTTTCACAGTGATTTTAAAGAAACACATTCAAGCAACCTGTATAGAGTTTATATATACCTTCTAAGCATGTTATGGGCGTGTAGTTCACAACCACTTAATTGAATTTTAAGCATGAGCAATACTTTCTTAATAACATAATAGCATCTCCCTACTCAAGTAAAATCATTAGTGAGCTCCATATATATACAATCACAAATGAGTGTGTTTATATTATGGAAAAAGAAGTTGAAGTTCTACAAAGACCCAAAATATTGGAAAAAATTCTGTTCTGCTTCAACTTCATACACTAGGTGCTTTCATAAATAGGAATGTTTTATCTGCTGTTTAAAATAACTTTACCCAATTGAAGGTACATCTGATTTTTATATTAGGTTGTCTAAATATGGAAACAAAACTTTCTCTACAACTTGATGGTCCGTCTCTCCAGTACAATTACCAAAATGTAATGACCTATCTAGTGGTCACCCACTGTACAGAGGCCATTTTAAAAATATTTCCAGAGCCCACCCATTCACTCACTATAGGGATGAAAACGTAAACATTTAGTGAAATTAAAAATAGATTTGGTACTTCCAACAAGATCACTGGTTAAACATTGAGGAAAAAAATTGGAAAAAAATGTCAAAAACATACTTTGCAGCAAATATTAACCAAGCACAACTTTTTGAAGAATATAACATGTAACTTGCAAAACAAATTTCAGCATATATGTGAAAAGACATTCAGTTTGCACACCATACAGTGAGATGGTACAGTGTGTGGTGAATTGCCTACAGCAGCAACAGACAGAAGAATAACCACAGCAGCCAGCAAAACTCACCCATGTTGGCTTCTATCTCACCAATTGATAGTGCCTCTACTGATCTTTTCTCCTCTACCCATCTTCAACCATTTGTCATTTCAGCAGCTGCAGTAGTAGCTACTACTACTGTTTCTACTGCTGTTGCCATCATTAGTGTCTTGCAGTTTTTAGAAGTCCCATTCTTTTCTTTCTTTTGGTGATAGGTGTACTTTGTTCCTGTTCTAATGTAGTTCTCTTTTATGATATAGAAGGTTCCCTCCTTTATTTTTTATTTATTTATTTGGTGGTATGTGCCTGGTTTAACACCACCATCTGATACTAGGGTACCATTTGCAGCTTTTGCAAGCATTTGGTCCAGGTTTCCTGCTTAGATATTTTCATGTCAATTCATGCAGTATCCTATGATGGCCAATTTTCCAACTCTTCTACATCCAAAGACTCCTGTCTAACCTAGATCCCACTTATCATCTCTCATTAACATGCAAACCAAACATCCTATTTTTTTCTGGATCACAAATTTCTTAACCCCTATCTACAACTCATCTCTGTTATCTAGGCTACACTCTTTTCAAATTTTACTTCAAAAGGTATGACCTTTGCATATGCAAATTCCACTTTCACTGTTTCATCTCTCCCATCTGGATTTCAGCCTCAAAGATCTCCAAATACATTCACTCACTTTATTGTTCCTTTATTTTCTCTGACCACCAGTAATTTGTTGACCCTTCATTGAAAACTTCTACTATACCTTTCTTTTCCCCCAAATCATTTCCTTTGCTGACAACTCATCATAGCTCTCACAGTCATTCCACACCAATACCACTAGTGCAAAACTAAATTCTTTACTCTTCAACTCTTGTGAAGGTGCATGGCCTAGTGATTTGGATGCTGCACTCACGATTGTCAGATCACAGGTTTGATTTCTGCACTGGATGGTGTATTGTGTTCTTGAGCAAAACTCCTCACATTGGCCTCATGCTGTGTGGGGACTAGCATGTCAAAAAATAGATCCAATGTTTCTTCTGCATATCATAAAAGACTTGAGTTTTTGGCACATTTCTAGTAGGTTTAGAACGAAATAAACCCTGAGATTTTGGAATGTGATATTGTTTCAATAAGATTTTAATGGACTATTAAAAATGGCAAGTTTTGGATCAGGATGGCTACATAAGTTGGATTTTCTCTTTTTGACAGGGATTTTTCCCTTTTTTTTTACTACAGCCTTGGAAATGATGGGGGTAAGCTTTTTATGGAAAAAAAAAATGTTGAAAAATTTATGATTTTTTTCTACCTCTCTTCCCTTCACCCCCATCCAAACCGATTTGGGCCCCCCCCTTTTTTTTTGCACTATGCACTTAAAAACAATGCAAGAAACCTTTTTAGTTAAAAAAAAATTCAAACGAAAATGTGTATGATTTGAGGAAGATTTATCTGTTGTTTTGAGTACATCACACAACCACCTGGTACCATTCTCAGAATTGCATGTTGCCCTAGATTAAAAAATAAACAAAAAAAAAAGAAGAAAAAAAACAGGATAAACTTTGTGAATGGGAGGAAATACCAGGGTGATTCAGGGACCCTGGCATAATATGTAAGTCTCAGATTTTGATTGAAACTATATGTGAAGAAAGTTCACATCCAGAACTTCCAAATGATATTTAATTTTCTATGGAAAAAATGTATTTTCACATGAAAATAAGGCAAAATGTGTGTTTTTGCATGGTCAAACTACTTGTCTCTTTTTTTATGGCACTCTATTGTGATACCTAATCCTAGATCAAATCTAGAAATGGGTCACTGATTGGCATTCAATCACGAAGACAGGCTTCTGACCCTGGCTCACAAGTATGTTGTCTTCATTCTAGGTCTCCCTATAACTACTATATAGATCTCTGTCTCTCAGAGATACATTGCACTCCAGTGCCTGTTTTGGTGTGGTTTCTATGGCTGGGTGCCCTTCTTAATACCAGACACTGCACAGAGCATACTAGGTGCTTTTTTTTCGTGGTACCAGCACTAGTGGTGTCATAATGTGGCTCATAAGACTAAAATCTCCTGGAAGCAGTTTTATGCTAAGCAATGAGAGGTTAAAATATGTAAGACAAGACCAAAACAGAACAGGTTTCTTGCTGTATAGGAGCTACATGGCTACCCACATTATACAGCATGCATGGGCAACCTGTGGCCCTTGACATGTTGTGCCACCCTCCATGAGTTTCTAGGTTACTAATTTTACAAGCAAAAAATTTTTCTCAAATTTTCCAATTATTAACCTTATTGTTTCTCGCCTCTTAAACTTGCACTTTAATTTTGCATTTAATTTCACCATCCCTCCTTTCTTCTCTCTCTCTCTTTTGCTGTACAGTATAAATGCTATATTCTCTGTTTTAAAGCATCACACTGTCTGTCTGTCTCTCACGAAATATGACATCACAAATATTTTTCTCATCTCTGCCTGTCATATTTTAGTGCAAGCAACAAGCAGTGTGTGTGTAGGAACGTGTGAATGCAAAATTTTACAAACCTTAATTTTTTTTTACAGTAGCTTTTACTCCAATGCATCTCATTAGTTCATATGTGTTTGTCCTCCATTTTACTTTTCTATCTTAAATATTTTAATATCACAACAATCAATGGTTCAAAGAGTAATAATAGTAATTTTTTTTGTTATCAGTTGATTCTCACTTTCTTGAATTCTTAACATTCTTAATCCAGTTTTAGATTTTATCTTTCATTACAATTTCAATTTGATATTTCTTGAAAGTTTGCCAATATCACTTGCGAAAGCTGTTTGATTTTTCAGCTTTTTTGAAGAAAGTTTTTATGATTGTTTCTTTCATAAATTTTTCTCTTGAATTTTGATAAAGAAAAAATAGAATTTTAACCTGTTTAAGCTTCTTTTAAGAGCTTCAGCTTTTGATTTTATTTGGATTTTAACTGCAAAATCTTGAAATTATTTAGTAGAATATTTGCCATTGGTTTATTTTTTCTCAAATGGAGTATGATCAAGATCAAATTTCAGTACTTTGTTTCAAATTCATGTTGATTCAATAGCCTTCAACCATTTTAACTTCCCTTTTCCAGTTTTTCATTACCTATTATTGTTTGGTAACAAATAAATGTTTTATTTCTAAAAAATGTGGGCTTCTTTTGAAAGATTTGTTCTGCACTGCTGGGTTATAGATTTTAGGTTTTTGCTTTATAGACTTAGATTTTCTTTTTAGTAAATTAGTTTAGTTTTTTTTACTACTACAACTGATGATTAATTTGAAATGATTTTTTTCCCAATGAATTTTTTTGATTATGCTGAAAAAGTATAATTTCAACTATGATTTTCTATGAACTTTAATTTGTTTATTCAAAATTTAAAGAATAAGGATTAAGTTTTTATTTTACCTATTCAAAATATTTTTCTTAAAGTAGGTATGTGGGTAAATTTGAATTTTCTTTTTAAGAGCTGTCTTTCCCACATATTTTTTTTCAGTTTCTTATTAGCATTTTAATCTATGAACTTCAAAATTTTATTTATTTTATTTTGTTTGAAAAGACATCGATTTTCTTTTTTTTTAGAGAAATTTAATATAGATTAATTTTTTTATTCAATTGAATTTTTTTCGGATGCTACTAAATATCATTACTTTCAAATTTTCCAAAGTCCTGATTGATTTTTAATACTTCATTTTGGTTGAACTTCTGTAGATCCTGTTCACTTTCAGATTATTCCTTACTCTCAAATTTGATTTTCAATTTGAAGTTGTTCTGAAAGACCTACCTTCTTTTCCACACAGTCAAAAATCCAACCTTTGGAATATCCAAATCCCAAATATGTTGAAGGAAAGAAAGTTAGATGAAGGTCATGTGTTTCAAGATAAGTGGATGGCAGATTATTTTTTTGTACTATGGAATGAGAAACCAGTGTGTCTCATTTGTTGAGAGTCTGTTACTATTCTGAAAGAATATTATTTGAAAAGACACTACTGTACAAAACATTCCCAGTATTGCAATCAGGCGAGGGAAGGAAGGAAAAGTTGAAAAATTGAGAAAAGCCTTAATAGGATAACAAATATTTTTTGTCAATAAACAGAACAAGAGTAATAATATTGTCCAAGCTGGTTACATTATTGCTGAAAAAATCGCAAAACATTCAACAAACTACAGTGATGGAGAATTTGGAAAAGAATGTTTACTCGTATCTGAAATCGTGTGTCAAGAAAAAAAAGCCTTTGAAAATATTAGCCCATCTCACAGAACTGTGACAAGGCGTAATGAAGCTGTGCTCAAAATTTGAAACTTTTTCTTTAGCCACAGACAAGAGTACTGGTGTAACATAACCCAGCTTGTAGTGTTTGTGTTTTGTGTTAACTCCGATTTTAATATTACCGAAGAGATGCTTGGACTGCATGCCATGACAGGCACTACAAGCGAGGACATTTTTCAGAAAGTGAAAATCTTAATGAAAAATCCAATCTTACCTGCCTTGGTTGGAAGTAAAAATGGGTTCATTTTAAAAATAAAAGCAGAGATTTCAATGTACAAGGAACCTGGCAGCATCGTTGCATTTTATTGTATGATTCATCAGCAGAATTTAAGTGCAAAATCTATGAAGTTTTCAAATGTCATGTCCATTGTTGTGCCATGTGTCAACATCATAAAGTCAAGACCCTAAATCTGCTTGTCCATGCCGTGCCAAGGTCAGAAAGTGGAAAATATTTCCATCTCTTAGTTGCCTCTCCCGAAGCTGAAGTTTGGTTTCAAACACCTTGACATGTTTATACATATCATGAACAAGATGACCTCTACCCTTCAATTTCAAATTTAGTTCATTTAAATAGGATGTATGGTTCACAAGGAAAGCTAAATCATGAACCCAGTCTTCATTTTGAAGTTCCAAAGCAAAAATTTCTACTCTGAGCACACAGAATTGGTTCAGCATACTTCGCAATAATAGGTATGCATCAATATCTGTAATTTAAAGAATTCTTAGAATATATTGATGCAGAGTATGGTACCCTTGCCTATTGTTGCGAGGTAGGATGGATAAGTAAGAGTAGGATACTGAAGCAATTCTATGTGCTCAGAGAAGAAATTTTTGCTTTCAAGGATATGAAAGGAAAGTTTGCTTTGGAACTTCAAAATTAAGACTGGGTGCATGATTTAGCTTTCCTTGTGAACCTTACATCCTATTTAAATGAACTAAATTTGAAATTGCTGGGTAGAGGTCATCTTGTTCATGATATGTATAAACATATCATCCTCCATTGTCCTGGACTTCTGCTTTGACTCACTGAGCTTCTCCAGCTCTGCTTCCTGAAGATGATTTCGGCGCTTTTGCACCTGATCGAATCTGTCTTGTTTTTTGCTGCTGAGAAACACTTGCTTTACAGCATCCCTCCTTGCTCCTCATGTTTCCAATGTAAAGCATCAGCTTGTGGTATTGCATCAGGCACAGCGATCGCTGCCATATTTCTGCTGTTTCTCATTTTGTCTACTTTGAACTCACTTGAACTCTTGTATATAGACTGGAACTTTTCTTTGCTTGCTCCTAGTTTTGCATTTCAGTTGCTACTTTTTAACTTTTCAGGATCCTTCCTATCCATATGCATGTTTTTGGATGTTCTATATTTTATTTGTAAAATTTTTCAACATTCCTACACACATGCACCACATATTATGCCTTCATTAGTTGCAGTCGCATACCACACTGTGTCGTTCTTGCCATGCACACTCACACACTGCATCAGTCATGCAGTGACTGGCACATTCAGCACTCACGTGCATACTAATGCTACCTCGGCCATGCAGCAACTGCACACTGTACACACAAAGTGACACTGCTATTCAAGCTCACCCAAATAGATCCTCTTCTGCACACATTCCCTGGATTCTCTCTCTTGATATGCACATTTTATTTTTCTCAGCTTTGCCTCACATTCACCAACACAAATACTTTTCACAATTCTGAACGTTGGTTTCATTTTGCTGGTCCTTTGCATTTTTTTTATTCCTCCTGACAATAATCACCTGAGATGGTAAAGGGCATTCAACACAGCTTAACTTTTTCACAACACTGTATTTGTCATCCTGGCTTGTTTGTATTGGCTTGCAGTCTGCAGTGGGGCAGTGTAGTGAGACATGAAAGAGCTATTGTTGTGGTAGCATAGCACAGTCGTGCTCTGGCCTCTTCATCCAATTAGAGCTGGCTGCAGAAGGATACATGTAACTTCTGTCTAGCAGTAAACGTGTCTTTTTCAAACAGGAACTAGCTAAATCAGTTGCGGATTTGATAGCCCAAGTGGCAACATCACTCTTTCTGCTGTGAGTCTTTTACAGTGTTCTCTACCAACACCACACAACTCATTTCACTTATATCTATCACCATCCTGCAGCCTATAAGCACCAAACTTAAATATATAGTAAGTCATGCAAAATTCATTCATGTCTAGCTACACATTTCTCATTCTCCCAATACTCTGCATTTTTTAACATTTACACCCAAAGATAAAAATTTATTCTCATATGCTCACTTTACTTAGCACTTATCAACAATCTAAAATAAATTACCATGCTTTATGAGCAAAACATGCCTTCTGACATTTATTTCTACATACACTTCATTCCACATTATATTGTGACATTGTTATCTTCCAACACATTACATTTGAACACGTTACAACTTTGAACTAACTTGCCTACCAATCCACTAAACTGGTGACCCCCACAACTCACTAAATCCCCTTGGTTGCTTATTAGATCACCTAGGTAATAGAAACCATTCAGTTCTATATTTAAGAGATGAAGAATTATGTACATTATTTACATTATTTATGGGCATATGGCATAGTGGTTAAGAGTGCAGGCTACTAACCCCAAGATTCTGAGTTCAATTCCAGGTAGTGACCTGAATAATAATAATAATAATAATAATATCGAAAAATACCTTAGGAATGAGAACCCAGGTTTGAAATTTCCTGAAGACACCTGATGAGGGCTGGAGGGTATATCAGCTGAAACATGTTGACAAACAAGATGAGGACATATCTGTCAAATGTAAATAATGAATAGAAACCATTTACTACTTATAGGGACCTCATGGTTATCTGAGAAAATCTGTTTTTCATGTACTTTTAGTGTTTGTTGCTCCTGCACATATGCCACATATGAAATCTACTTTCACTGTTATGCTTCTTGTGGATCCTCTGCACATCTTGAGTGTTAAGTCTGCATTGGGTATACTGTATGGAATTTCCATTCCTTCACTTCCATCAGGGAAATGGCCTTGCTTCATATGTAGAAGAGTTCTATCTGTTTTCCTGTTTACTAAATCTTTGGTCTTTGCTAAATTAAGTATGAACCTTTTGATTACAGGTTTTTTTCCACACCTGGGATTTTTTTGAAATTCTACAGATTCAGTTTTAATAATGAGTATGTCTGCATACAGTAGATCCTATGAGCAATCAATCTGAAACGTTTCTGTTATGACCTGAAGGACTGCAATAGATAGGAGACTTAGAAGCAAGCCCTGATAACTTTTACTTGCATATTTGTTGTCAAACTCTTTTTCAATTCTCACCTCACAGCACCCCTGTACATGGCATCTATGGCTCTCACAAGCTCTTCTTCTATCTTAGTTTCCTCAGTGACTACCAGATCACAAAGTGAATGACCCTGTCAAAAGCTTTCTTCCAGGTCAACACATGCTAAGCACAGTGGATCACTTTTAGCGTAGTACTTCATGAGGAAGAGGGAATCTGTAGTATTTTCTGTGGTAAAAACCAAACTTCATCGTATCTAACTCTCTCCCTAATTAATTGAACTACAACTGTTTCCATAACTTTCATGGCCTGGTCCAGCAATTTGATACCTCTGTAATTACCGCTCCCTAAGTCATCTCTTTTACACTTGTAACAGTTAACTAAAATGCTGCTATATCAGTCTTATATATCCTGATTGGACTCTGTGAGTAACTAGGCCATATCCTAGTCTGCTAGATATTTTAAGCATCTCAGCAGTAATTTCTGATAGACTAGGGACTTTCTTGCCTTCATATCCATAATTGCTTTATCTGTCATACTGCTATCAACTAGAAATGCTGATCCTTTTGTTGAGTCCTTATTGGGAACATCTCTCTCCTATACAGTCTTCTTTCATAGAAACCACTTTCATGCAAGTTTACAATTATCCATCTGTATGCATTTCTCTCCCATAATGTCTTGGTTTTCTCTGCATTACCTTGTAGTTTGGAATACCTAATATCTCTCTTCCTCATCCTGCAGAACATTGGCAAATCACTTACTTTCTGCATATATCCTTACTAAATCATTATGTTACCTCGCTTTTCTTTTAGGTGCCTGTTATAAATCTCTGTTGTTATCACTCTTCCACTTCTGTTTCTATGTATTTCACTCTTCTACAACCGTATCACTTTCTATCTTTAGCCCTCAGAAGGTTGTCATGTAGAGCTTCTGGTTGTCTTGTGTCATATGCCTTTCATCTACTCCTCCTTGTCAAATGGCTTCAGCTAGTACTTCTCTAAAATGCACATGATTATTCTGAGTGCAATTTCAACACTAGTAAATACAGATTTCAAGTTGATGGAAATTAAATTTCTATACAATGCAGGGAGCATCTTGCAGTTTCATTAAGAATAAAATAGAAATTTAAGATGCTCACATTCATTTAGAAGGTCTCCATAATTGAGGTTTTTGCAATATATACATTAACCAGATGTTTATATTCTCTGTTTGAATTTAGCAAGAGTCTCAAACAAGGAGAAAAGTTTCTACTGAACTTTCCACTGTTCCTGAGAAGTACCTCTTCATCTGATCCATCATAACTACTGGGACACGAACTTCAATTTTTTTGTTTTCTCCCATCACTATAATCTGAATCTGTACTCTTACTTCTAGCCTTCAAGACTGATAGCATCAAATATGTTCACTTCTAACTGTAAGACTTGATTTTTGGGAATGCCATTCTAACAACTTGCTAGAAAGTTTGTTTTCAGGTTCTATATTTTCTTACTCAATTGTTCTGTTTTTTTAAAATTTGAGATCACCTCCTATTCATTGTCAGGTGACAAAAGAGTCTGGTGTATATTTTAACTTTCTTGAAACTTCTAAGTAGAATCTGAAAAGTATCAAAATGTGACAACAAATAACTGATTGACCACAGCATCTTTTCCTAAAGCTGAGGTCAGAATAAATCATAAAAATATAAAAGCAAATGAAAGTAAATATAGATTGTGAATAAAGTCAAGAATTTTACAATCTGTAAACAACACACTGCCACTTTTACCCCTACCAAGTTTAAGCTGTTTCCAGGACATGATTCAGTAGATATATCAATGATTACAATCCAGTATAGTGTCCAGACATATGAAGTGCATTCAAAAAGTATCCAACTTTATTTTTTCCTGCCAAAACTAATGCTGCATGGGTAAAATCCTTTGGGTGGGAGGTGATACCACCCTTCCTGTGCATGCATGAAAATTTCCACACTGGTAGGCCATGAATGCATTCAGTCATCTTGTGTGATAATGAGAATCTGACAGGTGCGTACTATACATCTGTACTCTAGGTGTAACAGCATGGAACTGACATGGCCTATTGGCACAAAAGTTTTATGTATGTACAGGAAGTGTGGCTTCCCCTTCCAAAAGGATTTTGCCTAAGTGGAACACAAAGAGTATGACCCATTAGTTTAGTAAATTCCTCACAAATGTTTACTGATAATGCATGCAATAAGCTCCCTTTTCTAGGACTTCCATACGCTTGATATGTTCTTCCAAAAAACGGTAAAATTTATTCAAAAGCTTTAAATTGCCCAGTTTCCATTTTTTCCTAACCTAATAATTTGATTATGTTTATGAAATGGCAAACCTTTGGATGCAAGAAAGTTAATTATAGAAACCATATGTCTCAATACTTCCTGCCAGTATTCTTGCCCTAAAGAATAAAATTTAAGTAATAAACTACACTTGATGCAGTTCCTTGATGCCAAATCAAATTGTTGCCATGTTCAACAATATTATTGTGTTTTCACATAAAGGGATTCTGTCTTGGACAACAGGTCATATACAGAGCAGTAGAAATGACCTTAGGATAGTGAATACTCACTTGCCATTCTGCAGTTCATGTTTGAATATGTTCTTTGTTAAATATTTTGTCTGGGTTTTGTTCCATTTTACACTCTGTGAATTTAAGAAGTCACTCTCATGATTCTGACAATAACTCACTTTGAATCTATTGATTAACTGTGTTAGTATTCCTAATGTTTCATAGTCCCCAGCTCTTTTGCTTTTGTAGATTTGGGTATTTCTTGTTATGGAGTTTTCTTAGCTGCAGGAACAGGTTATATTATAGGCATGTCTGTTGGAACTGGATGATTTTTATGCAGTAATGGAGATAGATGACTGTACTAGTGGCCTATGTTGTACCTGAATTGAGCCAAGCTGTTATTTTTGCAAGTTTGCCCATCTCCTCCTCCTCTCTTTCTCTGCACTGTAAAATCTGTATACTTCATTTCAGTTGAAGACTTTTCTTAATTTATTTATATACAAGAAGTGAACAAAAAAAAAAAATGATCTGACTTTAAAAATTAAGATATTCATTCTAAAAATATATTTTTTCTATTAACAAATATTTTTACAGTTCAGTTTTGTATTTATTTATTTATTGATAAAAATTTACAAACATATGTAGATAAGTATTGGGCCCTTAGACCTGTGGGACTGACTCTTGGACAACTGTTCAGTGTGCCCATGCCTTACAGCACTAGACACAAGTGCTGTCTCTGCAACTATCATCCAGTCTGGCACCTTGAATTCACCATCCATTATTCTTTTGAATAGGTTAAGAACTTTGTAGAATGCAGAACTTCCTATACAGGTAACTGGCTATCAGGTCTTATCCAAGTGTTTTTCCATTTAGTAATGTTACTTTAAGGGATTTTTGAGATTTCCTCTCAGAATGACTCCGGATCATTTTGGGGAGGAGGACTCTTTACAAACTTGATGATATGGTCTTTTGCATTGCAGTTATGCTGTTGCAAACTTGTAGTTTAGAGTTCACTCTTATTTTCTTGTAATTTCTTAGAATGACAAAGCTTTGGGCTTTTTACTTGTAGTTTGTGTTTAAGAGCAAGTAACTTACTTGTGTTTTTCATCAGCAGTCCTCATAGTTTTGGTAGTTTACCGTAAAGTCAAAGCTGGTGGCTCTTGAGTTCATTACTAAGTTCATTTGCAACTGAATTTCTGATATTTATTTTGAGTGTTTTTTATTTATTTATTTGAGAGACAGAAATATTCCATTTTTGTGAATTCTTATTTCAGTCAATTTCTGTTAGCCTTATCTATCAGCTGTATGCATGATTTTTGCAATCTAAGAACACAACATAGCTACAAAATACCTGATGGACAAAATGTGACAGTAAAGATCTTAAACACTAAAGCAGTGCTGCCCAATGTCATGGATAATGTTGTGAAAGCTGTCAACTTCATTCGGAGTCGCGCGTTAAATTATCGACAATTTCAAAATTTTCTCGAGATAAACGCCGAATTTTCTGGCATTCCTTACTTTACCGAGATCAGGTGGCTCAGCCATGGATGTACTTTGAAACATTTTTACAATATTCAAGAACATGTGGCAGCATTTCTTGAAGCAAAAAGAAATTTATGCATCAATTTTGATGATGACAAATGGATGAATGATTTTGCCTATCTGGTGAACATTACACACAAGCTGAATGAGTTGAATGTGCAGTTACAAGGAAAAGAAAAACTCATCCATAATTTGTTTGGGGAGGTGACAGCTTTCCAAAAGAAACTGGATTTGTGGATTACTCAAATTGCTGACAGCAATTATGCTCACTTTCCTCGCCTTCAGGAACAGCCGCACATTTCAGCCATAAATCGGGGAATTCTTTGTGAGTGAGTTAAAATGGGTGCAGGAAGAATTTGCCAGGAGATTTAAGGATTTCCGTGCTTGTGGAGACCTGCTGAAAATTTTTTCAATGCCTTTTGACGTGATGTTTTGAAAATGCAGTTTTGGCAATGATATGCAAAGTTGTCGTGAAAGATCGTCATGAGATGAGAGCTTTACAGGGCTGAAAATAATGTAGCTATTGTCTGTATACTGTATGAGGTTATTAAAATCTCATAACCCCTTAGGATTTTTTCAAAGTCAGTACAATTATGTTTCCCTTGAATTGTCAACAGGTGCAGGAAAACAATGGCAAATATTGTTAAGTAGGTCTTCTATATTAGAAGAGCGTGAGTAACAAATTCAAATCTTTGGGAACACCAGAGTTGAT
>NC_043006.1:26141907-26314407 GCF_006345805.1 Octopus sinensis | reverse complement strand
TCTAATGGAAAAACTGGAGTCTTCTTTGAGGTCTTTAAGGCTTCTTTAATAGAAAACATTAGAAAGTCTTAAAAAGAAAAACACTTAATTTTCAGAATAGGTGAACATATAAAGATGCAAGAAATTAAATGGAATTTCCATCATCGATACTATACCACAGCAGAAACTTAGAAAAATCAAGAAATAGTATATTTGACACTTGCCAGATATCCTATTAATAAATCTACCTATGGCAGCTCAGTATTGCTGCCAAGTAAATTTAACCCATTAATTTTCATATTACTCTGTTAAATGTAATGCTTTTTCACTCAAATTGTTTTGAATTAATCATGCATTATCTTGTGGCTTTGAGATTTCAATGATGTGATTGTGTGTTTTTAGAATAGCATTGTTGGGTAGGTGTGAGAGGCTAGATATGGCTAGTTCAAATATAAAACATGTTGAATATTTGGGCCGGATATGGCCGGTTTAAACACTAAAGGCTTAAAATACCTACAATTGTGTTAGTAGCCAATTGGATAGGAATGTCATTTCTCATAGTTTAGAAATACAGCTTCCTACTTTGAATCTAGGCTCGTTATTGTTGTAACTATGGAATAAATACTGAAGTTGATGAAATGAAGACAAGTCAATGTTCAGCACTTCACAAGGTATTTTATTATTACCATGATATTGCCAAATGTAACAATCTGGTAGAACAAAAAGAAAAATTAGAAATAAAAAAAACAAACAGTTTTAACAAATCTGATTAGGAAGATTTGTGGTGACATCATTACTCAATTAGTCTGGCAATTGTTTACATATAATTCTATTGGCTAGATTTTTTAACGACTCAGTTTGCAAGGTTCAGTTGTTGTTTACAATAAATTTCCTGATTGGAACCAAGTCTTAATTTCAAATAATCTGCTACACTTTAGACACATCCAGAAATAAGATACTTAAACCCTTTCATTACTGAATTTATTTAGAGATGCCCTGTGTTTCTTTCAATTATTTTAAATATAACAAAGAATTTAGTAAAATAACTTTATCATTAAGCTGGTGTTAGGAACATAAATTATGAATAAGATTTGGTGGAAGATTTTAATTCAAAATTTACGAAAACAAGACATGTATATTAAAGATCCAGAGCCGGTTTCAGCCGGGTTGGTAATGAAAGGGTTAATGATGATTGGAGACCAGGCTATTTGAACTAAATATTGTAAAGATAACAGATAAAGTTTAACAACTTAATCATTTTAACTTCAGTTTAATCTCCTTATGGCGACATATTTTCTAACATTGTGTTTGGAAACCATGTTTGATAGCAATGTACCATTTCTATTTTGTAACTTTAACTTCTGCACATTTTCCAGTAATACTCACAAATTAATTATAATAATAGTTTCAAAATTTAGCACAATGCCAATGATTTTAGGGGAGAGGGTAAGTCAATTACATCAACCACAGTGCTCGACAGGTTCTTATTTTATCAACCCCAAAAGGATGAAATGCAAAGTTGATCTCAGCAGAATTTAAATTCAGAATGTAAAGACAGACAATATCCCACTAAATTGTCTGGCATACTAATGGTTCTGCCAAGCTCACTACCTTCGTGATAATAATTCTTTCTAATATAAGCATAAGTCTTGAAATTTAGAGGAATCCTGTAGTTAATTACTTTGAATCCAGTACTTGACTGGTACTTATGTTATTAACTCTTGAAAGAATGAAAGGCAAAGTCAATCTCAGCTGAGTCTCAACTCAGAACATAGCAGGAAAAAATGCTGCTAAGCATTTTGTCTGACGTGCTAACAGTTCTGTCAAATGGTAACTATTCTTTCTAATTATAGCACAAAGCCAGCAGTTTAGTTGGGAAGAAGTAAATCAGTTACATCAACCCCAGTACTTGACTGGTGCTTTATTTTATTGACCCCAAAAAGGCAAAGCAGAGTTGATTCTGGTGGGATTGGATCTCAAAACTACATATGATAATAATAGTAATAATAATAATAATAATAATAAAGATAATAATCCTTTCTACTCTATACACCAGGCCATAATAATAATAATAACGATCATGATCATGGACTTTCGCATTGAAAACAGCATGAGAGTTCAGCTTTTTGCTGAATGACCTGCACAAATGATTTGTTTATAGTGATCAAATGTTCATGCCACACATTAGCTCGCTCTCTTCATCAAATCAATGTTGTCCGAACAGGTGTAAGGGGTACCATGCATCAGGTATTGCAATGATTGCAAAACAATGTGAGATAAAGTGTTTTGCTCAAGATCACAACACACCACCCAGTCTAGGAACTGAAATCACGATCTAGCGATTGTGAATGCAACACCCTAACCACTAAGCCATGCACCCTCAATAATAGTAATTTCAAATTTTGGCACAAAGCCAGTAGTTTTGAGAAGAGGGGATTAGTCAATACCAGCAATCCCAGTATTTGATTGCTACTTCATTTTATCAACCACAGAGAGATAAAAACAAAACTGACCTTGGCATGACTTGAATGCAGATCTACTGATTCTGCCAGTCCACCACCACCACCACCATAACGATAATAATAATAGTAATAATAATGATAATAATAATCCTTTCTACTATAGGTACTAGGCCTGAAATTTGGGAGGAGAGGGCTAGTCAGCTACATTGACCCCCAAGGTTCCACTAGTATTTATTTCATTGATCCCAAAAGGATGAAATACAAAGGTGACTGTAGCAAAATTTGAACTTAGAATATAAGGACAGATGAAATGCCACTAAGCATTATGTCTGTCATGCTAATTGTTCTGCCAAGTTTGCTGCCTTAATAATAATAATAATAATAATAATAATAATAATTACAAATTTTTCTACAAGGGCAGCAATTTTGGTGGAGGGGACTAGTCGATTACATCGACCCCAGTGTTCAACTGGTACTTATTTTATCAACTCTGAAAGGATGAAAGGCAAAGTCAACCCCGGCAGAATCTGAACTCAGAATGTAGCAATGGACAAAATACTGCTTAGCATTTCATTTAGTGTATTAATGATTCAGCCGGCTCACTGCCTTAATAATAATAATAATAATAATAATAATAATCATCACCACTTCGTTCTTTGTCAACACCAGAAGATCACAACCTATTTACACTTAAATTGGAAATCAGAATCATAAAAAACAAACACTGGAATTCTTATAGATGTTCATTGTAATATTTCTTTTGGTCTTTTTCTGGAAAGATTTAATCAAAACTAAAATTCCATCAAGGTGATTGGTTTTCCTTTTAGAAGCACAAAATTGTTATAGAGTACCTGCCCATTGTTACAGTTCATGTACATATTAACATACTATTATACCTCTCAGATTAGTTATACCCGTTTACATTGGTAAATCACATTTAGATACCATTAGTTCATATCTACAGTTGCATCCTGTAGTAACATCTAAAAAATTACAAGAATTGAAGCATTGAACATTCTAATCTCCTGACCTACCCTGATGTTGTTTTGCACTTCTTTAGATTAAAAAGTAAAAAACAAAGTGAAAAAAAAGCCCATGTCTTATTGAATTTACCTGAGAAATAGACTTTCAAGTCTTCCGCACTTAATGATGTTTGGGCATTCAATGACAAGACATATCTTCTATTTAGAATCATTGGTTTTAAAATAAGTGACATTTGTTATATGTAATCAACAACTTGTTTTAAAGTCATTGATTTATAATGTTTTGCATAAATTTTTCTTCTAACTTATTGACAATTTATTTTACTGTTCCATTTTATATCTGTTATGTTTTTTTGTTTTTTTTGTCTCTAGGTATATGTGAGTTTGGTGCTAAGAGGAGTTGATATTGCAGTCTTCATTATGACAGTACATTCCTAAGTCAGATTTTGGAGATACTTAATTCTGCACGATGTCTTTTGGTCTATTTGCTTGATAAGGCTATGGAAGTAGCCTCTCAAGGTTCTCTACCAATTATGGAAACTTCCTCCTATGTGAGTTGGCAATTTTCATTTTCATTTATCTAAAACCATTTCTTTGTTTTTGTTTCTTTCTTGATTTTTGTTTAACAATTTTAAGGTCTGTTATCATAAATACAGAATATTTTGGCTAGAAGATATTGAAATGTATTTGATGCAATTGTGACTCATCAACCCACTTACAAAAAACAAACATTTGTTAGTTTTCATTATTTATTACACAAGCATATTGTTTTCTGTTTAGTTGTGAAAAAAATGCGGATTTAAAAATTATTTTCTTGTCATTACCATATGGTATCACAACATAATGAAATGAATTTTCTTCATTAACACTTTTGTTGCCATATTTCTATCAAACTAGTCAGTCTTTGTTTCAATTAAATTTTAGAATAATGAAGAATTTGTTAAAATAACTTTCATTTTTAAGCTAGTGTTTAGAACATATATTAACAGAAAATCTAATGGAAGGTTTTGAGATAACTTCAAAATTGGGAGCTTGTATCATAGAACCAGAGGTATTTTCAGATAGGTTGGTATCAAAAGGATTAAGCAACTGGCAAATACTCCTGACCGTGGTTAGGATACTAGTCTGTTGCTGGTTTTACTAGTCAGTTGGTGCTGTCATATACAAAAAAATTCTAACATAGAAGAATTATGTATCTTGAATTTTCAATTGAACTTAAATGCACATAAAACTGGTGTAGCATAAAGGTAAAATAGAACAAAATACAGGCAGTCCTATATTGTGGTTACATGTTAATGGATTTCATGCTTATAGAAATGATAAAATATTGCCACTAACTTTGGAATATAGTCTGTAATTTCACTTTATGGAAACTTGGACGAATTTTGATAATTTAAAAACTACAGTTTCTTCTTAGCCTGGATATTGATCTGGTTTTGATGATAGTACTTTTTGGCACTGGAGGTAGACACACAGAAATAGACACATATAGAGAAAGAGAGAGTTATATTACAGTTTATTAATTGTGTACATAAGCAGAAACATACACATAAAACAGAGAGAGAGAGGAGTGGTTCCCAATGCTACAAACACATCCTCTCTTCATAAAGGAAGAAACACTCACATGCAAACAGGATCATTTAATACATCTTAATATATTTCTTTGATTTTTCTACTCACAGCACTAAAATTTAAATTTACCATCAGTTCTACTTTGTTAAAAGATGTTCATAAATCCATTGTGAGAAAATTTTTCTTTTCCACATTTCTTCAATGTTTCTTCTGCCAAGACATACAGTAAGTGAATCAGAAAGTTAAACAAAGTTTAGTAGTTGTGATTACAAGACAGTTGTCAACTAAAACAAAGACAAATTTTTTCATGGTGCTAGGTCCCAGGGACAAAACTTCTGCTGTCAAGCATGTCAGTGTTGAATCAGCAATGTTAAATAGCCAGGGTCAATATCATCATCATCATCATCGTCTAACGTCCGCTTTCCATGCTAGCATGGGTTGGACGAATGACTGAAGGCTGGCGAACCAGATGGCTGCACCAGGCTTCAATCTTGATCTGGCAGAGTTTCTACAGCTGGATGCCCTTCCTAACGCCAACCACTCCGAGAGTGTAGTGGGTACTTTTACGTGCCAGTCAGGTGGTACTGGCAACGACCTCCCTTGAATCTTTTACACATGCCACTGGCACAGGTACCAGTAAGGCGATGCTGGTAACACTCATACTCGGATGGTGTCTTTTACGTGCCACCGGCACGGAGCCAGATGGCTGCTCTGGCAACGATCACGCTCGGATGGTGCTCTTAATACCCTACTAGCACGGGGCTCGAGTGCCAGTAAGGCGACGCTGGTAGCGATCACGCTCGAATGGTGCCTTTTAAGTGCCACTGGCACGGAAGCCAGTTAGCCGCTCTGTCAATGATCACACTCGTATGGTGCTCTTTGCACCCCGCTAGTACGGACACCAGTCTGCTCATGTGTGTGTGCATGCATGCATCATTATAAACATACAATTATCTATTATCATCACAACCACCACCAACTCCTTATTAATCAACTACAGCAACAGTAGTATGAACAAGTTAAGGAACTCGATCTAAAATAAAAGTCAATAATCGAGGTAGTCAGAGTATGCGCCAACATCATGGGTTAGCAACCATTATCTCGGCCTATGCCCCTCAACCAGGGCTACCTGATGGACAGAAAGACCAGTTTTATGACACCCTCTTGCAGACTACCTCGTTGACAAATGACAAGGCCCTTCTCTTTGTGGCTGGTGACTTCAATGGACATGTTGGACAGCATACAGGGGGGCTCCATGGCGTACAACAGAGAGACCAGCTATACAAATTGACAGTACCTTAGTAGATAAAGCAATTAAGAGTATGAAAACAGGGAAAGCCCCCGGCCCATCAAGAATCACCGCAGAGATACTCAAAATATTTGGCGGTGTCAGCTATAGCCTAGTCACTTGGATAGTTAACCAGGTGATATATGAAGGAGTCATACCCAATGACTGGTGTATCAGCACCATAGTCAACTGCTACAAAGAGTCTGTCTAGATGAGATTCAGTTTGGGTTCGTGCCAGGGAAAAGCACCACTGATGCTATATTTCTGGTAAGACAGCTGCAGGAGAAATACCTAGCTAAAGATAAACCTCTGTACTTGTCTTTCATTGACATGGAGAAAGCCTTTGACAGGGTCCCCTGATCCTTTACCTGGCGGTCAGTGAGAAAACCTGATTGAAGAATGGTTAGTGAGAGCTGTGCGAGTCATGTACAGGGATGCTATCAGTAAGGTGAAGGTTAGGGTTAGGGAACCTGTAGAAGAGGTAGACCCAGAAAGACTTGGGATGAGGTGGTGCAGCACGACCTTCAAACATTAGGCCTCACAAGGCAATGACTAGTGACCGAGACCTTTGGAAATATGCTGTGCTTGAGAAGACCCGGCTAGCCAAGTGAGACCATAACTTGTGGCCCATACCAGGGGTGTAACCAACCCACTTATGCATACCTTTCCTTCATTGGACATTAAACTCTGCTTGCGAGGACCTGTTGAGGCAAGTGAAATCGAAATCAAATTTGATGACAGCACCGCATGACTGGCATCCGTGCTAGTGGAGCACTAAGAGCACCATCCGAGCGTGATTGTCGCCATGGTCACTGACTGGCTCCCGTGTCGGTGGCACATAAAAAGCACCATTCGAGCATGATCGTTACCAGTGTCGCCTTACTGGCACATGAAAACCAACATTCGAGTGAGGTCGCTGCCAGTGCCACCGGACTGGCTCCTGTGCAGGTGGCACATAAAAGCACCCACTACACTCTTGGAGTGGTTGGTATCTTAGTCAACTTAGCGTATCTTAGTCAACTTATGAACTTTTCAGCTCACCCTTGTAACATAAAAATTGCAAGGGGAGTTTACAATAAGCTCAGTTTCTACGCTGAGTTGTACAATGAGATGATGTATCATAAACATTAAACAAGATAAGTTCTTCACTCTTCATGCTGATGATGAAAGCATACAATATATATGAACAAATTTCATATATTGAGAGCATATTATATATGGATAATGTGAACCATTAGGCTACTTTTAAGCACTAATGGTAGTTTCTAAAATATTTATTAAAGAAAATACAAGCAATTAAGCATAATCCAAAGCTTTGCACAATGTATAGAATTGACTGTTTTCATCAAAGGCCTCTAAAGTGAAAGGATGTCCAAAAAATATATAGCAAAGAAAATCAGGAACACTTTTGATTGCTAGTTAAAAAATCTGAAGTACATCAAAATTAACGCTAAAGGATCCATTACCTAAAGCAATATTGTTTAGTTTTAGTTAGCTCAGAAGCAAGAGCTGTTAAAGTAATAATAGAAATATAGAAATAGTATACAGCACTTTGACAGGTTTATTGTTGTAGTAGCTGATAATTGAAAGTTAGATACCTTTTTTTTTTAAATGCAATTTAAGTTGTTTATATGCATGATAGTTGCACTCTCTCAGATAGAACATTTTGATAACAAAAGGTTGTTTCAGTGTTTTTCAGTTCCGTACATTTTGAGGCCAAAGGGTTGTCTAAACAAATGTTCAGCTTGTTGTGAGGCCAGACAGCTGCCTGGACGAGTTTATTATGAAGCTAGTAAATGGCCTTAACAACTGGCTGGCTTGATTGTTTGTAACTGAAAGTTATTTGATCATCTTTAAATACATAATTTTTTTACTCTACTTTTATTTCTCCTTGGATCTTCTTTCTGATTTCTCATGACATTTCTTCTGGCTCCCTAATTATCTGGATAATGTTTTCTCTCATATCTTCTTTAAATTCCAATTCTCTCTCTCTCTCTTCTCTTTCTTTGACTGCCTCCTTTGTGTCTACCTTTCTGACTCTCTCCGCCTTAGTTTGTCACTTTCTTTTCCCTTACTTTCCCCTATCTCTGTCCTCTACTTCCTTTTTCCTCTCACCCTTTTGCTGCTGTTCTTTCTTCATAAAATAGAATTAACTCTTCACGTGTTGGATAAAACTTTTGAGGCTGAGAAAACAATTTCATTACTTCAATACAAGGGAAATAATGAGTGTAAACTATTTTGTCCGTTGTCCGTCCATAAAAGTTATTAACGAACCAGTTATATATATAAATTAGCTGTTATTAGACCAAAGGCTCTCAACCCATTTTAGCCTAAGGTCCCCTTTTGACCCTTGGAGTCACAAATGGCACCCCTAGAAAATATTTTTATTTTTCAATATACTACTTATTTTGATATCAGCAGATAACGATTAAAAAATAAAGGACATTTTACATATGCACTTTTATGCAGTCGAGAGTACAGATGTACAAACTGAAATGCAAAAAAAAACCCCCAAAAAATGAATTGAAAGTTTGGTGATTGTGTTTCTTTCCACCACACAATACTTATGAGATCAACATGTTGTCTATCGAAAGAGTGCTTTTTGGTACAAGTAAATGCCAATGAAATCATTTCAAACCTCAAGTAGAGTTTCGACATGCCACCGGCACTGGTAACACATCTGCAATTTCCATTGATTGATTTCGATTCTGATCCTCACTTGCCTCAACAGGCTATATTTAAGAAATGATTATAGTAGTAGAGAAATCGCTTCGATATAAATATAGTCACTCATCAGGTTAAAAATAAACTAGAACAATAAAATAATTAATTAATAAATATACTTTTATATATATATATATATATATATATATATATGTATGTATGAAAATACTAAATATACATAAGTGAAAACTAAAACAATACTTAAATTATTAAATACTTTAAAATTAAATAAAATAACACAAAGCTAGTACAAGTCATTAAATTGTAATCAAAATAAGAAATGGTTCAAATATAGACAAACTCCTTAAATAAGCTAACCATATAATAAATATACATGAAATCTTTGAACTTTAATTCATCCGTATCTCTATTTATTATTATTATTTATTAATTATTATTATTCTGATCCCCCTAGTCGCCACTATCTTTACTATTTCAGCCTCGCCTCGTTTTTGCATATTCTGTATAATTCACTAGTTATCGTTATAGATATTTAAGATCTATCTCCCTTACAGGGCTGATTAGAAATTGGCTGCCGATTCTTCGTGGGGTTTTTCTCTTCCCTTCTCTCCCCCTCTTTTTACATTGTCGTCTGTCTGGACTCCTCTCTTCCTACCCCTCGCCATGGCTATGCATACTTAAGCTAGTAACCTGCCTCACTCTTGATTCCGAATTCCTTTTGCCAAGTCTGTCCGTAAACGAAGTGATCCCAAGATAAGAAATCTTTGAACTTTAATTCATCCGTATCTCTATTTATTATTATTTATTAATTATTATTATTCTGATCCCCCTAGTCGCCACTCTGTTTACTATTTCAGCCTCGCCTTGTTTTTGCATATTCTGTATAATTCACTAGTTATCGTTATAGATATTTAAGATCTATCTCCCTTACAGGGCTGATTAGAAATTGGCTGCCGATTCTTCGCGGCGCGCCTGCCCTGCCCACCCCCACCACCAATACCGGATATCTCTATTTTGCTCCAACTATACCGGATGTCGTTTCTCCCACCACCATTATAGGTGTCTACTCTTTGAACCCCCCTCTTCAGTACGCTATTTCACCATGCATTACCCCTCTCTCGATATCCTACGTTCTACTTGCCTAGAACCTGTCCTCTGAACCACCCCTCCCACTGGTGCTCCCCTATATTTCTGCACCCCCCCACCACCATTGTAGGTGTCTACTCTTTGAACCCCCCTCTTCAATACGCTATTCACCATGCATTACCCCTCTCTCTCGATATCCTACGTTCTACTTGCCTAGAACCTGTCCTCTGAACCACCCCTCCCACTGGTGCTCCCCTATATTTCTGCACCCCCCCACCACGAACCCCCCTCTTCAATACGCTATTTCACCATGCATTACCCCTCTCTCGATATCCTACGTTCTACTTCTACTTGCCTAGTACCTGTCCTCTGAACCACCCCTCCCACTGGTGCTCCCCTATATTTCTGCACCCCCCCCATAAAAAGCACCATCCGAACGTGGCCGATGCCAGACCCCTCTGGCACCTGTGCAGGTGGCACGTAAAAAACACCCACTACACTCGCGGAGTGGTTGGCGTTAGGAAGGGCATCCAGCTGTAGAAACACTGCCAGACTAGACTGGAGCCTGGGGCAGTCCCGAGCTCCCCAGACCCCGGTCGAAACCGTCCAACCCGTGCTAGCGCGGAAAACGGACGTTAAACGATGATGATGATGTAGTATCTATAGATTTAATATAAGAATCTATAACAAAGTTGACTAAATATCAAATAATAAAATACCTAATTAACTTAAAATTTAATATTACAAATAAATAAGCCACCTTAATAATTAAATAATATATTATCTGACAAAATTAATTTTTAAATTAAATTAAATGTAATTCGTTAGATCCCTTTATATATAAATATATATATATTTTAAAAAAATATATAGGAATTAATATCTATCGTAACTTATATCTATAAAAAGATATAATAGTAAGAATAATATGTTAATGGAAAGTAAGAAAACCTATCAACCCCAAAATTAAAGAAAGGTGCAAAAATATTAGAACCAAAGAACAATACGCTAAGATGTACAATCACAATCACCAGTCTTATACAAAGCCAGTCAATAACAATAACAACAACAATCAAACTCAAAATAATAAGATCTAACCAATATTGATAAACAAACCAAATTACTAAGTTCAACGATTAAGTTAATCTATCTGGATTTTAAATTTATTAATATGTTTTAGCGTCTAATTAATATACTCAATACAATTCCTCTTCATGAATAATACAATCAAAAATTTGAAATAGTACAAATATACTCAAATCCATCATATAAATAGTTATATTAATATCCATGTATAATATCTATAGATTTAATATATCACATGATAAAAAAGTTAAACATAAACTTTATATTAAAATAAAAACTACTTTATTTAAAAACAATACTATTTAATGAAAAAATTATCTAATTATTGAAAGAAATATTGTCTAACAATATTAATTCTCAAATTAAATAATATGTAAAACGTTAAAATCCTTTATAATAATTAAAGGATAACATATCCAATATCGAACGTAAAAAATACTATCAAGAAACTATAAATAAATAATAATATTACAACAACATTAATAATAATAACAATAATAATATTTCAAAAACACAATGAAATAGAGAAACGATAAAATGTCAAACTTTGCTTTGCGAAGTGAAAGAGTAACTGATTTAAAACTAACAGACACCTATTAATATATCAATAACAAAATTAGCCACAGCTAAACATTAATCCCAAAATAATACAATATCCAAACGAAAAGGAGAAAAGAACGTTGCTAAGTTAGTTGAGAAGATATCGCTAGATTATAAACATAAATAATAGTAAGAAAACCTATCAACCCCAAAATTGAAGAAAGGTGCAAAAATATTAGAACCATAGAACAATACACTAAGAAGATGTATAATATACATACCTATCAGCCATTCCCAAAAGCCTGTTTGATGCAAAATTCTGACCACCATTCTTTATATATTTGCATACAAACACACATACATTCAGCTTTTCGCTTTTATTCATTACTTTTTTCTTTTAATAAGTTTTTGAAAATTTGAAACAAAAAGGCATGTTTTTTTTAAAAACTGACTGTCGCAGAGATGTGAAAATATGGCGACTACTCATTAAACTTACCAAAGACGAGTGTCTTCCAGTGCAACCCCCCCCCCTCAGTCTCTTAATGCCCCACTAGTGCCTTATTGCTCCAAAACGGCCCCTCCCCCTCAAGCTCCAAATGGCCCCCCATTTGCTATAGACTAATGATGTGTTGATATACCATTGCAGAAGCAAATATTCAAATGATGCCAGTTTTGTTGTTTAGTCCAAGGTCAGCTCTGATCAAGCAGTCCTATTGACCAAAGATCTTCCAGCCTTGATTCTCATCTTGTTTTTAGTCTAAGTAGTATACATGTAACCACATGATCTAATATGCCTCTCATTTATCAAAACAGTAGGGTTAATTTGAGTGAGATATGATTATGTCTCACAAATTGCGCAACTGTATGGAGTTTCTTTGTTGGCTTGTTGCTAATTTAGTATATCATATATGTAATTAAGAAAAAAAAATAAAGTGGTTGATCTAATCTTTAAAATGTAATGCTGAAATTTCCACATTTTGACAGTGAATTGTGTTCATTTTTATTTTAGGTAAGTCATGATACTTTATGGTCTGACTTGGATTTGTATTTAGACGATACATTATGACTGGTAAGTTGATATTATATTTTTATGAAAATTTTGGTACAAAGATAATAGTGTAATTTTATTCAAATCTTTTGTCATAAGCATAATAATTGTATACTGCAGTTATTGATATGCACTTGTGCATAATAATGCATGCCATGAATTATAGGCAATGAAACCTCAGTATAATGCACTCTGACTTTTATTTAATATTATGGTGCATGTAAACACGAGTTTAATTTGATTCATGATAATTATTGTATAAAATATATTGTAAAACTTCGTGAAACAGAATAAACTTTGAAAGTAACCATTGAGTTTTAGCTGCGTAGGTTTATATGCCAGTGATTTAGAATTACGTAATTTTAGCTGATCTTTCTGACTAAATTTGACTTTTATGGGCAGGTAAATTTAATTAACAGGTGTAAGAACAATAACATTATGAATAAATACTAAAATTCATATTCTTAATACATCTTACCTGTTTGGTTTGCTGCTAAAATTATCCCAGATGTCAACTATCAACAATTTTACATTTTTCAAGATGAAGTACATTAATTTGAATTAATTAAAATACAGGTGTAATCGGTAGAAGATTTTACTCTTTTTCTATATTTCATTCAAAGCTTATCATTGAAAATAAAATACAAAACTCTCTTACTAGTCAATATACCATTGGCTATGCACTCTTATACAATTTAGTGAATTCATTTACATAACAGAATGCATATAAAAAAAAAATCTCATTAACAGGTGAGACAAAGGTGAATACAGGTGTGTAACATACTGAAAATTAATATGTAGTTCTCACTTTCACATATATAATAAAATGAAAAGGAATATACAAAATTATATACTTATGCCATATTTCTGTCGTGAAACTGTCCAAAGCACCCTTTACACAACAAGGGCACTCTGCAAAACAAACAAATATATGAGGTCTTGACCTGATATCCTTTTGCAGTTTTTCTTTTTTGCAGCGAACACAGTCTGCAAGCTTTTTTCCTTCCATTTATCTTTTCGACTTGATGAAAGTCAATATTTTCTCTGTTGACATCCACCTCAATTAATTTTGCTTTTCTCCCAGTTCTGTGCTTTCTTAGAAGAAAAGCCTTCACATAACTGAGATGCGATGTCAACCTGAAATTTCAAGTGGTCATAGTCCTTTGATGGCGGAGGTACCTTGTGGCTTTTTACATAAAGAATATATGAATTTACTATAGTTAGATTAACTAAAAACCACAAAATGTACCTCCACCATTTCTTCCCAGGTCGACCAACTGGGTAATATGCCCGATATTGGTCAGATTTATCAACCCCACCAATATATTTGTTATAACAAATATTCACGAGGTGTTTTCCCTCAGCACCAACACCAGGTTGTTCATTAGAAGACAGAAATAAAATCTGTCTTTTGTCTTTGAAAGCAGTAACTAAAACATTTTCTTTTTGCATTTGTAAAATGTCCCCTCCTTTTTAATTGTTTGCATTTCACTGGGTAAACCTTTACAGTTTCCCATAACAGTACTGCACATGTAAGTACTTACACGGGCAAGATTTTTCACCAAAGCCACTGAAGAAAAAAAACGGTCGAAATAGAGGTGTCAGTGCTGATGGGGAAATGGTTGTGTAAGAGACCATACATCATGTCCCAATCCATGCGGTTTTTTTCCCATTATATTTTTTACCTGTGTGAACATCGAAGTTTACACAATATCCCGTCTCCAATTCACAAACTTCCCATACCTTGATCCCCCATTTAGTGGGTTTGGCAGACATGTACTGCCGAAAATGTACTCTGCCCTTATAGCCTATCATGGCTTTATCTACACTGAGATTTTTCTCAGGTAGATACACAGTTTTATAATTATTAACAAGTAAATCGATTACAGGACGTACTTTGTACAGGGGATTGTAGTTTGGGTCGTTTTTGTTGGGGGCATTAGCAGAATCAGTTAAATACAAATACTGAGATATTTTTGAATACTTCATCTTCGACATTATACTTGAAATATATGGGTTGCCATACCTTACATCAGGACTCCAATAGTTCCACAGTCGAGGAAGCTGTTTAACTCCAAACATAATATTAATTGTGAAAAAACGCTCTCATTTCCACAGTATTAGTTGGCTGCCATAGTGGATCATTTCTTCCATGAACAGAAATTAAATGTTGCGCATATTTGTTTGTTTCCTCCGCAACATTTTCAAAAAAACTTTCAGGTAAAAATAAAATTAGATAGTCCAGTGGTTGAACATCAGGAGGTAAATTGTGTTGTGGACCAGTGTTTTCTGTAAAATCAGAAATAGTGTTTGGTGTTGTAATTTTTGACCATGTTGCTATGTTTACGATATCATTTTCATCACTTTCGTTACCAAAATCTTCTTCATCTGATGAATAATCACTGATATCAATATCAGATTCATCCAAAGACAAAATACTTTTGTTTTCATTTATATTTTCTGTCATCAATAGTAAATCCTTCAAAGTCGGAATCGCTACTTGCTGACGCCATTTCTTTCACAACCAAGGCAAACACTTGTCTTCAAAAGTCAAAAAAACCATGTGGTCTAAACAATTTCACAGTATTTATACTTGAATAAAAGTGGGAAAGGCTTCATCTCGCATTATCTCAAAGCTACAAGAATTCAATAATGTGATTTGTTTATTTTTTTTAGCAATTTCGTAGAACTTTTGGATATGACAAATTTATATTATTTAATCTGAACCGAAGTGATTTCATAGAGCTGGATACAGCCAGCTTGAACAAATAAAGGGGAATTAATTTTGGCCGGTTACAGCCACTTTGAACACTAAAGGGTTAAAAAATTGTGTACTATATATGTAGAAATATTGTAAGTTTTTCCAAATTAAGTGTTATAACTGTTTTATTAAAATTTATACTATAAAGATCAATTTCAGCCTACTGATTTATGTTGCATGAAGCTACTATACTAAACTGCAATAATGGGAAGATTTTGGTTTCAACACTACCAGTTTATGTCCTGGGTATGACTTAAAACTTGTTTGGGAATTCTAAGGTTTTAAGGAGTGTGAGATCACCTCTTAACCACTATTGTTCCCAAGTCTACTCTGACTTGGAGTACTAGCACCTTTCAGGGTCTCAGCTATAGGTTAATTAGCATGTCAGTCAAGCAGATAGAGATTGTTAGCCTGGGGGTTCAACCCATCTAAGGGAAGGAAAACCCCTATTCTAAACTGTCATTTCCTTGTGGGCATACCCATATGTGGGAAAGGTTTCAAGAGTAAACCCTGAGGAAAAATTGGGAGTCAGAGCCTCTGAGGTAGTTTGATGTTGTCTACAACCTTGTTTTGGTAACTCCTGCACCAACACTGGTTCCATTTGTAATGGCCATGCTGTTCCTTTGGATCCATCAGTGATATAGAAAGCGGGGAGGGCATGCTGCATGTGCAACAACCTGCCATCCATACCATACTGCTCAGGTTTGGATTCTGTTGAATTCCCTAGGTAGACCCACAAAAAAGAGCACTTCAACTTGAACAGCACTGGGACAGCCCACAAATGTAACTTGTGTGATAGAGGCTACCATTTGCACATTGGACTAGTCAGTCATAGACAGCACTGTTCCAGTGGAGTGGGCAACTAGGACCTCCATTCATGGTCATATATGACAGATGAAGGCCAGAGAAAACTACCAGTTAACCCTTTCATTACCAAACCGCCCAAAGCTGCCCGAAAAAAATTTTGGTTCATGTGACCAAGCTGCCCGAAAAAAATTTTGGTTCATGTGACCAAGCTGCCCAAAACCGCCTGTAATTACCTATTCATATTTAAATGAGAATATCAGAGCAAATCTCATTAGTACATTCATGAAAACATGTGATTATACTTCGTAAACAGTTCGTCTACAGTTTTGTACAACAATCGACGTGTAATTTTAATTCCCTGAATTTTGGGAGATTTTTTTTCCACATTTTTTTCGGCATCGATTTTTCTTCAACTTTGAAAATGGATAGGAGTTTCATGTTATCAAGCATTGATTCCGAATTTAAAGCTTTTTCAACGGAAAATAGGGAGATATCGGGAAAAAGAATGAAATAGGTACAAAAGCACGTGGTGTACAAAATAATGAATAGGATATTTTTTTAGCCGAAAATGAAAGCAGCGATTCCGAAGAAACAAATTGGCGATGGTGACAGCAAAGACGATTTGAAGTAAAAAACTTAAAAAATGTTTTTATTAGCAATTTTTCTGAGGAGATAGAGTTTATCTATAGTCTTTCTTAGGAAGCGAAACCATTAGACTTTTATTTTTTTCAGTATGCTTGTTTGGGGTGATCAATGCGGAAACAAATTTACGCAAATTGTAAACAAACACAAAATGGGGGATCAAAGTTTGGAAAATTTGTGAAGCAAATACTGGGTACTGTTGTGGATTTAGTTTTTATACAGGGAAACTAATGTTAGTCAGCATGGCTTAGGGTATGATGTGGTCTGGAAGTTATTGTTTGAAGCGATCAATGCGGAAACAAATTTATGCAGATTGTAAACAAACACAAAATGGGGGATCAAATTTCGGAAAATTTGTGAAGTAATTACTGGGTACTGCGGTGGATTTAGTTTTTATACAGGGAAAGTAATGTTAGTCAGCATGGCCTAGGGAACGATGTGGTCTGGAATTTATCACTTCCATACCATAACCAGGGCCGTATAATATTTTTTTACCAATTTCTTTAGTTCGGTCAAACTAGCGGTGGATTCCAGTATTTCAGTTTATTCCACCTTTATGGTACACCTGTTGTGCATTAAATTCAACTGATGATCTAGTGATGTGCACAATTCTTCTTTATCAAAATTTTGTTGCATACCCATTTGAATATTAGCTGATGATTCATTTTCTATGGTGATGTTTAAACAAAATTTTAATATTTTTACCTTTTGCTCAATTAAAAATTTTAATATTTTTACCTTTTGCTCAATTTAAAATTTTAATATTTTTACCTTTTGCTCAATTTACCAGGATTTACCTGTAATTAAAGTCACTTTGAGACAAAAGTTATGCAATAGAATTGATTAAGAACCCTTTCTTTAATTATGTTCCAAATATCACATTAAAATGTTGATAAGTAAAAAAGTTACAGTTATTTAATGAAACAAGCCTAAACTCATGATTATTTTAGAATTTAATTGAAACTCATGAGGGGTGTATTTTGGTCAGAAATATAGTAACGAAAGGGTTAAAGAAACTAGTTAATATTGCCACTGCCTTCTGCTGTTGGGAGTACATGTTTTCAGCTTAAGAGACAAGACTATTGAAAGTGAAGTGTCTTAAATATGGATTTAATACTGTTGTAATATTTTATTAAATATTATTTGTCTTGGTTTTAATAAATCTTAATTATACCATTTATAATATTGATGAATATATAAATATTACCCATAAGTATGAAGAAAATGACTTCTCTTGAAATTCCCATTTCTTGTGAAAGCAAACTAAAATACTAATTGTGGCATCAAAATAAATGGTTATTCTTTAAATTCATATTCAAAATTGAAAGTAGCACTCATTTTGAATACATTCAAATAAACAGGTTGTGTACAAACAGAAATGAGGTCTGACCAAAAAAGAAATCAAACTTTTTGAAAAATAAAAAAAAAACAAATTTATTGCTTTACTTAAAATTTACTGTCTTCAGAGTTGATGCATAACTGCCCATGGTTTTTTCAGTTTGAGAATACATCCTTGACTGTGCATTCAATAGGGCACAGTTCTTGTAGTATATTTTCTTCATCTTTTATCATCCTCTCAACTTTAAGAACTTAAAATCCACAAGGGCCAAATTTGGTGAAAAGAGTGGCTAGGGGACAAGAATTATGCCTTGTGAAAAAGTCACAGGTAAGGAGTAACATGTAACCAGATATGTTGTCTAGATGTAGCATCTAGATTGTGTTGCTACATCTGCTCGGAACTGCAGATGGTTGTATTGTTTCAAGCACCTTCTTGATTTAGTATATAGTATAAATATATTAACAATACTCAATATTTATTATATATCAAACCAGATATTGTCACCACTTGTTATCTGGTTTACCAGCTGGGTAATAACCCATCATTTGATTCAGCTGATCTGCACCACCCATGTGCCTGTTATAGTTGAAGTTCACAAAAGAGGTGTCAATGCTAGCAAATTTCCTTTCGCTGTTTGATTATTTCACCTATTTTAAAAAATTTCGCTTTTTTATATCCAACAGCATCCCTTTCTACTTGTAACCATTGTAGCATGTGTATATGTTACCAGAGCTTCTAATTCTACCACATATTTGAATGAACTGAAAAACTGGCTAAAAAATAATATACTGCCCTTGTTATAGAATGGAGGCGATAAATTCCAGACTACATCACCCTCTAGGCCATGCTAGCTTACATTATTGTTTTTTTTTTCATATGCATTTTGAATGCAGTTTATGAATTTTATTTTGAATAAGGGCTCAAAGTACTAGTGTACTGTTAGTGTCTCTTATTTATAGATATTGCAATAATTTAAAAAATCAGGTCCTTGCCATAATACTAGAAATATATTGGTCTCCAAAAGGTTCGTCAGTAGCTTTCTTATACTCATAATAATTTTAATAGCAAAAGATGCTCAGATTTCGTCCAAGCATGTAGAAGACCACAAACTATCTTTCATCTTTGTTTATATTCTACTTAATTCATTTCTGCAGTACTTTCTTCAAACAAAGAGAGAGAAAAAATAAATAAATAAATCTAACGGTTTTGTTTCCTGGGAAAGACTGTGACTAGGTCCAGCTTCTTCAGAAAAATCATTAAGAAAAACAGTTTTCTAACTTTTACTCCATTCAGGTACAAATCCATTTTCTTTGTTGTTTTCAGAGTTATCAGAATCACTTTTGGAAATCAAAATATCTGATTCATAATCACACACTTTATGGATTTTATGTTGACTGTATATTTTGCTTGATATCTCCATGTCTTCTGTCAAAAAGCCTTCAAATTCTGATTCACTTCTTGACAACATGAAACTGGTATCCATTTTGTGTCGATATTAAAAATTTTCAGAAATAAATGTAGAATGAAATAGGGAAAAAAATCTCCAAAAATTTACAAAACTCAGATATCATCAAATAATGTTGGATACTATAACTCAATTGTTTACGTAGTGAAACCATGTGTTTTCACAAATTTATTAACAAGATTTACTCTGAAATTCTCATTTAAATACAAATAGGTTATTTCAGGTGGGTACATTTGGGTAGGTAACATAGGCCAAAGGAATTCTTGGGTGGCTTCAGGCTGGTTGGTAACAAAAGGGTTAACCTCCTGAAATATTTTGCTAAAAGTCCTACTCCTTGATTCAGTCTTCATAATTTTCACTGGCCTCAGAATCCTACAAATCTTTAACCATTTCTCTAATGCAACCACATTTCCACCAACTAGTTTCATCATATAGTTTACACCCAGAAACATTTCACAAGTCAAAATTGATGAAATTGATGGTGATCGACTTCACTTCTGACCTTGATAAAGAAACCAAACAAGAATATAGCTGTCTACATCCCCAACATCCTTAAAATGGTTGGATAGAATCTACACTACTTTTGCAGCTAGAACTCATAAATACAGTACTAGCACTAGTTGGGAGACATACATTTCCAGTTGCATAATGTTTTTAAACTATCATGAAAGAAACTTTTCTTGTAAAATATGATAGTCTTCTTGTCAAAGAGATCTTAGGCAGTTTTGATGAATCTTAACAGCTACTTACCAATAAAAATGCTTCTGTTAGTAGTATCTCTGCAACCAAAACCACTCTATTCTGCATTTAATTTAACTCTCCATTGATATACACAAATGTTTTATGCAATGCATATCATCATAATCACCAAGTACTACCTTCAATCACAAACCTTAAGTAATAAAAGATTATGAGTTTGAAAAATCTGAGAAGTTGTATTTGCTATTTCGGACATCACCTAAACTTACACCTTTAGTTTGCATGATAAGTTTTTGGCAAATCTTCTGGTTATAGATTTGTCTGGTTTGGGAGCTTTTTTATTTTTATTCATTTTCAGCAAGTACAGTGAAGAATTCCGGGGTCCACCAAGAATCAGTCCTCAGCCCCCTCTTATTCATCATTGTCCTTCAGGCAATAACAGAGGAATTCAAGACAGGATGCCCCTAGGAGCTTCTCTATGCTGATGACCTTGCTCTAATTGCTGAGTCACTATCAGAACTAGAGAAGTTTCAGGTGTGGAAGCAAGGTCTAGAATCAAAGGGCCTTCGAGTCAATGTAACAAAAACTAAAGTCTTAATAAGTAGGAAGGCAGACAAACCACAAATCCTTTTAGGTAGATGGCCCTGCTCGATCTGTAGAAAAGGTGTAGGTAGAAACTCCATAAGATGTACCCAGTGTAAGCTATGGACACATAAGAGGTGCAGCAATATCTTAAAATTTTTGTTACTGTATTTATTTTGAGATGCTCTGTTTTTCTTTCAGCTACTTTAAATATAACAAATAATTTAGTAAAATAACTTAGTTATCATTCAACTAGTGTTAGGAACATAACTTGTGACTAAGGCTTGGTGGAAGATTTTAATTCAAAACTTGTGAAAACAAGACATTTGTACTCAGAGCCAGAGCCGGTTTCATACGGGTTGGTAATGAAAGGGTTAATCAGTTTGCATGTTGAATCAGTTCTGACATGGGTTAGCCAGTTTTCAAGTAGCACATGAAACATGTATGATAATTTGAGGGTTTATAAAATTTATATGAATCATTATATTCTTATTTTATTTCTAATTTCTTCTTTTTGTTTATTGATTTTTATTTTTATTTTTGTTGTTGATTTTTCTTTTAATTTTTTTATTCTTCATTTTCCATGTTTTGCAGGTATCCAAAATCATAAATTAGCTATCCTCATGGATAAGCTTCGTAACCGGGGGCCATTACAGCGGTCTTGGAATGAAAGTATTAAAGCTATCCGTGTAGCTATGGCTGTAAGTTAATTGTATATAACATTTTAATTTTTAAAATCATACTTGTTTGAATTCAAAAGGAATGAGTAACTATTTCACTCTTTTGGTCCTTATTTTTAGAAGTTTTATGAATGTTATTACAGATGCTGCACTGTCATCATTATCATCATGATTGTTATTATACTTACTGGAGGCCTGTGGCAACTGGGTTTGATATTGTCTCAGTTATGGAATGAAGAGGAGTGGTGTTTACACTGGTAGACTGAAGCTCCCCTTAATATTTGGTCATGGGGAGGGCATTTAGCTACAAAGAATGAAGTATGACCGGTTGATAGACTAATGGCAGCTGGGCCTGCTTTAAGTCGGTTGGTTTTAAGGGAGGGCAGTGCTAATTAAACCACTTGTGCTAATCTGTTTCAGTACCAAAAATACTAAAAATTATCTTAAATTATCTTAGCTGCAAATCTTTTCTGTGAAACTTTGTAACTCTTGTCATCCAGACTGATTCCATTTTCCTATTGATAAACAGTGATAAGAGGACAAACAAATTGGGTGGTAACTAAAATATTGTGCAGAAAGATACTAGGATTGAAATTAGAGAGATTGATAGAATCAGTTGAAGGACAAAAGGAAATTATATTCAATTAATAACCTAGCTTCACTGAATAAAACATTTTATGGTTTTTAAGAAGGTATGTTTTTTTTTTTTTTATTAAGTGTAATTTGTCACACACAACAAATTACACTTGTTAGTAAAACTACCAATACAATTGCTTCCCAACTACATGATTCCAGGTTCAGTCCCACTGCGTGGCACCTTGGGCAAGTGTCTTCTACTCTAACCTCGGGCTGACCAAAGCCTTATGTGTGGATTTGGTAGGCAGAAACTGAAAGAAGCCCACTGTGTGCTTGTGTGTGTGTGTATGTATATATATATATATATATATATATATACACACACACACACACATATGTGTGTCTTTGTGTCTGTTTGTCCCCCCCCCACCATCACTTGACAACTGATGTTGGTGTGTGTATGTCCCTGTAACTTAGCAGTTCAGCAAAAGACACTGATAGAATAAGTACTAAGCTTACAAAGAATATGTCCTGGGGGCGATTTCTTCGACTAAAATCCTTTAGGACAGTGCTCCAGCATGGCTGCAGTCAAATGACTGAAACATGTAAAAGAATACTGAATTTTCAAAAAGTAAATTTGTGTCTTTTGCATCTACATACACACATAATTTAAAATATGTGAATGTTATATGTAGAAGTGTTCCACTCTCAATCAGTGGTGCTGTACCCTAGCATTTAATATTCAAATTTTAATTTTAGCTGCAATATTTTAAGTAAAAAGCAAGAGGGTGTATATTAGATGTCTTTAAAAAATCTTCCCCTGCCATAGTGTGAACATAAAGAGTTAATCAATTTTTTAAACTTTCACCTTATTAACTTTATTTTAAATATGATTTTTCTTTCTATAATTCACAAATTCAGTGCCATTTTCACTGTTATTGCTTTTCTGAGGTTTTTCCTCCAGGTTAGCTCTGATAGAGCAGATCTATGAACAAAGGCACTCTTGCTATGTCATTCCACCTCTTTATTTTGGACTAGATTATCCAATATATTTTAATTTTAAGAGATGGTAGGGTATGTTTTGAAATCTGGTTGGATCATTATAGAGCAAAATTATTTCAATTTTACTGTAGATGTTTTAGAATTGACATTAATTTCTTTCTTTTTCTTTTCTTTTTTCATATTCTAGCATGACAGCAAAGATTGAATATTATATTAGTTTTAATACATGTGTTTCAGTATATGAAGATAGAATAGTTGGACATGCTTTGATATACATGTTTCAAAAGTTATGATCAGGTTTAGTAAAGTTTAACGTGTGCAAATACAGACAAATGGAAGAAAATGATGCTACTGAACCTATACAATATCATTATTGGAGATTTTTAACCCTTTAACTGCAAAATTAAATTTCTTGCTTATTCCAGTAATGACGTTAAATATCTACCAAAAAATACAATTGGTATTTTCGGCAAGTTACATTTTCTAGGTAGACTTGACTTATTTGAACAAAAAATAGGTTGGTGTATAAAACTGTTTTCCACAGTTAAGAGTAATGAAATTTTGGGTGGATATATCTGATTTCTACTGTTAAAGAGTTAAATGTTTTCTTCAGAGATAGGTAATAAGACATGATTTCTTATCTAAATTCAAAGATTTGCCTATAATTATGTTTTTTCAGGGATTTATACTGTCTCATATCCTATAGATATATATTTAGCCTTTATGCTGTTTCACTTTATACCTGTTCTGTAGTAAAATTAAGATTTAAAAAAAAAAAAAATTCTCAACTTTAATTTGAAATTTCTTGTAGGACAAACGTCACCAATCAGATGCAGTGGATCGTCCCCAGTTACAGAGGTGGTTGGACACCTTACAGAAAGCAATGAAAGGTAACCTACTTTAAATTATATTACTTTCTTGCCTTTTACAGCTGCTAATTTCATATTGTTAGAAAATAAATTCACTTCTATTCTATTTACTAACTTGTATATTAATATCATTGTTAAATATTTGTCTTTTTACACTAGAAATATTTTATTGGAATTTCAAAATAGCACAACTGCAGCCACCATCATGTTAGTGAAACTCTGTTATAAGTCTTAAGCAACCAGTACTTCACCAATCTTTTGTCTATTTAATGGTACTTTTCTGCATCAACTTAGAGCACTTTTTCATCTATATACCTGTACCATTGTAGTTGATTCTCATGCTCATATTGATGAATGTTTTCACTATATGGTAATTTTCTCAAAAAAGTTATATATATATGTTTATATATATTTATATTTATTTATATATATATATATATATGTGTGTACAAGTATGTGTATACACGTGTATATGTGTATCTTGTCTGTGCTTTAGCAAAGCATTACTGATGGTGACATTCTTTGTTGACAGTAGGACTGGCTACTTTGTGCTTTCAATAAAGAAAGTTTATATTTGATATACATGTCAGTTTTGGCAGCAAACGGAGCATCTGTACACAAGAAAATGATGCTGCAAATAACAATTTTTGTTCAAACTCATACTAGCATGGACACATAGATACACAGATGATTTTGTATTAGTTGACCTATCTTGCCAGGCATCTTTGTTTCTACCTTCCTTTTTTTACTCTAGGTAATCTAAAAATTGATTTTGCTATTTTGTGTATATTCCTAAAGTTTACTCTGTAATTATATGTTGTTTAATTATATATTGTAGTGCTTTCTCAGTTAAATCTTGTGGAACAATTGGAAGCGGTTGCCCGGCAAGTTGGATTAAGTTTTACTCCACCCAGTGGACCCGAATCACAGTTGTTTGTTGGTTCTGATATGTTTTATATCCAAGTAGCAATGGACAAAACTGGCATGGCTAAGGATGTTAAGATAGCTCACCAAGGAGAACCAAAAGTAAGTGTGTTTCTTATATGTGTGGGGTTCCCCACCCCCATTTCTTTTTATCAAAAATAGTAATATTCATTTATATATAGATTCTAATTTTTTTGTTATATATAATCAGAATGGGTAGAAAAATATCAATGACTAGCAGTATCGCCCGGCGTTGCTCAGGTTTGTAAGGGAAATAACTATAAAGCATTTTTAGAGAGTTATAGCCAAAAAATAGCAAAAAAATGAGAAAAAATGATGGTAAATTTTTTTGGAGAGTTAAAAAAGGTGGAGTTGCGTCCCCTAGACAGTTTGTGGTTTGTGTTTCTGATTCTCGACCCCATGTCGAATTTATCGATTTTTTTCAGAACTTGGGGAACTTTTAAAAATTTTCTCTGCGTTAGTTTTGAATTATGACATTGGGCTATGTGTGTGTCAAGTTTCATCAGAATCGGTTGAAAGCCGTGGTCAGGGTGAGGGTACAAGCAAACAGACACACAGAAACACGCACAGACAAACTGCCGTTTATATAGAGAGAGATTTCTGGAAAAAGATAGAGTTGTATTAACAATGCAACACTAGAAATGTTCATGTGATTTTTTTTTCTTTTTAATATATAAGAAGTAATTACTTCATGGAATGTATGTGACTATGTTTGTGGCTATGATATGAAGAGCATATCCTCTTTTTATGAATTCTCATTGTAAATGTTAGAAAATTGGTGCGTGGAAAAACCAAAGCCCAGAACTGCCTGAGCGGTGTCAGTATATTGAAATAAGTTCATTACGTTTGTTTAAGATTGGTGTAGGTTAGTGAATAGTATTAAGTTTCTCTGACAAATATCACAGTACATCAATCAGTTCTCAAATGCAGGTGTTTTGGCTTGTGTCACACAAGTAATAGTGGTGGTTTGTTTTATCTTTTATTCAGCAAATTTATTTTTAAAATGTGGGGTTCTCAAGTGTCAATGATTTATGAACTTTTCTTGTGACATAGAGTACTTGTGAACAAGTCTCCTTTGAATACAACATATCTTACCAATCCATTTTTAGTACAGATCACCGCTTGGTAAAGAAGGCTTTTTCCTTTAGCAGAGGATAATGCAAACTTGGTCCATGGCATTGTAAATTCATAAGTTCATGAGGTTTTGGATATGGCTAACATAAGGAAAAAATTATGCAAAATATTTAGCCAACTGAATCTAAGAACTACAATTAACACTAACTTTAAAGAAGTTAATTTACTAGACATTAATATGAATTGTAGTACAGGCGAATTTAAACCCTACCATAAGCCAAATGAGGATACCCCCGATATTGACATAGGCTCTAACCACCCACCATCAATAATCAAACAATTTGTTAATAGCATTAGTATGTAAGTTTCCAACTTATCCACTGATAAAGCTACACTCAAAAAGCTTCTCCATGCTACAATGCTGCATTAGAAAGGTTCAGTTTAAGAGTAATATAACCTATATTGAATCAAGTGTAGATAGACCAAGAAGATGTAGACAGACGAAAATTTTATGGTACAATCCCCCATAGAATATGAATGTAGCCACTAATACAGTTAGAAAATTCCTGACACTCATAGATTACCACTTCCCTCACTCACATAAATACCACAAGATCTTCAGTAGAAATATGGTCAAATCTACATAGTTGCCTCTCCAACATAGGGTTGATCATTTTCAACTACAATAGTTATAGCAACATTGGGAACATCCACAAAGATCCTGTAATTGTAGATCTTTAGACTGCTGTACCCTGAACAATAGGTGCCTGGTAAAAGAATTAGTGTACAAGGCCAGCATTATGGATTTGATTGGAATAAAAGACCTTCAACATCTTTATCCAATATGATATGGACACTTAAAGAGAGGAATGTGAGCAAACCTCATATATACTCAAACATAGCTAAGGCCAGCAAAAACAGGGGACGGGGAGGCAGATGCAAGCCCTGTATTATCAAAAAACTAAATATCATAACATCAACAGCGAACATTTTAAATATTAGGGAGGAAACCTTCTCCCCCTGCATGCACAAGCAACAGTTCACATTTTGAAATTTCAAGTATGGTCTCCCACCCACTTGGCTACCTCTCCAACCTGGATAAGTTTTTTTTTTCTCTGGACATGAATCATAGCATTATTTGAACATTATGACACATGCCCACATAAACTTATATTGGATTCGCTCATTACACAAACATGTGCATTGTATACATTCATGTCATCACAAGATTCACTAAATACACACACACACACACACATGTGTTTTTGGTTGAATAATAGAAAACTTACTGAAAATGCACTCTTTATTTTAATGTGTAAATGCTGTAGTGAAATATATTTAATGACCACAGATTATATAACATCTAGTAAACGATATAGCTGGTTCAGCCACCAAAAGTACCTGCCTTTGATTTAAAAGCATATATCACTACATTAGAATGAGAAATTTCTCTCTTTTAAAACAAAATATTATTTTGCTTTTATTTCAGAGCTGTCAAGACCTTCAGGAAGTTCTCAGGTAAGATGTCTTCTTTTTTCCTGTTTTATACCAATTTGTTTGAATTATTTTTGGTGGAAGAAAATGTATTTCGTCTAGTTGATACATTTCAGCTTCTAGAGTTCTTTATAGAAAGATGTGCAATGCGTAAAAGTAATGCCAAATATAAATATATATAAATGATGAAATGTGTTGATAGATTATTGACTTATTCTAGCATTTATTATTGTTTATTCATTTATCTATTTTATCACAGTTTGGCTAACTACATACTGTGGGTTATATAGCAATAGTTGAAGTTAAGAAGTAATGTTGAATTCTGTTTCTCTCTATAATGCTCTTTATAATAATAATAATTATTATTATTGTTATTCATCTAGCGGTACATTATGGCAAAGTTAAAAGATCCAATTATTCAATTCGGTTTACTCTTGCTCTCATCCTATTTCTGGACTCTCTCTCTCTCTTTGTTAACCACTGACTTTTACCATGTCAACTGTTGACTAGTAGCTTACTTTGTTTTTAAACGTTTCAGAGAGGAAGTAGGAAAGAAAGAGAGAGTGAAAGAGACAGTGAGTGGTGATGGCGTTCGTTTTGTGTTTTTAAATGTTTCAGAGAGGACGTATGAGAGAAAGAGAGTGAAAGAGACAGTGGGTGGTGATGGCATTCAGTTTGTGCTTTTAAATGCTTATCATATCACAAGAGAAGTAGATACATAGACACATACACACATTGTTAAATTAAAAGCAGGAGAGAAGAGGGACACAAAGGAAGTGAAAGAGAAAGAGAGAAAGACAGTAGATACATAAATCCAAAGAAAAGTTCTTACATAGATACATAGACACAGCAAATATTGGCTGTCAATTTCACTTTCCATTACCACACGAGGATAAAATTAACTCACTGAGTACTCTACAGACATGCATAACATTAATGTAGTTCTCAGGGATTTTCAGCCTCTCACAGAATATGACAAGGTTAACTGGGAAGATAGTTTTTGTGTGTGCAGATGACAGGGACAATAAACACCAAAGATATGCAGAAAACAGATTCCGTCACATGTCATTGGGGGAAAACTAAAAGTAGTTGATAGCTTCCATTACCTAGGTGACCAAGTCAGTATCAGGGATGGATGCTCTGAGAGCATAGCTGCTAGAATAAGAATAGCCTGGGAAAAGTTCAGAGAGCTCCTACCTCTGCTGGTGACAAAGGGCCTCTTGCTCAGAGTAAAAGGTAGACTGTATGATGCATGCGTGCGAACAACTATATTATACAACAGTGAAATATGGGCTGTGAGCACTGAGGACATGCGTAGGCTTGAAAGATATGAAGCTAGTATGATCCACTGGATGTGTAATGTCAGTGTGCTTACACGACAGAGTGTAAGCGCCCTGAGAGAAAAGCTGAACATAAGGAGCATCAGCTGTGATGTGCAAGAGAGTCAACTGTGCTGGTATAGCCATGTGAGGCATATGGATGAGGACAGTTGTGTGAAGATGTGTCATACCCTAACAGTTAAAGGAATCTGTGGAAGAGGTAGACTCAGGAAAACCTACGATGAAGTGGTGAAGCACAAACTTTGAATGATGAAAGTGACTGAGACCTTTGGAGATATGCTGTGCTTGAGAAGACCTGTTGAGTCAAGTGAAATCGTTGTGGCCAATGCCAGTGCCATCTAACTAGCACCCATGGTGGTGGCACATAAGAAACACCATTCAAGCGTGGTCGATGCCATTGCTGCCTGACAGGCTTCCATACCAGTGGTATGTAAAAAGCACCATTTGAACATTATCGATGCCAGTGCTGCCTGACTGGCCCCTGTGCTTGTGGCACATAAAAGTATCCTCTACCCTCTCTGAGTGGTTAGCATTAGGAAGGGCATCAAGCTGTAGAAACCTTGCCAGAACAGAACGGAGCCTGGCGCGGCCTTCTGGCTTGTCAATCTTCAGTCAAACTGTGCAACACATGTCAGCATGAAAAACGGATGTTAAAAGATGATGAGGATGAGATAGACAACACCAATAATTCCTAAAACTGACAGAGGTACCCAGCCATTTTAAGTTGAGCTGTAAATCACACATTCCTTTACACATACTTTGATCAAAACAAATCTCATTAGGCAACTGTATCCATGATCCAAAAACAGGTCTGTAATGTGCAAAATATAATGGAAAATTTATTTAGTGAAATCTTACACAAGAAACCACAATTTTCTGTGCTTAGCAGTTGAGTCATTTCTTTTACTGAGTTTGTGGAGTAGGAAGAGGTTACATTCTGGCTACAGTTAGGAGTTGTGTGGTGTTTTTAAACGTTTTTATGTTTTTCTTTTATAATTATAGTTATGATGGTAAATTTGTGTTGTGATTGTTTCAAAGCAACTGTAGTTTATTTTCATGTTATTCTTATCAAATAACATATTTATAGCTAGTGGGATTGTCAAACATAATCTTAAGTTTGTGAATTATTACTTTATTCTATATGTACTTTTTTAAATGCTTATATATTTGTGTTGCCAGCCATTTTTCACTCTTTATGCCCTTGTAGTTGTTTCAATGACAAATTCTTGAGTGAAATTAAATAAGTATTATTTTGTAAACTTAAGTAAATATTTACAAAATATTGTAAAAATTATGGAAGTCATACAACATAAAAATGTGCTTTTCTTTGCTGCTTTATGTTTTTTAGCCGAGGTGATTTCAGTGAATTTACTTCTCATTTGGAAGGTTTATGTCAAATCTACAATATATCTGGTGACAAGTAAGTTGAAATGTTTATTTTATAAGTTATTTTGTTTTGAGGCTATAAATTTATTTATAATGTTAGTTAACAACCTATACATTTAAACTGGCCATCTCTGGCCAGTTTAAATACTTGTTTTATGTTCAAACTAGCCATATCCAGCATCTCACACCTACCATGCAATCTCATGAAAATAATTGCATCTTCAAAATCTCAGAGCTACAAGATAATACATGATTAATTTTTTAAAATGTGAATAAAAAACCATTACATTTGACAGTGTAATATGAATGCTAAAGGCTTAATTATCTCTTTTCAAATATCTGTCCCTGTGAATTAAGTTTTCTCCTATTTGATCCTCTTGATACTTTAACATTGTACATTCTGACTAAATATCATTTGTGAAATGGTATCACTTAACAGTAATTAATTTTGTATGAATTTCTGAGATGGAAATTTACTATTGTATACTGTTCTTTTCAATCTTTTACCCTTGTTTTCATTATTAGTCACAACATTTTGGTTGTATCCTTTCACCTTCCTCAGGTGCTAACCATAATTTGCTAATGTTCTTGTAATTTGAAACAGATTTTATTAAATCCACAGAAGTACATTGTTCTCAATCTTATTCTCCTTTCTAATTACTCCATATCTTATTCTCCTTTCTAATTACTCTACTACTCTAGTACATTATGTTTGAAACACAGTTTGTGTCTGTAAAGAGAGTAATTGACTGACTGACTCAGGTATTGAACTCATGCCCTTAATGCATAAACACATATATTCACTATCTCATTGTCTTGTGGGAACTTTAACCTTTTAGCATTTAAACCAACCATGTCTGGCCTAGATATTCTTCCTGTTTTATATTCAAATCAGCCAGATCCAACATCTTACACTAACATTACAATGTCATTCTAAAAATAAATAATCACATCACCAAAATCTCAAAGCTACAAGCTAATACAGAATTCATTAAAAACAATGTGAATAAATAAGTATTACATTTGACAGGGTAATCTGAACTCCAAAGGGTTAAACATATTGTCACACATCTTATCTTTCAGCGTTGTTTCTATTTGGGTTCTTGACCATCCTTTGCTGACTACAAATGATCAGCCATCCTTGATATGTCTGTCTTCCTACAGATTATGGCTTTATAGAGAGAGCAGTAAAATAAGTTTCTGAAATAAATCTCAGTGGTCACCATAATTTGATGGAATCTCTATTTTATTAAGGCTGCCATACTTATTGGAACATGGTCAATGTTTACTGGAATTGGTCTGCTTTGTAAAAAAGAACAATGAATGTAATACATCACAAGCAAATAAAAGGGAAAGATTAAGAAGTATTGATAAAAATGAAACTTAGAAAAGAAAAAAAGTTTCTTTGCTGCTACAATTTGAAAAGATATAGGAATTCAACCATACACTCTTATGTGCACCAATTATGAGAACATTATTGAATATGACAGGCCCCTTAATGTGAAGACTAGCAATGAAACATGACTATTAGTCTGAGTGCATGTGTGTATTGAGACTTATTGCTTAGATTTATTGAATATTCCAGAATCACTGGATTTGTTTAACTTAATGAGTACAGTATCCTACAATAACTATGTTTCGTTTCCAATAACCTATAGAATATTCCCTCTTTAGTTCTGTTCGCTTTTTATTTTTAGCATTATGCGTTAATGTGTATATGAACATTGTTCAATTGAGTGGAAACAGTGGTACCTTATTTTAATTTTTTTTTTAATTTATGAAAATATCAGAAAGCTGAGTAAACTTTGTATTGAACTTGCAGAATATGTCGCTGTGCATGTAGTAATCAGATGAACAAAATAATATCTCATGTTTTCATGGAATATGTATTGTGTAGTTGATAGTGATCATCACTGATGTGAAAAGAATGGCACCTAGTAGCTGTTAAGATTTCAGTTCCTACAAGCATGTTGTATGGCCCAAACAACTCCAAATGTTTATCAAAAAATTTATGCACATGGTAACTGGTTGATGTTTCCAAAACTCGTTTTAATTTTGAAGTGTTAAAAACTTCCATAATATGTTGTTGGCTAAAAATTTTCTTCTAATTTTAGGAAACAGAAAACCAAAACCTTTCTTGCGCTTCAGTCTTTGGAATGTGATTTAAGCATGCTTGCACAACTACAGAGGTAGGATTTTATTCTTATGAAAACCTCTAAGAATTTTATATTTTGGCTAAATTCTATTTGCATTTATTTCAACAAAGATGTTCTTCCATGAAAGAAGATTTATTTCTTGGAATATCTATTTCTATTGAAAATTTCTATGCAGAAAGTATTTCTAACTGAAACATTTATTATGCATAAAAGAAAACAGTGTCTTCATATATAAGTATGTCTAGTTGAACAAATGTTAGGATTTGATGCCAGTGTGTTTTAAAAGATAAGAGTGTGTGTGTGTGTGTGTGTGTGTGTGTGTGTGTGTACATATCTGCACATCTATGTGTGTTTTGTATGTGTGTGTGCGTGCGCGTGCGTGACACATATGCACACTCGAGTGAATGGGGATTTTGGCTCATTCAGATGTATTTACTAATCATAAGTAAAGTAAATATATAAAATTGGTTTCAAATTTTGGCACAATGACACCAGTTCCAGGGGAAGGGTCAGTTGTACATTGATCCCGGTATTAATAAAAGGGGAAGTAGACCTCAGCCGAATTTGAACTCAGAACCTTTTTATCATTAATTAAAAAAATCTTAGGGTAGCAAAAATATTTATAGAAAAATTCTTTGTTACCAGTGGTCTAGTCAGAAGGAAAAATTAATTATAAAAGGTTTTTGGCTAAGTTTGAAAGAAAATCGGCAATTTATTTACTGCCGGATAGTTCCACACTTACGCGGTCGATTTGAAAGATTATAACATATAGACATGTGGCATGTTACTTATCGCCTCGTATCTATATGTTTGATCCTTGGCATCCTGTCGAAGCAGCGCCAGATATAAATTGGAATTATTTTATTTTAATTTATATAAGATTGCAGAAACTATGCATAGTCTAGGAAAAATAGGGTAAATGTTTTTATTTTTCATTCCCTTCGAGTATTTAGCCCTAATTAGTGGTTTGGATTTTAACTGTTCTTTCTAGCGTAATGGATTCCTATGATGGAAGCTTCTTAATGTACACTGTATTTTATATATATATATATATATATATATATATATATTCTCTTTGTTTTTCTGTTGTCTCAGCTCAGAGCTGTGGCACTTGTTGAAGAATGGAGTTTGATGTAGCTACTCTCATTTGCACCTCTTGCCGCGAGGTAGGTTCAACTGGGAATCTTGACAGGAGAAGGTCCAACCTTGATTTAAAAACACCTGCATCTACTTTGTGCAGGTAATGGATGTTTCATCCGAGAAGGTAACATTCTTCCAGTGATCTAGGCACCAATTCAGTAGGTTTTTACTCCACTCTAAACAGTTTGCAACATTTGTTTTTGGAAGTAGCTGTTTTCTTATTGCAGCTTCCCATAAAATCTGGCTTTATCCAGCTCCCAGTGAGCAGTTTTTGTGGAAACTGGGTTCTCGAGGTGGTCATTAAGCTCTGCAGTTATTCTGGATTTTGGTTTTGACGAGGTTTTCCCCTCTTTCTCAAAGGCTGTCATTACTTTCGAGACAGTACTTCTTGATACACCAAACATTTCGGGTGTTTTCATTACGCTAGTGCCTGCTATAGGAGCACCAACAATTTGACCTCTTTGAAAGTGTGATAGATTTAGCATTTTTAATGAATTTTAATTACGTTTTTCTCATGATATCTGAAAAGAAACAGCAATTTTAGCAAAACATTACTTTGTCCAACCCCTGTATATACATATATATAGTTGAAATTTGCAGAAAAACAAAAGATGAAGCCAGGTGAACAAGAAGTGTCTTAGTTTGGTGCTTGGGAAAGTGAAAAAGTCTTTTACATTTCAAACCTACACTCTTCACCAAAAAGGAATATGAGAAAATAAACAGAGAGAGAATAAAAAAAAAAACTTACGTTATTAGCAGTCAAGCATGTGCTACGTGCTTATGTATGCGTATACATGTGTATCTATATCACTGTGTTTGTATGTGTGTGTGTGTGCAAGTTTGAACCTAGTGTATGTGTCATAGCTGATAGTAAAGTGTATGTGAGCTCATGTTGCTAATAGTTGATTATTGAGCATGAATGATATTCACCTCAACAATAGGAAATGCAGATTTGATTGGTAGTGTATCGTTTTGATAATATTTTCAGTGATGTGATTTTCTGTTTTTTATTTTATTGCAGTATCATTGTGGGTGATTCTAACATTATTTTTCGATCTCCACTTGGTATCCTGTTGCCACGTAAAGGTGGTCGCCCGATGAAGCTTATTTATTTTGTTTCTCCATATGATCTTCTTGATCGTAAAACTAAAATAAAACATCCTCTCACAATAGATGGTATGTATTCTACAGGCTTTTTTCAAAAATTGCTTTGAATGGACTGTTCTTTTTTTATTCTTTGTGAATTTAATTACTAATAATAGTAAACATCTCTAAGAAAAATGAAAAAAATCCCTTGGCTACTTATTGCTTATTTAATTGTGAAATTCTAAAACACAGAAATTTCAGTATAGTCATAGACATGCAACAATAAATTTGAATTAAAATTATGTATTAAGCTTGAAGTATTTCATAAGGAACTGCTATGGAACAAAATTTAAGATAAATTCTTTTTCAAGATAATTTTTTGTCTCAATTATGTGTCTACTTTGAATCCATTTTTATTTAAAACAAAGTACAATATATTCCAATGTTAGATCAATTTATACTAGGGATAAATAGTTTAGATTGATTTATTCAATTCATTTGCTATTTTCTCTTCTTTGATCTGTTTGTTTTAGAGTGTCTGATTGCATTTTCAATTGTTAATGTATTTTGTAGCCATCACAGAACATCAGTTGGGACAAAGTGTCACAGTATCAATTGAACACAGTTCCCTGAATCGCTTGCAAACAATGCCTTTGATGACAGTTGTGAAAAACCAAGATGGTAAAAGGTAATGTATGATTACTCTGTCAAATGTAATTCTTATCTATTCCTATTGGTTTGGCTTGATCAGACTCGGTATTATTTTGTAACTTTAATTTTTTACATATTGACTTGAAATTTTATTAGAAGGTGGTTACTTAAATACCAAGGATTTACAGTTATTTTTACCTGGGTGTTTTATCTATGGACAAGTGAAATTAGTTAATTGGTGTGAAAGCTATAACTTTACAGTAAACATGAAAATGGAACCTTTTATGTGTTTTACCTGTTTGTTTTGTTACTAAAATTAATCCCAGATATTGACTTCCAAGAATTTGCCACTTTTTCTAAGCAGGTATATTAGAGTTAATTGAAATGCAAAGATAATCAGTACAAGATGTTATTCTTTCTCTGTATTTCATTAATTTTCATTGAAAATAAAGAATAAAACTCTTTCATTAGTCAATATAATATTTGCAATTTATAAAGTACATTTATAGAAAAGAATGTGTCCAATAATATAGGCTTGTATGTGAGACACAGGTGAATACAAGTGTGTAACATACTGAAAATTAATATATATTTCCCAGTTTCATATATTATTTGTACTTAAAGGTGTAGAATATATAAAAATGGCATTTCTGTCGATCTTGAAAGTATTTTTATTCTATACTCCTGTCAAGAAATTGTCCTGGTACAAAGCCACTTCCTACAGTACCACCCTTCCCGCAAAAGACCTTTGTCTTGCAAGGTACTTGGTGACCTCAGTGGTGCGGGTGCCATGTAAAAAGCACCCAGTTCACACTGTAAGGTGGTTGGCATTGGGAAGTGCATCCAGTCTTAAAAGCCATGCCAAAGCAGACAGTGGACCTGCTGTCAAACTGTCCCACCCATGCCAGCATGGAAGACAGATATTAAATGTTGATGATGATTGTATTCTGTGTAGCTCTCAGAGAAAAGCCCAATTAACCTAGCTTTTAGTATTTTGACAATAAATTACAAGTGGAAAGAAAAGTCTCATTTAATTTCCTTTTTACTACAGTTTATTTTACAGCAGTCTTGATGAAATGCAATATAGATTCAATATTTATTTGGACATTACCTGCAATTATTCAGTTTTGCGCATTCTGATTTTTAAGAACTTGCTTTTAAGGAAATAAAGTTACTCTAATTTATGCCAGAATTACATTTATTTTTCTATTACAGCCTGCCATCTTTCTCAGGATTAAGCAACATGAACAGTTGTATGCTTCCAGCTTGCTTTGTACTGACTCTACGAACACCTCTCACTGTTCTGGCTTCATTGTTGCAAAAGATTGAATCAATAACAAGTGAGTTTTTTAGAATTATTAAAACTACTGTCAGTGGCATTGTGGTGTTCACCATGATCTTAGCTTTTTGTCTTTATGTTTCTGCCTATTTTATTTGGTAATTACTCTTCTCATAACATTAATATATATGCACCCAAGGAAACTATTCTTGTTTTATCCATGAAAAATTAAAATTATAATTTTCAAGTTAACAAGGATCATGAATGCTTACAATTTTTCATTTTCTTGAGAAATTTAAAGAAATTGAATCTAATTTAAATGAAGGTTCAAAGCCAGTCTGTGTGATTGTGTGTGACACACACGTATATATACATACAGCTTAGATTTTTGCCTATAATTATTGGAGAATTTGGCTTCATAACTAATTATCAGTACTATTCTTGGGAAGCTGTGATTCGAAAACCAGAAAGATGAAACCTAATCAGAAGATTAAAGAACAAGGTGCCATCAAAATATGTAAAACAATCGTGAAGTTCAACATGTGTGCATGCTAAACACACACACACACATGTGTGAGTACCCTGTCTGATACTGTCTAAATTCCAGTGAAAGAGTTTCTTGGTTAGAAACAGGCTCCTTCTCCATTGGTGAGAAATTCAAAAAATAAAATATGACAGTACACCTATGTATATAACAGTCTTATGTACAGATTCTTTCAGAATTTTCACTCATGAGGTTTAAATCAGCTTAAGCCAAATCCTTGTGGCTGCAAAGCAAACTTCTTCACCATAGTGTCAGGCCTGTATGATAACACTAATAAAAAGAGACCCAATATATGTTCATAGAACTTATTCAAACTCTAGGTGTTTTGCTTATTAACTAATTGTGTGTGTATAGTTAATGGAATACTATGCTGGCCTACATGAAGTGTTGATGAGGTGATAGCCTGGATTATAATTATCCCCTCAAATTTTATGTGTATATAAAATTTGAGGGGATAATTATGATGTAGGCTATCAACTTGTCAATACTTCATGTCGTAACCTGGCTACCACAGTACTCTGTCAATTATAAACACATACACACACATGCATGGTGTGTGTGTGTGTGTGTGTGTGTGTGTATAACCAGCCAGCCACCTAATTCCTTATCAATCTGGTGAGCACTTGCAGATTAACTACATTCTCACCACATACAAGGATAGGCAGATGCTGGTAAATGCAAAGTCCTTCCTCAATGAGGAATGTACAACTATGTGTGGTAGATGTGCAGGTACACTGAACACTAAGAATGTATAGATAATAGACCCCAAATATCCAGGGTGATCCTTAGAAATAGCAGATAGATTTCATTACCTGAGTGACTAAGTTAACTGTGGAGGAGGAAGTGTAGTTGCTAGAATAAGAACAGGCTGGGCAATGCTCAGAGAGCTACTACCATTGTTGGTAACAAACAGCTATGCAACATGTCAGTGAAACATGGGCTATAGCTGCAGATAACATGCAAAGGCTTGAAAGAAATGAAACCAGCATGCTTGATGATACATCAAGCTAAGTAAAACTGGATGGGTAATGTAAGTGTATGTACAACATAGTGTAAACATCTTAAGAGAAAAATTGGGAACAAGCGGCATCAGAAGTGGTGTACAAGAGAGAAGACTGGACTGGTGTAGCCATGTGATGCATATGAATGAGGACAGCTGCATAAAGAAGTACTGATCTCTAATTGTGGAGGGAACTTGTAAAAAGAGTAGACACTGGTAGACATAGTACAAAGTGGTGAGAAAGGACCTTCAGACATTGGGCCTCACAGAAGAAATGACAACGGATCGAGACTTCTGGTAGTTTGCTGTGCTGGAGATGTAACGTCAAGCTAAGTAAAACTGGCCATCCATACATACAGGCATGTCCTCTATATCCCTCTCTTAGCTGAGAGATCCTTCCCTTGAGGGCTCATGAGTGTTGGTGTCGCATAAAAGGTACTCATGCTGGTGCCACATAATATGCACAAAGTACACTCAATAAAGTGGCTGGTATTAGGAAGGGCATCCAGCTGGCCAGCTTCTGTCAAACTCTTCAACTCCTGTCAGCACAGAAAATGGACATTAAATAATGATGTTGACACACACACACGCACACACAATATTCCTAAAAATGTTCAGATTTCCAACTTTCTTCCAAGTATGTGAGAAACCTCAAAATATCTTTGTTTACATTCTGTGTAACGATTCATTTCTGCAGTAATCAATTACAAAAAAAAAAAAAAGTAAAAAAACATAATGTAACAGTTTTGTTTTCTTGGAAAGACCAGCTAGGTCTAATATCTTCCTGTTAACATGGGAAAAGTGGACACTGAATTGATAATAAACCTTCCAAATTTGCTTTCTAATATTTATGAAAAGCAGTTCTATAATGAATTGACTGGACATCTAAGTGAATAAAGTAATATACTACAACATTTTTATGATAATTAATTAGATGTTTGTTTTAGAGGTGGAGATATTTAATTAGGCTTTGTGTGAAATTACTTTGATTTTATGTTTAAACTAGTAAAATTTCAACTTTAGTGAGAGGTAAAAATTTGTAGAAATTAAAATTTTGTCTTGATGGTTCTTTTGCAGATATGGAGGTTCCACGAATATCAGAAGGAAAGAAGCTGTTATCATTGTTGATTGAGACCATTTCATGTCAACAATTATTTAACAAAAAGGAGCTTTATGTTGTTAGTAATGTTTCATATTTTATATTCCCTTTATAAATCCCGAGGATGCTATGTTTTTAAAAATCAAACTGGATCTTATGATTCAATGCTGGCCAACCTTTGTTGCAAATGTTCCCTCCCCTTGCCCCCTCCAAATCACTTGGGTCCTTGCTACCACTCCTCCTTTCCAGTTCTACACTTATGTTATAAAAGTAGTGAATTGAATTTGAAATGCATGTCAACAATTTTATCATTTTATTTATATCAGTAGTTTTTATTGATGTCAGTCAAAAGGGAATTATTATGATAGCACACATTAATATTAAAATAAAAATAATTAAAATTGTACATATCATTTATTAATATGATCTCTAGTGGGTGATGGCTAGCAGTAATTTTTGCAACATTAGGTTTCAAATTTGATAAAAGAAATCATAAATCCTCCTACAGCATTATTTCCATTTGGTTTCTTTTCTTGGTTAAAATTTGATTTATTGCACTAAAGCATTTGTTGTCAGATAAGAGGCACAGAAAAGCAGTAAAAAATAACTTGGTTTTAATCCATAATATAGGATACTTCAGACTACATTGCAACTGCATATCACACCAGCTTTGATTTCCAAGTATCATCATCTTTATTAATGGTGGTCTTTTTTTTTTCTATTATGCACACAAGTGGGTTTTTTATTCAGTTATTAAATCCTATCTCAAAATATTCTTTCATTTGTTGTAAATGTACAAAATAGGTCCTGAGAGTACCATGTTTAAATAATTGTTAGTTTTTCATTGGTCAAATGAGAGAACTCTCTTCTGTCAAGGTTTCACTTGAACAGTTCAGTTTTACTTGTATAAAATTAAGATTACTTCCTTGCATTTTCAAATCCAGGTTGTTTATCTTGCCAGTAAACTAGGAATTAATTCAGTGGTTTTAGCTATTTGGTCATTTTGGTTTACAAGTAAAAGTTCAACAATAGCATCATAAAACTGGCAGATATACTTCAAACAAGATCTTATTGACAGCCATTGAACTTCAGTGTGGAGAAATATGGCTTCCAAATTTTCATTCTGTTTCCATGATTGGCAGAACAGCCAATTGCTTAAGGCCCAAGCTTTTCTTTTGTTAACAGCAAATATTATTATGGTCAGACTTGAAAACAGCTGCTTACTAACCTTAACAACAAGGTGTTGTCTATGAATTACAATGTGATTAGTGAATAGATCAGGCACTTCCTTTTGATATCTGATACCTGGTCAGCTTGACAGTCTATCAAAGTGTATCATCAGTTGTGCACAATATCATGTTGTTGAAGAGAATGTGTTTATCTTTAATATAACTTTGAAATGCTTGATTCTGCAATTAGACTTTCCTAAAAATTCATCATTTCAAGTTACATACTGGTTTAATGACAAGTGACGAATAAGATTGTTCTTTGGAAGATCAAGCTTATGCTCTTTTGGCTGCAGTGGTGCCAAGATATTTGAAGGTTTAGGAAATAAGTGCAGGCTAAAAAAAAAATTAGATGTTAATTTTCTTGAATAACCTGTCAACTGATAATGATTAAAAAATGCTAGGTTGCTACTGATATTACATGAAATAGATAATTTATTTTAAGAAATAGCCATTTACTTACATTCAAGTAATTGGTAATAAAAATAAAAGGCACCAAAGAAAATTTCACTCCAGAGTGGGTGGATTTTTCTACACCATCATCCCAAGAGACTGTTTAACCCTTTAACATTTAAACTGGCTGTATCTGGCTCAAATATTCTACGTTTTTTATGTTCTCTCACCTGCCCTACAATGTTATTCTAAAAATAATCGTATCATTGAAATCTCAAAACTGTGAGATAATGTATGATCAATTCAAAACAATGTGAATAAATAAGCATTACATTCAATATAGTAATCTGAATGCTAAAGAATTAATTGAAAAGTCCACACAACCATGATGAGAAAGATGCTAGATCTATACCAGACACCTCTAGTTCTTAATGCATAGAATCTATCTTCCTATTAATAGCACATTGAGACATCCAAACATTTTAAAACTAAATATTTTCAAAATGAAAACAAATTTATTAAAATATCATTTTTTTTCTCTCCTTCATTGGTGATTATACACAAAGTTGCTTACCACTCAACACAAACTCCTAAACACTCCCTTGTAATATAATTTTGTTCATTGCTCGCCTCATAATTCCAAGTACCCCCATGCCTTACACCTCAAGGGTTGATACAGACCCCAATGAGAAATGTTGAAATAATTTATGTTTAATATTCAAATTCTTAAATCACTTACCTAATATAATGTTATATAAAACTAAAACTTATTTTTTTAAAAATTTCTATTTATTTATTTACCTTCTTTTTTTTCAGACTTTGCCTGATCAGCAGCATGTTTATTTCTTGGGTGGTCATCAAAGTGGTATAGAAGAGGAGGGAGTTCTTATATCAAAGATTCCTTTTACTCATCCAACCAATTTACCTAAAATTTTGTCTTATCTTCGTCAGCAAATGCTATTTAACACTGCTATTACCAGTTGTATCCGGCCTTCTGCCAAAAGAGGTAAAATATATTCAACATACTACTTCTCTGAACTGATTTGCCTTCTATCCTGCTTTCTAGAAGCAGAAAACCCTTACGTAGTTGTAAGAGAAAATATAAAAATGGAAACAAAATGATTAATAACAGTTTTAGCCTGGTATCATCATTTCGCCATTGGTGCTGGTGGCACAAAACATAGTCAGTAGGCTGTGAAGTGGTTGGCTAATGAAGCAGCAACAATGTAGGGTTTGAGAGGATTATTTAGTGTTTGTCTGTAGTCTTTTAGAGGGTAAAATAACCTCTATATCTATAATGCTAGTGTCACAAAAAAAAATGCACCTGGTCCACTCTGTAAAGTGGTTGGTATTAGAAATCAAGTTAAAATTGAGATTATGATAATGATTATACACACAGTCTTGGTGCACATTGTTGGGTAATGAGATGGAGGTATAATCAATATACACAGAGTACAGCTGGTTCCGTGACCTGTAACCCTGCAGTTTCCAAAAGACACATCACTCCACTTCGATAATGGAAATGGTGCAGAAAGGAAAAATGCATATTGACAATGGCACTAACAATAGTAAAAATACTAGTAATAAAATTGAAAAACATAATAGTGATCACCTGGATCAGCCAGGCTGTCTGGTGCCGAGTCAGCTCTGCTGGCCACAGCATTCACTCAACTCTCTTTGTGCTCTTGCCATTCTCCTCCCCGTTGTTCCAAACATTTTTTTAAAAATCATCTTCCCACCTCATTGGATCTCTTCCGAGTGGCCTCTTCTGCTCTTGTGGGTACCACTTGACAACTGCACGGGTCCGGCGATTGTCTGTGAACCCTGCAACATGACTGGCCCATCGTAGCTTTGTGTGGTGGTATTCTACGACAATGTCCTTCACTCCAGTTCTATCCCTGATCTCCTTGTTCCAGGTGTGATCTCTTAGCGAGATTCCCAACATCGACCTTTCCATGACACTCTGCACTGTAAGCAGATGCTGTTCTCTCTTCATCAAGGACCAATGCGTATAGCATTGCAGGCATGACTGTGCTGTTGAAGACACTGGCTTGAGTTGCCTTGTCTAGGTTCACCTTCAGCACATCCTTCATGGAGTTGAATGCTCTCCATTGTGCTCTTACCCTTAGTGAAATCTCATTCTTCATCTCTCACCTCATTGTGGCTTCTTGACCGAGACACACATAGCTGCTCACCTCTTCTTTTTCATTGCCTCCAACTGTTGAGCGACCAATTGGTACACCTCAGATGAAAGAAGGGAGAAAAAGTGCTGCAGTTAGTGTCGCAGGAACAATATGTGAAGGTCGTGAAGGTAGTGCAGCTGAGGGAGTCCATTAGGAAAGAATCCTGGGATCAGCTTGAGGAAATAGATAATAACTATGAGACACTGATCCAGAAGTAAGAAGAAAAACTCGAGGAGTACAAAGGTCGCAGCTCTGAAGGAGACAGGATCTTGGAGCAGACAAAGAAGCTGATGAAAAAGCAGAGAAACATAATTGTGATAACTAGCTGAAATACCTGGCTAGTCATTACTCATAGTTTTTCAGTTCTCACCAGACTATGGGTCATGAAATCCTTTCAAATTGGGTCACATAAATTCAAAATATATTTTCTATTCTTAGCTAGTAATTTCCCTTGTGTTGTTAGCTTATATGACTCTTCAGTTTAAGACTACAATTCCATATTCAATCTTATTCCACTAACCCTGTTTTGTACTAGCTTTGCTAAAACTCAGTTCATCTAATGCTACCTGATTAATTAAGAGAATACTTAGCATAGTAGGTACATGACTTGACACTTTTCACATCTCAATAGCTATTCCCAGTGGACTTTCAAAATTTTCCTGCTTTCGTTTTCTTAATCACTTCACTAAACTCATCTAAGCCAGAATGAGGCTTGGTGTCAATATCTGTATGCCTCATTTATTAAGATCAAAGTCACTTTTGTTTATGTGGTCACCTGAATGGTACTGGGCCAGTTTTATGACTGAAAGTGTGCATTGCAGATGATAAACGTATTTTGCATTTGATATCTGAAATTTTTACTGTTTTTTATATTTAATACAAGAAAAATGTATTTGTATGTTGAATCTGAGGAATCCAAAATATTTACTTCAAAATTTTCCCGAGTTTTATATACTTCTGTATCTTATAACAATTAGAATTTTAAAAATTTTCTGTGATTTACTTTTCTGAAATGTCTGCATTGAAACAGAAACTTTTGCATATGTTTTGAATTTTATAATTACAGATCTTAAAAGTGCACTGGTATTCGAGTTATCTGCTTTGTCTTTGCATCAAGTTAATGTTTCATTTGAACATCCACTACAAGATTCTATGGTTACAGGTGATTCTTTTATATCTATTATCTTGTCATTTTTAATATCTTTCTTCATAATATTCAGCATACGTAATGTAGAAATTTTGGCAAAACCTAAGAGGCTTTCAGATAATGTATTTTTCTACATGAACAACTTTATATCTAGATTTTCATGTGAAATTAAATACATTTCAACAATAATTTAAATTAATTGCATATTTTTACTATTTTACATTTCCCACTGTTAGCTTCCAAAAATTTCTGATATTAAAGCTTGTTTCATGGTGCTGGGACAAATGTTTATGGTAGCAAACAGAAAACAAGGTACTATGTATATATACTAGCAGAGATACCCAGCATTGCCCCGGATTAAAATGGCAGTTTTTTAATTATTTTACTTGCATTGTTCATGTGACTGCAGACATGCTGGAGCACCACCTTTAGTTCAAGAGATCAACCCCCATGATTTATTCTTTGTAAGCCTAGTACTTATTCTATCGGAGTGTTGTGCCAAACAGCTAAGTTACAGGAACGTAAACACAGCAACATAGTTTGTCAAGCAGTGATGGGGGTACAAATACAGACATACACATACCTATAAATATATATACAAACATATATACACATATACACACACACATATATATATAAATATATGATACATACATTTAAATATATAGAGTTGGCAAAGAGTACACTGAAGAATTCCGGGTGGAGGTAGGGGTCCACCAACGTTCAGTCCTTAGCCCCCTCCTATTTATCATAGTCCTCCAGGCAATAACAGAGGAATTCAAGACAGGATGCCCCTGGGAGCTCCTCTATGCTGACAACATTGCTCTAATTGCTGAGTCACTATCAGAGCTAGAGGAGAAGTTTCAAGTGCGGAAACAGGGATTAGAATCAAAGGGCCTTAGAGTCAACCTAGCTAAAACCAAAGTCCTAATAAGTAGGAAGGCAGGCAAACCACAAATCCCTTCAGGTAGATGGCCCTGCTTGATCTGTAGTAGAAACTCTATAAGATGTACCCTTGTAAGCTATGGACACATAAGAGGTGCAGCAATGTCAAAGGAAGGCTAACTAGGAAGATAGTTTTTGTATGTAGCAGATGTTCGGGAGCAATAAACAGTGAAAATGCGCAGAGACCAACTTCCGCCACATTCCAGGGAGAAAAACTAGAAGTAGTTGATAGCTTCCGTTACCTAGGTGACCAAGTCAGTAGCGGGGGAGGGTGCGCTGAAAGTGTAGCTGCTAGAATAAGAATAGCCTGGGCAAAACTCTGCTTGCGAACACCTGTTGAGGCAAGTGAAATCAAAATCAAATTCGATGACTGGTATCCATACTAGCAGGGCGCAAAGAGCACCATACAAGCATGATTGTTGACAGAGCGGCTAACTGGCTTCCATACCAGTGGTACGTAAAAGGCACCTTTCGAGCGTGATCGTTACCAGTGTCGCCTTACTGGTACTTGTGCCGGTGGCACATGTAAAAACATTCGAGTGAGGTCATTGCCAGTACCGCCTGACTGGCTCCCGTGCCAGTGGCACATCAAAGCACCCACTACACTCTCGGAGTGGTTGGCGTTAGGAAGGGCATTCAGCTTTAGAAACTCTGCCAGATCAAATTTATTTATTGAGCGTGACTGGTATAAAGACGTTCTCTCTCTTACTTGTAAAGGTTATAAAAGTCAAAGCAAATAGACAACTGAATGTACTTTGGGCATGTAAATAATATCTCTGAGCTATCATGAAACATGGCTCTCATCCTTAATCTTTCCTCCAGCATAACAAAGTGTATTCAAAACATAACGGACATGAACTTTGTATTACTACATGTACACTACACCTATAAAAATATGTACTTATGAAAGAAAATTCTGAAACTTAGAAAGCTGTTTATTGTTGCCACTCCAAACCAGACAACTCTTAAAAATTATATATCCAACTACCCATATGCATCTCAGCTCAACACAGCCACTCCTATTTTGCATTAAATTTTTTTTCTCCTTGTGTGATCAGCACCAGTAACATTGGCATCAGTTGTATTGGCTCTTCTCCTTCCTTACAAAATTGGATGAGGAAAAAAAAAATCATTTATAAATATATCTCTATACTCTGTGTTAATGTATAATGAAGTATTACTTTTATTTTATTTTGTTTAAGCCGAGTTTGATATGAGTGACATCACCAATCTGAAGTGCCGTGTCTGTACTGCTCTTGATGGACAGTCATTTTGTTCTGATGAATATGCATCTAAAGTATTTCACCAGTATGTATAGCATTACTTTCATTCTAATTCTATATCAGTAACTCTTTGTTTTGTAAGTAATATGTAGGAGCTTCATAATGCTATGTGTAATCTTTAAACTATCAAGTTGGATAATTTCTCAACTGCTCTACCAGTGTATTTCCTTCAGTTATCCTGTTTACCTCATACATGCTTACATTTTCCAAATGATGTTATCAGTTCACACAAAAACATTCTGACAGGCAAAACCTTACATGTATTTTTTCTTTCCACCTCTTTTACTGCTACTTCAATAGTTTCTGCTCATTTGAATTTTCCCACATTCCTATTACTATAAATAAAACCTTTTTCTCATGTACTAAATACTTTGTCCAAGCTTTCGTTCCAAGAGCTTGACTGTTTAGAAACCTTCTTCTTGCTCACATTTTCTTAACAAGCTTCTTTATCAAGATGTTTGTTGATTCTTTGAGCTGTTTTTAAATGAAGCAGGAAGACTGACAAATCGCAGATCTTTTCAGGGTGATGGCCCTGCTCTGGCCTCTCACACCTACCCTACAATGTAATTCTAAAAATAAACAATTGCATCATCAAAATCTCTAAGTTACAAGATAATGCATGATTAATTCAAAGCAGTGTGAATAAATAAGTATCACATTTGACAGAGTAATCTGAATGTTAAAGGGTTAAGGAGTTTAATGTTCAAGATCATGTTAAGAATATTCTCTTCAAATGTATCCAAAGGGTGATTATGTGGTGGAGATATACAGGCCCCAAAAGTTCTGCAGTATATTTTGCTTCTAAGAATCTTCCATTATTCTTGTCAAAGTAGAAAGCCTACTATCTCACTCTAGCAATAAGGGCATTTATTTTTGTATAGCATCAATACTAGGTATGTCTTCCTGCTTGTTGTTGGTAAAGTTTTGGGGAGATAATTTCAGATATTACTTGTCCAAGCTGAAACTTCTCTAGATTGGTGTTAGGTGAACTCACCAAAAAGGAGTATTAATATTAAATGTTATGCCCAAATGCACCACACTTTATCAGAATTTTTTACTGTATCCAGTAAAACATTCTACTCCCAATCTTTACTGTGTAAGCAAAACATGGAAAGGTTTCTCTCCCCTGTGTTGTTCCCCATCATTAGCACCTCACTCACCTATTGCGACCCCTACCTCTTGTATCACTTCACTTATTCTTACCACCCCCAATATCCCTTCAGTGCATGTCTCGATACATGTTCAGCACCATCTTTCTCACTATTGCTCTCCTCATCTTACTCTCTCAAACATCTTTCTTTATCTTACTCTGTAACTTGCTCTCCTTTCTCTTCCATCTTAGGTATTTATAAATTTACTCTACAGCAGGACACCTATCCTTGCCCTGCTTTACCTTTGATCTCACAAGTAGCTCAATGCCACCGCCACTCAATACTACTTTCCCCCTCCCATCCAAGGAGTTTTGTCTTCCAAGTTGCTTGGTGACCCTATTGGTGCAGTTGCTACATAAAAAGCACCCAGTACTTGATTGGCATTAGAAAGGGTATCCAGGTGTACAAACCATACTAAAACAGACAATTTGGTGCCTGGTGCAGCTCGCAGCCATACCAGCTTCTGTCAAGCTGTCCAACCCATGCCAGAATGGAAAATAGACGTTAAATGATCACACACACCTCTACCAGAAATCAGTTTGCCAAAACGAATAGGTCTTCTCAAGAACTGCATATCACCAGTCATCCCGTTCCTATGTCCTTCACCAATTTGTCCCATGTCTTCCTCTTTCAGTAGCCCCTCTTAAGTTATCATCACTTCTTTACATAGCTGTCTTCTTCCATACATGTCACATGTTCATACCAGTGTAGTCTTTATCTTGCACATTGCATCTAATTCCTCTTACATTCAGTTTTTCTCTCAGTACATTTGTGCTATACTATTCATGCACACAGCATTATACATCCAATGAAACATGCTAAATTCATGTCTTTTAGTTTTCTCAAGTCTTCTACATTCAAGGCCCATGTCTCACTACCATGCAACATTGCGCTTCTGACTCAAACATCATGCAGTTTGCTCTTCACTCTGAAGGAAAAGACTTTTGTTGTCAGCAGCAGTAGTAGCTCTGAACTTTCTCCAACCTGTTCTTCTGGCTACTATATTTTCAGAGCAATTATCTCTCTAGTTAAATACTTAACAAAAGCTATCAACTACTTCTAGTGAGCCATTCAGGCATTTAAGAGAAACTATTTCAGGTGTGCTCCTAGTATGTACTACTCCAATATATCACATTTAAAGCTTAAGTTCTCAGATAGCTTGTCTATAATTCCATTGCATTTCTTGTGTGTCCATAGCTTACATGGAGCAACGGAGTTTATACCTGCTCCTTTTATCAAACAGGACCATCTCCCTGAAGTTACTAGTGTCCTGTGTTCTTTTACTAAAAACCTTCATCTTTTCTAGGTTAACTTTAAGACCTCTTGAGTCTAGGTTAATTTTTCATACCTGGAATTTCTTATAGATTCAGCTATGAGAACTAGATCAGCTGAATATAGGAATTCTCGTAGACATCCAGTCTGTAATGGGCTGAGGACTGAATCTTGATGAACTCCTACCATCACATTAAATTTATCACTGAAATTAACTCTCATTTACTGCATCTTTCTACATAGTTTGTACTGCCCTCAAATGCAATTCATTTACACTTAGTTTCCTCAAATGACTACCAAATTACTGAGTGTGGTATCCTGTCGAATGCTAGCCAAGTTTTTCCTCTGCAATTGCCTTCACTAGAAAGTTTGCATCTGTAGTTCCTCTTTCAGGGACAAAGCCACAACAGCATCTCATCTAAATCTCAATCACAAATCAGTTGTGCTATGATTCTCTCTCTGACTTCAATAATCTGATCCAGTAGTTTGATTCCTCTATAGTTTCCTCTCTCTAAGACATCTTCTTTGCCTTTGCGGCAGTTTACAACAACCAGCTATGCTAGTTACAGGATGTGACACTTGCCTGTATAACTTGATTAACTATCTAGATGGTAATTATATCCTTGATGGACATGCAGCTTTCCCTCTCTTCACGTCCTTAATCGCTTTATTTATCATACTGCTGTCAGCTTGAATCTCTAGTCCCTCTGTAGGGTCATCATGAGGTAGCTCCTCTTTATCCTATGCATTCTTCACACTCAGCACAAGCACCATTTAATGTCCATTTATCATGCTTGCATGGGTTGGGTGGTTCGACAGGAGCCAACCAGTTTTGGCATGGTTTCTATGGCTGGATGCCTTTCTTAACACCAACCACTTCTCATAATAGAATTTCTAAGCCATTTTATTGTTTTTTGTATTGATAGCAAATTTGCTTTCATCATTCCAAATACATTTCTGACTATTGACTTCTCAGTTCACAATCCTGAATACTTCACACCTCTTATCCTCGCATTGCAGGTCATGTAAAAATCTCTCCCAGACTGCCTCACCTTTAGCCAAGTTACCTGTCATCTAGCTTCTCTGCGAGCCATTTACAAAAGCTCCTTAGTATTACCTTCCTTCCAAGTTTTCCAAGCCTATCTCTTACTCTTTACTACCATATCAACTGTGCCATTCCACCATCATTTCACCTTCAGTTTGGCTGGGTTTTTCCCCAGCCACATGTCTGATTTGTAGCCTTAAACAAGTTGTTTTGTAAAAAAAAGAAAAGAACCTGTTGCACATATTAATCATCTAGATATGATTAATACTTATAACGGTGGCTTATTGTGTTCACTCCCACCTCAATTCGCTATATTTTTCTCTTGGCAAAATTTAGCTTTTTGCATTATGGCATCATTATTTTGAGTAGTTTATTCTCTACCTTGCTTGTCTGTCTGTAATAAATTCTTATTCTGATAATTCTAATCACCTTTACAATACTTTTGTGCTCAGCATCTGTTATATGTATTTGTACATTTATATATACACACACACACACATATATATATATATAAAATTTCCCCTTTTTTTTTTCTTTTCAGATGCATGTCTATCCCTGTGTCATTGCGTGCAATTCTTAACAAAGTTCTAGGACAGCTGAAAAAGACAATTCCTGGGGTGAATGACTCACATATGTTACATAATATGAACTTCTATTCCAAACACATGAGTAGCTTTATGTCAGTACATCATTCACGAGTTCAATCTGTTTCAAATGACTATCGATTTTCTCGAAATCATTTGAACTATCCACATCGTTATGTAGCAGAAAAATACAAAAATAACTTGCCATACCTTGATCCTGCAAAGGCACCGCAAGAGCTGCTGGATGACATACGGGCAGATAAAGTGGCTCAGAACCCCCTGCTAGCAACTCTCCTTGATCAAGATACAGCAGCTGCATCTGATGTTCATAATAGTCCAATGTTGTCAAAATTGCTTGATGATCATACAACAGCCACTGCTTGCATGACAAATCCAACAAAAGTCCGAAAAGGTAAAAAGCGGAGAGCTGCATCAGAAATAATTGGACGTAGTCCTAAACAAAAGCATATAGAAGATAACGACATGGTTGAAGATGATCATCGGTCACTGATCGAAATTGATTCAAGCAGCCCTAGTTTGTCCAGTGCACTAAGTAACATCAGTAGCCCTCCTGAACATACTTCAGGTTCTATGGTTACTATAGACTTAACTGGAAATGGATCCTTAAATAGGGATAATGGAGCTAAAAGATTTTCCAATAACAACTCAAGTAGCTGCTTAAATAACCTTTCAGATAAATGTTTCACAAAATCACAAAATATGAAAGGAGAGATGGTGTCAATCATGTTAGAAGATATTAAACCTGATGTGATAATTAAGAAAGAATCAGAAAAAAGTAACTGTTGTCATAATCTGAACAGTATGACAAAAAATGGTGTGTCTTCTCTGGAAGATCTCTTTAGTGATTCAGGCCAACCAATCAACCCTGATGAATTTACAAATAAAGCACAAATGTCTTCAAATGATTTTTTAGAAAATGGCACCCTGTCACGAACTAACTGTGAATTGCAAACTTCTACATATAGTGGAGAAACATTGGATTTTGGGAATGATCTCTTAAACCCTGTTAGTGTATATCCTGTTAATGATGATGAAGACATTTGCCTTGAAAAATGTGATAAAATAGCTTTTGGAACTGAAATTAATAATTTTGTTCTGGGAAAATCCAGTTTATTGAGTAACTCTTCTAGCAGTAATCTAGAAAAAAGTGGTCCTGGAAATTCTCGGCCAATTCCTATTCTAGAGAAACTTGGTGAGGATGTAAAAGGAGAAAGGGACCTTATAAAACACAAGAATTCCATAGAAAGTGAAGCAAAAGTTTTGACTTCAAAAGAGGAAAGCAAATTAGATTGTTCTAACAATGTAATGAAAATACGCTTATGCACTCATGAGCCGAAGAAATCAGAAAACTGGAATTTGGTGCAAGACCTCGAAGTATCAAATCCAGCAAAGGGAAAAGAGAGTTTTGAACTTAGGTGCAATGTTGAATCCAAAGATTTTCCAAATGATAGTTTTAATCGAACTCTTAAGAATAACTCACCTCTCCATAAACATAGTGTTAATGTGCGGAACAAAGAATATCACAATAGTGATGCTAAAAGTGATAAATCAAAAAAGAAAGAGTCAAAGCACAATAGTGCAAATAATGATATTTCTGGAAAAAGGCGGAAAGAAGAGAGTAAAAAGGAAAGGAAGAAGCGCAAACAAGAAAAGAACGACGATTACTCGGAGATAGTACAGGGGGCTGTCTATCGATCTACACAAGTTGAATCGTCTTCTGACTCGAAGCCTATGCCGAAGTTAAAAATCACTAAAAGCTTCTTAAAATTATCTGTAGACAAGAAAGCATCAAATTTGACTGATTCTTCAAAACGTTCATTAGTTTCAATCAATGAAAAAGTTTCTTCAAAGTATGATTCTTCTACTTCTGAAAAGTGCTCAAGATATGAGCAAATGGATAAATTGACTGGCTCGTATTCTACTAGTCATTGTAGTAATTCAAGCAACAACAAAGAGTCGGAGAAGTGTCCCAAGCCTCACCGTGCCCCTCGCTCCTTAGCTTCATCATCACACAGCTCACAGAATATAACCGTCAACAAAGCAGATTCTAAGCTTATGACAAAAACACCTACAGTTAAATTAAAACCTTTAGTAATGCCAGTTACATCAGGTTCATCTGTAAATGTGAGCTCAGTTCGGACACCTTCAGTGTATTCTAATGCTACTCCCTCAGGTAACAAAACAACTACAACCACTGTAGCTACCAGTACAATATTATCAACATCAGCTGTTTCTTCACTCTCTTCTACATCTCCAATTACACCTAGTGCCACACTGACTAGCCGTTCATTAACATCGAAAATGACGGCCTCTTCAATTGTCACCCAAAGTAGTGTAAACAATACTTTGGCAAACAGCCCACACACAGAAAATAGTAATAGCAGTAATGTGTCTATATGTGCAACTACAGCTAGTAGTATTGGAAGTATTTCAAGCAGTTGTAGTAATTTCACAAACAATAGTAATAATAACCTAAATGTCTCCAGTTGCTGTAGTGTAAGCAGCAATAATAGTGGGAATAGTACTTCCAAAGAAATAAGCAATGCCAAAAACATTTCTATTACTACTACCAGTACGACTACTACTCCTATTACTACTAGTACTACTACTACTACTACTATTACTACTACTACTTCTTCTACTACCACTACTACTTCGATTACAACTTCTATTACTACGACAAATGCTGCTGCCCTTGGTACTAGCAGTACCAGCACCAGTAGTAGTGATAATAATTGTAGCAGCAGCAGCAGCAGCACCAGCTGCAGTAACCCCACTATTAATAATGTGAACACAAGTACTTGCCTCAACAAGACTAAAGCTGCTATCAGGTCTCGTAAAGGTTCATTATCAGCTGTGATTGATAAACTCACCAAGACAAGCACAACTAATGTTCATGTTAGTAGTGCTAACGATGGAGATATTTCTGCCAGATCAAACCCTAAAGAAGTTACGCCAACAGACGGGGATGATGATGATGATGACGACGACGATGACGATGATGATGATGAATCATTTTCTGAAAAATTTGCATCTAAGGCCATCACTACAATGACTTTAGTCGGTACATCATCAAAAGAACCACTCAATAGTAAGATAATTAACAAGGAAGTTCCAATGTTATCGGAGAGCCGACATGAATCAATTGAAAAGAAAGAATTACGTTGCACTTCGAAACGAGACTGCCATTTATCAGTGAAAAGTGATCATTTAAGCAAAAGCACGGGCAGCAGTTGTAATAGCAGTAGTAGTTCTGGTGGTGGGGATGGTGGTGGTTACAGTAACAGCAGTAGTAGAACTAGTAGTATTAATAGTAATAATAGTTGTAGTAATAGCAGTAGTAGTAGTAGTAATAGTAGTAGTAGTAGTAGTAGTAACAGCAACAATAATAATAATAAGCAGCAGCTGTCAAACAAATCACATAAAGATTCTCGGTCAGCAACGTCTTCCACATCTAAAACACTTTCAAGAGAAAATGGATGTTACTCTGAGGACATACTTGAGTTATCTAGTCCTAGCCAAAGTCAATCTCCATTTTTGAATGAAACAATGAAGCTTGTTCAAAAGAAAGGTGTGGAAGACCAATGCCTTGAATCACCTCAAAAATCAAATGAAAACAGTAAGGAAACCCCAAATGTTCATTCTAAATTATCAAGTGACTGGGATTGCTCCCAAGAGTCATCAAGATCTTCAGAGAATCTTGAAGTTGAAAACAAAGGTAGGTATATTTCAGAAAACAGCTCAAAACCTTGGAATAGGTTAGATTCAGTTGTAGAGGAGCCAGGGTGGTGTTCAAATAAACATTTAAATACTGCTAATGCAAATATAAAACAGTCTTCTTCTGACAAAACATGTTTTGATAATTCCAATAGCAGTGGAGAACGTGACATTTTAGACAGAGTATTGAATAACTGCCGAGATTTAGACAGCAGTAATGCTCCCTTACGGACTGACTCAGGGACCAAAGTCCATACTTCCATCCGGAGAATTAAGGGACATTTACAAGATGCTAAGTTTAATGGTGAAAATGAATTTTCTAAAATATACGAATCACACGTCCATTCAGCGTTACGAAAAGATGAGGAAATTTCCTCGGGAGACTTTGAAAAACAAAAGGATTTTACAGGCAGTCAAGATGAAACATTAGTGCAAAAAAAAACCCTTTCTTCACTAAACCCAGTTAGCCCTGGCAGTGATGCCAGCAGTCCTGAAAATGGACTTATTATTGACTATGCATCATCGCCTAAGAATTCCCAACTGCAGCATCAAGTGGTTGTAGCTCAACATCAAAAACACCCCCAAATACCAGCGATGTCATCATCAAAGGTTGATATTTTCAAATCTCACGATAGTAAACATAAATTTTCTAGTAGGTCTCCTACACCATCACCAAGACAGAAAAATCCCCTTCCTCTTTCACCTTCAGGTGTGCGTGAAATAAGTTTACATTCAAACTCCACTTCAGTTTCCTCCAGTCCTATTGATAATGATCTTATGGATGAAGCATTAATGATAACCTACTAGTAATTCTATAAAATTTTTCTTTATTAACATAAATATATGCTGGTGTGATGTTTAATAAATATTACACCTCCATATCTTCATGTATTTATAACACATATACAGACACATTAATATATATCAACTGTTTTTGTCTAAACACGTATTCAAATTTTAGTGTGTGTATCACTGGATGTTAATGCATTTAACTATGTCTATTTTCATATGTTACTTAAATAGTTCTACATATGTTTATTGATATGTATGCATTGATCCTGACTTATTTGTCTGTGTGGTTGTGTCTGTCTGTGACTTATTTGGAGATTTTGTGGGAAGGGAGAAAACTGCTGCCACTTACATTCTACTTGTAAATTATAACTTCTCTTATCACTCCCCAAATTTCTGTGGAGTTAAACTGGGTTAATTTCTGAGAAACTTCAATCCAGCATATATAGTTGATGTTTGAATATCAATAAATATGATTAAATTGTTGTTAACAGTATTGACAAGAATTTCTTAACTAATTGATTGGTGTTTAAAGTGATTGTCAGAATACTAACAGCAGTTGATTAGTTGTATATTTGATTGAATGTCAGTGTCAGCAGCACTCTCCAAGTTAGGCAGTTTGTGTTTAAATGATTATAACAGTGTTAAGGATGGTTTTTCCATTTTCCTGTTAATAACACCCCTCCTCTTCACTCTTATATTTAATTAGCTTTGTCAAAAAACTTACTTTATATTTCTCTCTTCTATTGTTACTGTTATTTTTAAGCGCCCTCAAAATGGTTGTTGAAAAACATGTAAACACTCATGAGCTGTTAGTCTGTCTTATTTCTTCAGTTTTAGAAATGTTACATAGATACTTTGCATTTTGTTTCTTTGAAAACAATCTTCATTTAAATTATTCCTTTTCATTCCATTATTAATGGGGTTTTTTAAGTAAGTAGTTGCCTTTTTTGCTAACCCTAAACAATCTGGGTTAACTGTACAAATATTATACTTAGGAATTTAATTTCACTTAATACCTTCAAATTCTGATTGTTTCCCAGCCAGCAAGGAGCTTTCGTGTGATTGCTCAACTTGTTAGAAATATCAGACAAATTGCATCCTACTTAATTATGGAAAGATAATGTAACGTTTACATACCTCTAAAATGACTTGGATGGTCATTTTTTTTTTTCTATATCTGGCTTTTCATTAATATTGCCAGTGTTGGTCACTTTAATTGTAACTTGAAAACATAGTAAATAATACTTCTGGTAAAACAGCCTGCATACAAGAAATAGTAGTGTCAGTAATATGTTTTTGAACTGCTAAATCAAAGCTGATTTAGCTTTAAAAAAAACTCCTGATACTCTACAGATAGCATTGTGTATGATTTCTATATCATCTCATGGCTAGTTAGTTCAGATGGGTCCCTATTTTAAAAGTGTGAAGTTCTTTAGTTCATTTAGTGATCAGATTGAAAGTCAGGCTGTAACACTGTATACATCTTTACTGATTCACCCCATTGTGATATTAACATTGTTTTTAAATAAATTGCTAGCTCAAGAAATATGAAAAGGATTTTACTCATTAAAACATTATAAATCAAATATTTTTTAGTTGTAAAATGTCTTACCAGAGCTGTTCCTTTTTAGCTATTAAAATTAGGGATTTTATAATTTGAACTAAATTTAGATTATTGCAATTTTTTCAATCAGTTGTCATGAAAATATTCTTTGTAAAATCTTTCCAAAATGGTAGTTTTATATGAGTGTACTTAAGTGCACACATACATTCTGATGCATAAATTTGTTATTTATTCCTATTAATCTTTCTTATAACTTTATTATTATTATTGTAATGGAAAGTATTAGAATCTATTCTTTTTTACTTCTGTAAACTTTCTGAGATAGACTACAGCTAATCAGTTGGATATTTTTTATTTTTCTGTAATTTGTTCCTCACCCTGTGAATGCCATATTTACTTCTGTTGCATCATTTACACTCTAACTGCATCCTTACAGAATTATAAATGAATTTCTTTTCTATATTGCTGGTGATAATGTACATTTGTATGTCTATACTGAAACATCGGTATGAAATTTAAAGATTTATCAAAGCTAAGAAATATTAATATTGACATGGAAAAGCATGCAATTTTTTCTAAATATAAAATGAAAAAGACAAATTTTGAAAAGAATATGTTTGTGATATAACATTTACAGTGAAGAATTTGGCAGAACTAAATCTGACCACATTTCTTCTACCTTAAAATGTCGTGATATAATGAATGAAAGGAAAAAAATATAAATATTAAGTTGTTTTTTTTTTTTCTTCCTTTTGGTGGTGGGATATGTGTGTATATGTATGTGTGTGTGCTTGTGTGTGTGTTTTTATAGATTTGAGTATTATTACAGAGATTCTATTGGCAAACTTATTGATATTACCAGGTTGTGGGTGGTTAGAATAGCCATTTTTGTTATTTTTTGCATTATTCTCTTGTTCTTATTTTTGTTCAGTAACTTTAACCAATTTTGGCTAACTAATTTTTTAACTTAATGATCATGTTCAAAATATATTTCATCTCTTGCAATCAATTAATGACAGCTACTGTAACATTGAACATTTACAAAATAACTATTTAAAGTTAGATTTTATAATCATTATAATTGAGTTAAATTTAGTAATTTCTCTCTCTATCTCTCTCTTCTCTTTCTTCCTCTCCCCACCCCCAAAGCTTGGCTATGAAGTTAAAGTAAAAAAAAAAAAATTTTGAACTTTTTTAAATGCAATGTTTTTATTTTAATCCTGTGATGCCAACAGCAGAGTATGGTACTGTTGTGAAAAAAATTTATATATTTTTCTTTCTGTCTGATAAAAATCCTTTTAAACACATTCTCAATCAACGGAAAGGATTAAGTATTGAGTACTCTCTCAATCTTTTCCCTTCCATTCTCCTCCTCTGGGAACAGAATTTCACAAGTTGCTGCAGATTTTATTTGAGACAATTTAAATTAACTTTGGATTATTATTTATTGTTTAAACAATAAAATAATTAGGTTAAAATATGATTACATTTTATTGCAGATATATCTTTAGATTAACCACTTTCAACTCTGAAACTTAGAAATTCTTGTTTTTCACCTATTTTCCTGTTATTTGTATATAGTCTGTGTTGCTGTTATTTATTATTTATTTATTTATTTGAAACAGCTAGAATTTTAATTGCTTCTACAGGTAAATGCTGCTGGAATGCAATTGCAAATTTTAAGAAATAGTTATTTCATTGCTGAGAATTTTATTTCTGTCAACTTATATTTCATTTTTGTTTGCTGATAAAGATTCCTTTTTTTTTTGAAACCTCAAATTAACCCTCTTTCATCTTGTCCATATTTTCAAGCCATTTGAAGTTATGCTTCTTTGTTCATTGTCTTCAATGGAAAAGTCATTTTTATATCAAAAATTTTAACATACAAATCCAATTATTAAACTGAAGAGCTTTTTTTTAAAAATTTATCAACCTTATTTTAATTTTTTCTACACTTTCAAGCAAAATGCAGTCATGTTTCATTTGTAGAGTATTAATAATTTGACTGCTTTGAGCTGTTCAAATTTAATCTTAGATAAAACAGTTTCATTCTTTATCAGATTCTACAAAAGTTTCAAACTTAGGTTTTTTTTACAAATTTAGTTATTTCTTTTCTGTATGCTTTTCCAATTTTCAGAAATATGTGATAACCTGAATATTTGATTCCCGTTTAGCTTTTTAATGCTTCATGCATTAAATATGTTAATTATCAACTTATGTAATATATGAATGCAAGTTGAATCACTTTAGTTTGACTACTTTTGAGTTTTCCTGATCCTTTACAGATATTTCTATCAAACTTCAAAGGTTGCTGATAAAAGGAAATATGTAAAAGAAACCAATGAGGCATTTGTTTTGTCTATTATTAAGTTCATCCAGCACACATATCAAATAAATTTGATTTTTTTTTTCTTTTCTTTGACTTTAGTTACCAATTTATGTTCTAGATTGAAATTCTTACCCTTATCAATAAATCGAAATTGTTCAGAAAGAGGAAGAAATAGGATTGAGATGATGCAAAAGTAACTCAACCTCAAAAAACTGCAGTGATTGTAATAGTATTGCTGTTAGTAGTTATCCATATTCTGCTGGGAATTTTTCTTCTTATCATGAATACAACTCTACTATAAATACTATTACTGCAACTACTACTACCACTCCTCCTCCTACTACTACTATCACCACCACCACTACTACTACTACAACTACTACTATTACAACTACTTGGTATATATCAGATGTAATATTGTTGAAACTGTTTATCAATGTTTTTCTCTGTGCTAGATGATTGGTTTATTGAGTGATTGATTAAATTTACCAATAACCTATGTCTAACTCAAATTAAATTATTGTACAGTTCCCTTGTACAGCTTTGTCCTTGTCCTGTACAGCATATAAAAATCTTACAAACACTTTTGCCTTGCTATTGTTTATTTAGACTCAAACTGCTTTGTTTTACATTGATGGAAATATTGTTAATTAAAAGCAATAAATTTAAATCATTATCATAGATAGTCAAAAATCAAGTGTTTTAATTTGAATGTCAAACATTGTAATAAGTTTCCTCATGCTAGTTGTCAATTTAGAATGGAATGTCATGGTTAGATTACTAAACAAAAAAAAAAAAGCCATCATACTTGCTAAAGGCTACGTTGAACGATCTGCTAACATAAGCTCAATATTATTTTATTAGACTCTGGTCATGCTGGGTGCCATCTTCAGTTATTTAGTCATTCATTGCAACCCTGATGTTTATTGTACTGATCTCTGTTGAATTACACAGTAGTAAATGTATGAAAGGCAGACTACCTTAGTGACACTCTGCAGAGAATCTTGGGCAAATATTTTCTACTGCAGCCTCAATGTGTTATGTAGGGAATTTGGTAGATGGAAACTGCTAAAAAGGCAAAAAGCAATGCTCTAGAAAGAAGCAACATACTGATGGGGCCAAGTTATGGAAATATCGGAAAAAGTATTAGCACAATTGATTAGAAAGAGAATGTGCTCAGATGAGATGCTGTTTGGACTTGTGCTGGTGTTCTTTGCAAAGTGTGATAGCTACTAGAAAAATTCTTTAAGGTTAATCCTCTCTAATACACTTAGGCTTTAACCCCAATTTGAGTGAAAAAATATCATTTTATCTGCCTTTTCTAAGAGAACCAGGCTTAGTCTAAAGATTTGTCATGCTTGTATGTATATTGCAGGGTTTTTTTTTGTTCATTTATTTTATTATTTTATCTAGTTTCAGCTCACGAGCTGTGGCCATGCTGGGGCACTGCCATTCAGTGTTGCTACATGATTTTACTTCACGAATGCTTTTTAGCAATTGCCATTTGGTGCTTGGGAGAGTTCGATGCAGCTGCCCTCATCTGCACACCCTGCCTTGAAGTTGGTTCATATGGGACACCTGACAGAAAGAGATCCAGTTTTATTTTAAAGACATCTGCATCCACCCCATGCAGGTCTCTCAGGTCCTTCGGGAGGATATTGAAGAGCTGTGGACCTCTGAAGCCCAGGCTATCACAGTATCTTGTCCTACATCTTGATGGCAAATTTGGAGTCCTTGGCACTATGTAGTGGTGCCCAGTTCTAGTATTTGTGTAACTCTTAATGCCAAATTTTGGGACAAGTTCTTCCAGATGTATATTATGGCATATCTTTCTCACTTACGCTCTAAGGAATAGAGTTCTAATCTCTTGAGTCTTTCCCAATAGCTTATATGCTGCACAGAGGCTATCTTCTTCATGTAGCTTCATTGGATTGCCTCAAGTTCTGTAATTAATTTGACACTGGATGGTGACCATAGCTGAGAGCAACAGTCAAAGTGGCTTAGGACAAGTGTCCTCCAGAGGACTGTCATGGTTTCCTGGTCTCTTGTTCTAAAGGCTCTAAGAATCCATCCGGTCAGCCGCCTACATTTCATTACTAATTTAGCAACATGCACATGAAAGGTTGCATCATTACTAATGTAAATACCCAGGTCTCGCACTGATTGTGCCTCTGGGATTGCAATCCCTCCAGGTCCAGTGTATTTATTGGGTATTGCATTTAGTTTTGCATGCTGATAGCATAAAGCTTGAAACTTTTCAGCATTGAACTGCATGCTTTTCTTTTCAGCCCACTTGTATATTTTGTACAGCTCACATTGCAGGTGCATAGTGTCTTCAGGGTTCTGTATTACCTGTGAAACTTTTGTATCATCTGCAAAACTTGTGATTGTGGCACTCTGCATGGCTGAGGGCATGTTTGAGAGGGCCATTATGAACAGCAGTGGTCCCAAAACAGTGCCTTGCAGAACACCGCTCACTATTTGCGTGTTGATAGAGGTGGTCCCATTGGCTACTACCACCTGACTTCTATCCTTCAGAAAGTCATGAAGCCATTTTCCCAATTTTCCAACTATGCCAAGATCACGCAGTTTGTGACATATCATTCCATGATCGACTTTATCAAAGGCCTTTGCAAAGTCGAGATATATCACTTCTACATTTGAGTGGTTGAGCAGTTGTTTCAGCACCCAGTCATAGTGTTGTAGGAGCTGAGTTAGGCAGCTTCTTCCTGGTGGGAAACCATGTTGGGCGTCAGGCAGCAAGTCATTTTCTTCAAGTAAGGCGATTAGTTTCCTTCTCACTATTTGTTCCATGACCTTGCTGATGTGTGAGGTCAGAGAGATAGGTCTGTAGTTCTTGGCCTCTGGTCTGCTACCTCCTTTATGAATAGGGCATATTTTTCCATCGGGGCCAGTAGCTGAGTTTGGGTAAATTTCATCTATCGCCTTTATTACATCGTCTTCCTTTATATTGATGTAATCAATCATTGTTGCCTCTGATTTTATGCAGTAGTAAAGAAGTCGGTTGGATTGCTGACTTGAAAATGCCCTAGGGGTGGAGTGAAAATACTTTTGAATTGCTCATTTAGTATTTCACTTATCCTCATTGGATTTCTTGTGAGTGTACCATTCTTTTCAAGGAGTGGCCCTATCCTACAGTACACCATAGCTGTTTCTTTGGCAAACTTGTAGAAAGCTCTGGGGTTAGATTTTATGTTGTCTATAACCCAGGCTTCTTTGTCTGCTCTTTCTTTTTCATGGGAGACATTTTTCAATTTCCAACAGTTTTATTTTCAGGCGGGACTTTTCACTGCTTTCAATTTGTTTGTTTAGGCGATTTGAAACTTTTGTATACCGTCTCATGAGAATTTTCCTCTCTCTGGGGATTTTGTTCTTGTGTACAGTGGCCTTTCTATCTGGGACACATTTGTAGCATATGGTTTGCATTACAGACATGAATTGTTGAAGTTTCATGTCGATGTCTGGCAAGGAGAGACATTAAGGCCAGTTTTGTTTGAGGATCTCTTTCTCAATTTGTTTCCAGTTTGCCTTATGGAAGTTCAAGCTGGAAAGATCCTGAGAGTTTCCTGTAGGCTGCATGTCCATGCTTTCCTTTGGCCCGTACATGGTCAGCTCTACCATGTTGTGATCTGAGAGTAGCGTCAGTGTCACTTTCACATTATGCATGAGATCCATATTTGTGAAGCAGAGATCCAGTATGTTACCTGCCCTGGTTGGTTGGAGTATTATTTGCTCCGTGTACAGAGTGTTGATGAGGTTCAGGAGGGACCTCGTTTGCATCGTATCATTCCTGGGAGAGAAAGGCCTGTGAGCCATCTGACATTGGGCAGATTGAAGTCTCCCATAAGAAGTACACTTATGTGTTGTTCTAATGCGACTAGAACTTCTATTTTTGTAAGGCAGTCTTCAAACTTGCCTACATGGCTTGGAGCATCTGGAGGGCGAATTGTAGTACATATAACTACACCGAGTTGCCTTATATGTACAATTAGTGTGTCACATACCGAATTTGAATATGACAAAAGGACCTGGGGTGTGAGGTCTTCGCGGATGTACATAGCAACTCCACCATGACCCCTTTCTTTTCTGTCGGTCTGTAATACAACATACTGTGGTATGTGTATTTCCGCATCTGCTATGTCCAGTTTCAGGTGTGTTTCCATAAGTGCTATGCATAAGGCTTGATTGCATGCAACAAGGTCTCTCAAGAAAGGGATTTTTGTCTTGTTACTGAGTGTTAGCAGTCCTCTGATGTTCAGTAAGAGCATTGAGGTGATGTGTGTATTGTTGCCACCTTGGGTCTATTTGCTGTGGCAGTCTTGTGTATTGTGGATAGTCCCATCTGTGAGTTTGAGTTTGATGGAGCCAGGTTAGCTGCTGTACAATCTTTTGTGCCATGCACAAAAGAGATTCTTGTTCAGCAGCTGCCCTTTCAATAACATGTTGATGGTTTGTAACACGCACTAGATCTGCGTACCTCCATTTTGGGGCAGGTGGTGCGTAGTCCTTTCCTTTTCCTTTTGGCAGTTGGTTTCTGCCCTGTTTCATGTTTATGTGGCAGGGTCTTTGGTGTACAAAACACCAGCCTGCGCCTTCCTCTCTGTGCCAGCAGACACCTTTCAGGTAGAATTTACACATTCGTGTGTGCTGTCTCTTTCTATCCTTTTTGGTATATGGATAGTCAGGTTTGGTTCTATCCTTGGCTGTTTCATCTTTTGGTTTTGTTTGAGTTTTAGTTTTTCCTTCTTTGGCTGTTTCATCTTTCGTTTTTCTTTTAGTTTTTCCTTCTTTTACGTCTTTTTTGGCTCTTTCATCTCCATGGTTTTGGCTTTTGATGCTGGTAGGGGCACTTGGGTTTCTCACTTGAATCTTCTTTGTTGTCCTGGGTGTCTACCAAGTGAGGGTGACATCTTTCATCAGCACCGTGCCTCCATCTTTGCTTTGTTCGTTGTCAAAGATGGCATCAAGTGTGCTGATGTGAGATCTTATGAGTGCATAGGAGCGTATAAACTCCTGCTTCTTTCGCTCTATCTGTGCTAACGTCCTTGTGTAACCATTGCTCTTCAGTGCAGCTGTACTTATGGTGTTCGGATTATCTCCGTCAACACATCACCAGACTGTCAAGAACAAAGCCAATTCCATGCTCCTCCAGGTTCTGGACATTTTTTTGCATATTTTATTTATTTACCTATCTAATTATATTTAAAATTTAACTGTGTGATAGAGGGTAGAGAAAGAAAGTGTCTATGTATTTAGAGAGATTGAGAGAAGATAAGAAGAGAGTGAGGGTAGAAAGTTCGTGTCTATATATTTAGAAAGATTGAGAGATGAAAGATAGTGTGACAGAGAAATGCGTGAAGGAGAGAAGTGAAGAGACAGAGAAAGAAATGAAAGAGAGGAGGTCATGCAACAAATAAATATATATCTACAGCTACGAAAGTTCTCTTCTAAGCTAATTATAAATATCTATCTATCTGTAACTACGAAAATTTTCTTCTAAATTAATTACGACTATATTTCTAATGTTCGCGTCTATATATTTAGGAAGATTGAGAGGCTGAGTAAATATATATATATAAATAGAGCAACAAATAAATATATACCTATCTAAAATTGAATAATTTTGAAGAGACGTAGTGAGAAATTGATAAAAGTGAAGCGAGCGCTGAAACAGAAATTGAAAGAAGATTATTAACAGAATGTAAACAGAGATGAGGTCCTAACTCATACGTTACATTGAACTACAGGAAATTAAACAAATGAAAAGGGGTACTTATCTCACAAGAGGTAGAAGTTCCAAATCCGTGTCCCTATACGGAGAAGTTTTCTTTCAAAAACAAAAAGAGAACAATTCTTTTTGCTTGTTACAGTTGGTTGGAAATAAACTTACGAGATGCCACCACGTGCTTTTTCGACGGAAAATTTTGAGTGCGTAATTAACTTTACTGTATTATATTCGGCTTGAAGCGAAATATATTACGGTTTTTAACTAATATATCCTAGTAGACCGCTATGAGATAACAAGTTCTACGTTTTTTATCAGTTTTAGCAGATTATTTCGTCGATTTATGCAAACCTTTTTGTTTTTATCACAGAGTGAAAGCAAACACGTCTTTCCCCTACGAAACCGTATGTATATATATATATGTATGTATATATATATATATATATATATATATGTATGTATATATATGTATGTATATATATATATACGTATATATATGTATGTATATATGTATGTATATGTATGTATATATGTATGTATGTATATATGTATGTATATATGTATGTATATATATGTATGTATATATATATGTATGTATATATATATATGTATATATATATATATGTATGTATGTATATATGTATGTATATATATATGTATGTATGTATATATGTATGTATGTATATATTATATATGTATGTATGTATATATGTATGTATGTATATATATATGTATATATATATATGTGTATATATTTGTGAATATATATGTGTGTGTGTGTATGTATATATATGTATGTATATATGTGTATATATATGTATATATGTGTGTATATATATATACATATGTGTGTATGTATATATACATGTGTGTATATATACATGTGTGTATATATACATGTGTGTATATATATATGTGTGTGTATATATATATGTAAGTACATATGTGTATATATATATGTATGTATATATGTGTATATATATGTGTGTGTATATATATGTATATATATGTGTATATATATATGTGTATATATGTATATATATGTGTATATATGTATATATATGTGTGTATATATATATATGTATATACGTATATATATATATGTGTATATACATATATATGTGTATGTATATTTATATAGATATGTATATATATATACACATGTTTGTGTATGGTTATATATGTGTGTATGTATATGTATTTATATAGATATGTATATATATATATATACACATATGTTTGTGTATGGTTATATATGTATGTATGTATGTATATATATATGTATGAATATGTATATATATGTATGTATACTTTGTTCTCTTATATGTACACATTTCACTAAATATTGTACCACATTTTCAACTCTTTCTCCCCACTTTCTTTGCCTTTCTTACTCACTTTGCACTTCACTATGTCCCTGTTTCTCTTGTTTTTCTCATCACTCCTTGATTATTCCATCTACTTCTACACCCTCTCTCTCTCTTCTCCCCCTCCTTAATTCCTTTGTTCTTCTTTTTCTCTGCTCAAGCGACCATTGGCCGACTGCTAGTCCTTTTGCGTTTGACCGTGGTCACTGCCACATCGATATTTTTCCCTCTGCATGTATGTATATATATATATATGTATGTTTTTTTTCTCTCTTTAGTTTCAGCTCAGAGCTGCAGCCATGCTGATGCATCGCCGTTTCATGCTACACTGTTATTACTAAGAGCCTCCTCTAATATGTAGCACTTGGTGAATAATTGAGTTTGATGTTGCTACCCTAATTTGCACCTCTTGCCGTGAGGTAGGTTCATCTGGGACTCTCGGCAGGAAGAGGTCCAGCTTTGATTTAAAAACCCCTACATCTACTTTGTGCAAGTTCCTCAGACTTGTTGGGAGAATATTAAAAAGCTGTGCGCCTTTGACACCCAGGCTGTTGCAGTAACTGGTCCTGAAGCGTGATGGCGTTGCTGGGATCCTTGGCACTATGCAGTGTTGTGCTGTTCTAGCATTGGTGTATTTGGCACAATTCCTTCCAGGATCTTCCAGATATATATTACTGCATACCTCTCCTGTCTTCTCTCCAGGAGTAGTGTCTTAGCTGTTTCAACCTGTCCCAGTAGCTGAGCTGTTGCAAAGAGACGATCTTCTCTGGATTGTTTCAAGGTCCACTGTTAATTTCACACTGGTGGGTGACCATAGCTGTAAGCAGTAATCCAGGTGGCTGAGGACGAATGTATGCCAGAGGACCATCATGGTTTCCTTATCTCTGGTTCTGAATGTTCTTAGGATCCATCCAGCCTGTCGTCTGCACTTTGTCACCATCCTGGTAATGTGCACTTGGAAAGAGGTATCATCACTCATGTCGATACCCAGGTCCCTCACTGACTTACGCTCTGGGATTGAAATTTCTTGTGGACTGGGGTACCTGTAAGTTTCATATTCAGTTTTGGATGCTGGTAGCGCAGGGCTTGGAATTTTTCATTAAACTGCATATTACTGTCCTCAGCCCATCTGTAAATTGAGTCCAACTCCTGCTGCAGGTGTGCAACATCGCTCAAGTTCTGTATTTTCTGTGAGACTTTCGTATCATCTGCATAGCTTGTGAGGGTGGCTATCTGAGCATTTGAGGGCATATCTGAGAGGGCCACTATAAAAAGCAGTGGTCCCAAGACAGTGCCCTGTGGAACACCGCTCACTATTTGTGTGTTCATAGAGGTGGCTCCATTAGCCACTACTGCCTGACTCCTATCTTTCAGTAAGTCATGTAACCACTCTCCAAGTTTTCCAGCTATGCCAAGATCACACAGTTTGTGGCGTATGATCCATCTTGTCAAAAGCTTTTGCAGAATCAAGGCATATTAGGCTCACATTTGATTTGTTGAGTAACTGTCTCAACACCCAGTCATAATGTTGTAAGAGCTGGGTCAGGCAGCTCCTACCTGTTCAAAAACCATGCTGAGTATCACTCAGCAAGTTATTTTCTTCAAGGAATGTGATTAGTTTCCCTCTGACTATCTGTTCCATGACTTTGCTGATGTGTGAAGTCAGAGAGATAGGCCTATAGTTTTTGGCATCTGCTCTACTTCCCCCTTTATGTATTGGGCATATTATTCCCTCCTTCAGCTTGCTTGGCAGTTTCCCATTTGTAAGAAAGCACTTGTAGAGAATCTGGAGGGGTTTTGCCAGGGCATGCTTACACGATTTGAGGAGGATTGATGGGAAACCATCAGGACCAGCAGTTGAATTTGTGTCCCATTTCATCTATGGCTAGTAGTATATCTTCTTTGCTAATGTCAATGTATTCCATTGTAACTGCCTCGCTGGTTACAGGTGAGGCGGTAAAGAAGTCCACTGGTTCGTTCACTTGTCTGTATTCCAAAGGGGTGGTAAAGACACTTTTGAACTGGTCATTCAGTATCTCACTGATCTTAGTTGTACTGTATGTGAGGGAGCCATCCTTTTGGAGGAAGGGTCCTATCTTGCAGTGTACTGAGGCTGTTTCTTTTGCATAATGAAAGGCCTTTGGGTTTGAGTTAATGTATTTTATAACCCAGGCTTCTTTGTCTGCTTTCTCCCTCACATAGGATTGTTGCAGCCTTTTTTCAATCTCCATCAGTGTCGTTTTTAGGCGGGATGTTTCGCTACTTTGGGGATGTTGGTTGAGTCAATTTGCAACCTTCATCCATTGTCTCATAAGGATCTTCCGATCTTCCTCTCCCTTGGAATCTTGTTCCTATTTGTTTTGGCCTTGTGCCATGGGACATATTTCTGGCATATGGCTTGCACAACAGACATAAAACATTCTAGTTTCATGTCAATGTCTGGTATGGAGAGACATTTCAGCTGATCAATTTCCAATCTGCTTTGTGAAAGTTCAGATTGGAGAGATTTCAGGTGCTTCTATTAGGCTGTATGTCTCTGGTTACTTTCGGCCCAAACATAGACAGCTCTATTATGTTGTGATCCGAGACTAATGTCACTTTCATATCATGAATGATGTCCATATTGTTCGTGTAGCAGAGATCCAGAATGTTATTCTCCCTAGTTCGTCTGAGTACAGCTTGCTCCATGAATAGGGCCTTGGTGAGGTTGAGCAGGGACTCCAACTGTGCTTGCTTGCAATGAGTCATTCCTGAGAGTACAAGACCTTCGGACCATTTGACGTTGGGGAAGTTGAAATCACCCATAAAAAATATGGTCACGTGGTGTTCCAGTTTCATGAGGATTTCCTTAATTCTTGTGAGGCAATCTTCAAACTTGCCTATGTGGTTTGGAGCATCCTGTGGGCGATATGTATTGCATATGACTATATTATGTTGTCTTATGTATACAAATAAAGTGTCACATACCGAATTTGAGTATGACAGTAAGACCTGGGGTGTGAGTTCATCACAGATGTATACAGCAACTCCACCATGTCTCCTTTCCCTTCAGTCTGTTTACAGTATGGCATAGTTTGGTATATGTACTTTTGCATCCTCTATACCAGGGCTGAGGTGAGTTTCCACGAGTGCCATGCATAGGGCTTGATTGCATGCAGTAAGATCTCTCAGGAAAGAAATTTTGTTTTTATTATGATGCAACAGGCCCCCAATATTTAGTAAAAGTATTGGGGTGACGACTGTGCGGGCATTAGGGGAGGTCGTCCCATGTCTGTTGACTGTGATGGACAAGGTTCCTTGTTTGTGTTTGGCATAGCCAGGTCAGCTGCTGTACAATCCTTTGCGCCATGCACAAAAGAACTCTTGCTCAGCTGCTGCGTTGCGCAGAGCATCTGAGGAACACACTTCTTTTCTGAATGTTTTCCTGAGACATTTGTTGTTTTTCCTCAGTGAAGTTTTTCTCTTTAAGGCCCCTGTAGTTCTGGCGGGGTGTCGGGTGGGCAAACCGGCATTTTTTGCCGTCCTCTCATGCCAACATTTGCCTTGCAGGTTCTTGGGTGCTTTCCAGATTTCTTCTTTCCTGTAGGATTTTGGATGGCATTGGATCTTTATGGGGTTTTCGATTGTTTGTTTGGTCTGTTGGGGTTTTGGTTGTTTTGCCTTTTCCTTTTTCTTCCTTACCTTCTTTATTTTTGTTTTCCGTCCTTCCTTTTCTTGTGGTGGGAACTTTTTTCTTCTGGTTTTCTAATGGGGTGAGGGCTCCATTCCTTTGTAGGACCACTGGTACGGAGGCTTCCAGTTACTGCTCCCTTGGCTCCCCTATCTTTCTCTGCCTGGTCGTTCACCGGGGTAGGTGATCCATTCTCTTGAGGAACCTTTGGATTACAAAGACTTCCAGGTTTTGTTTCCTTTTCTTTTTTGTCTTCTCCATCCTTATTAGCCTTGCCACAATAGTTTTCGATTATGTTATCCAAGGTGTTGATGTGTGGTCTTATAAGCATATAAGACCAGATAAATTCACTCTTCTTCTGCTCTATCTGGTCAATGGTTCTTTGAAAGCCATTGTTCTTTAGTGTAGCAGTGATGATGATGTTTGGCGGATTGCCGCTAGCAATCATCCATGTTCGTAGCAGAAGATTTAATTCTTTCTTCTCCCACTTTGGTGCCATCTTCGTTTTTTAAGCCCAGAGGGGAGTAGAGGCTAGAAATGTAGAGAGAGATAGAGGGAGGAAGAGAAAAAGAAACACAGAGGGAGGAAATCGAGAAGAGAGAGGGAGAGGTGCTATGAAGGAAATTGAGAGGGTGATATGAGGAAAGCAAGGGGGTGTGGCACGTTAGAGAGACAGAGGAAGGGGAGAGAAAGAGAGACAGGAAAGGATGAAGGATGTGAGAGCAAGGGAGAAACGGAGTGAGAAGAATGGGCAAATGAGAAGTATGTGAGGGAGAGGGTGAGGTGACAGGAGAAGAGGTAGTTGTGAGATACAAAGGAAAAGAAAGAGAAGTGAGAAAAGAGGAGGATATGAAAGGGAGGAAGAGAGATGAGAAAAAGAGTAAAATATGCAAGAGAGAGGTAAAGAGAGATAAAGGGAGGGAGAGAGGAGCAGGAAAGGAAGGAGAGAGGAAGAGGTAGATATGAAGACAGTGGGAGTAGGTACCGAAATGTGTAGGGAAACGAAAAACAATATATAATTCTAAATAATTTTAAAGTGATAAAGTGAAAAAGTGAAAAAAAAAGGGATGATAGTGTAAAGAAAGAGGTTTCGTGATTTCTAGTTTTCAAATAGATTGAGAGCAAAGTGGACGCTGTAATAGAAGTTGAAAGAAAATTATAGTGAGGATTCTCAGAAAGTAAACAAAGATGAAGTTGTAACTGAGATGTTACCTTCAGTTAAAGGAAAATAAACAAATGGAAAGGATACTTATTCGCAAGAGGTAAAATTCCAAATCCCTGTTCTTGTACTAAGAAGTTTTCTTTCAAAAAATAAAACAATTCTTTTTGCTTCTTACATTCAGCTGGAAATAAAAGTACAACCTGCAACCACGTGCTTTTTCAATGAAAACTCTCACATGCGTAACTGACTTTAATGTATTATATTCAGCTTGTAGCGAAATATATTACGGTTTTTAATTAATATATTATAGTAGACCTGCACGCCACATCCGATGCTTATGTCCAACATTTCTCTCAGGGCACTTACACTCTGTCATGCATGCACACTGACATTACACATCCAGCGGATCATGCTAACTTCATTTCTTTCTACGCATGTCCTCTGCAGTCACAGCCCATGTTTCACTGCCGTGAAGCATGGCAGTTCGCACACATGCATTCTACAATCTACCTATCACTCTGAGCAAGAGACCCTTTGTCACCAGTAGGGGTAGAAGCTCTCTGAACAGGCTATTCTTATTCTAGTGGTAACACTCTCTGAGCATCCATCCCCACTACTAACTTGGTCACCTAGGTAACTGAAGCTATCAACTGCTTCTAGTTTCTCCCTTAGAGTGTGATGGAATTTGTTTTCTGAGTATCTGTGGTGTCTATTGCCCCTGTGCATCTACTGCACACAAAAGCTATCTTCTCGGTTAATTTTCCTTTGATGTTGCTACTGTTGTTGTTGTTGGTTGGTTACCTCAAGCACCTGAGAATAACTCTCAGAAGCGCTAGAGCTGCGGAAGGAAGACGAATCATCTCGTCCATTCTAGCCCCTAGTTGGCGGATATAGTGTTCCACCATCAGGGTCAGACATCTCAGCCAGAGATGTTCTGCAGATTCCACCTCCTCGTTACAGAGTCTGCATTGATCTGTGTTGCTGTGTCCTGCCATCTTTTGCCACCACCTGAGTGCCAGATGATGACCACTACGGAAGCGTATCATGTCCGTGAAGTCTGCCTTCAAGAGTGCTCCTTCGGTTCTTTCATCCGGCTTCTTCGTGAAGACTTCCTTCAGACGGGGGTGTTGAATTGGCGTTGGCTGGAATGTTCGACAAATAACTGCCTGACGATGGTGGCATCCAGTTGAGCCACATTTCACCTGCATATCTGCGAATTCACTGCTGCAGAGGTTGCAATGGCCTGGCACCCAGATCACCAGCAAAATCTTGCCAGCTGCTGTTTGTTGCAATTCTCTAATTGTCGGGTCTGAGGGGAATGGGCTGCAATCACAGACTATAGCTGTGGAAGCCCAGTTGTCATTGGCCTGTAGCCACCGGAGGGCTTTGTTAAATGCTGCTCTCTAGGAGTGGAATGAGCTGCTGTGAGCACCAGTCGGAGTGTGCCACTCGTGGACCACCGCATCGTGTATCAGCACCACCGTTGGTTGTGCCTTCAATAGTCGTGCCATCAGTGTTTACAGCTTACCTGTAAACTTTTCATTTCTTGCTTAAGCTCTCGAGCAATCTTTCTGGTTGGTTTAGGACTCTTCCTTCCACTGATGGCAGCATGCTGTTACACAAAAGCCGAAGTCTTCCCTCGGTCACTGGCATAGACAACACCATTGTACGTCAAGGACTTCCTGGTATAAGAGATTGGTTTACTGGAGAGAGCCTTAGCTACTGTCCATACTTGTCCGGTATCCTTTGTGTTGGATATTTTTTGGAGATACTTCCTGCTTTGCTTCCTCGACTGTGAGTGTTAGTTGTTTGCAGGTGGCTTGTCACTCCCATAGGTTGTTCTTGCAGTCTTGCCCCAGTTTATTGCATTTCTTGGTGAGCTCATTGATTTCAGAGGTCATCCATGGAGTCACCCTTGGACGGATGGCTTGAATTGGAATGGCTACGGACTCTGATTAGAACCAAGTTCATTGATGGTTTCCCACAAGAACTGGTCTGCCATGGCAGGGTCAACAATTGAGAGGTCTTGGGAACTGACACCTGTACCCTGCTCTTGTCAGCGAACCGTCATTCAGCGTGGTTTTGGATTGATCGTCTCTCCAGCCGTTGATCAGCCCGCCTCTTGAGTCCGTTTTGGCGAACTTGTCCCATGTTTCATTGCTGCACCTCTTATGTGTCCATAGCTTACACTGGGTACATCTTATGGAATTCCTACCTACACCTTTTCTACAGATTGAGCAGGGCCACCTACCTAAGGGGGTGTCTGATGAGTTCGCCTTCCTGCTTACTAGAACTTTGGTCTTTGCTACATTGACTCTAAGGCCTTTTGATTTTAAACCTACCTTACACACAAGAAATTTCTTTTCTAGTTCCGATAGTGATTCTGCTATGAGGGCCAGGTCATCAGCATAGAGGAACTCCCAGGGGCAACCTGTCTTGAATTCCTCTGTTATTGCCAGGAAGACTATGATGAATAAAAGGAGACTGAGGGTTGAACCTTGGCGGACCCCTACTTCTACCCGAAATTCTTCACTATACTCATTGCCAATCCTAGCCTTACTAATGGCCTCTCTGTAAAGGGCCTGTACAGCCCTTATTAACCATTCGTCAATCTCCACTTCCACATCGCCCACCAGATAAGGGATCAGGGGACCCTGTCAAAGGCTTTCTCCAAGTCCACAAAAGCTAAGTATAGGGGTTTATCTTTAGCTAGGTATTTCTCCTGCAGTTGTCGAACCAGGAATATAGCATCAGTGGTATTTCTACCCGGCACAAAACTGAACTGCATCTCATCTAAGCAGACTCTCCCTAATGAGATATATGTATATATATATATATATTTATATATGTATCTATATATGTATACATATGTGTGTATGTATATATGTATGTGTATATGTGTGTATATATATGTATGTATATATGTGTGTATATATATAAGTTCAGTAAAATTTAGATTCAGTTGAATATGGTACTTAAGTTAAAGGCACCAGAATTTGGTATGGTATTATCCATACAATATCAAAATAAGGTGATTACAATCAAAATAAGCAACAAGGATATCCAGAGGTAATGCAGTACGATTGTTTCATGCAACCCCATTTAATTGAACAAAGCAATATTTGCATTGTTCATGTTACTAAATTAGTGATAACATGATTTCATTAGGTAATCACTTGTATATCCATGTTTCCAGAATCTTTTTTGGTTATTTTTTTCCCAAATCTCTCTCTTTCTCTTGTTTCAGTCATTTGACTGCGGCCATGCTGGAGCACCGCCTTTAGTCGAGCAAATCGACCCCGGGACTTATTCTTTGTAAGCCCAGTACTTATTCTATCGGTCTCTTTTGCCGAACCGCTAAGTGACGCGAGACATAAACACACCAGCATCGGTTGTCAAGCAATGCTAGGGGGACAAACACACATATATATAATATATATATATATATATATATATATACACACACATATACGACAGGCTTCTTTCAGTTTCTGTCTACCAAATCCACTCACAAGGCATTGGTCAGCCCTGGGCTATAGCAGAAGACACTTGCCCAAGATGCCATGCAGTGGGACTGAACCTGGAACCATGTGGTTGGTAAGCAAGCTACTTACCACAAAATGAATGCAAACATCCATCTTGAAGACCAAAAACTCCACTTAGCCCTGATATAACAGCGGAGAGTAATCCCTCCACAAAGGAGAACAGTGGACAAAACCAATAAATTTTACAACTCGCATTTAGGAAGAATAGTTTTGAGACAAAAATTCAAACAGATTTATGTAAAAACCTTTTATGTTCCTAACACAACTTTGTCAAATGTAATGCTTATTTATCCACATCACTTGCCTTAATCATATGTTATTTTGTAACTAAGAGCCACATCGTCTAATATATAAAACAGAGATGTGTGAGTTTTCACTTTTCATGCGAAAACGGCTTCACCAATTACTTCCGTACTTGTGATGCATAAATAATTTGACCTTGGACATATAACAAGATAGTCATTTGATTTTTTTTATTAAAAATAAAAAATATTGAGTCTTGTATCACGTTTTCAAAAGATTTTTAAATATTTACTTCCAGTTTTCTAGAGTCAGTAATGTAACATCTCTTTATGTATATCTCTTGTTTTCACTTTCATTTTTCAGATGCTATTCTTTTTACTTTCAATTTTCATATGCCATTGTTTAACTTTCATGTTATTGTTTTCATTGTAAGTCTAAATTTTGAATCGCTATTTACAAACAATGGCAAATTACTGACAGAAAGAAGTTCACAATTACTGATGTAAATAATTTCATAATTTACTGACAGAAGTATCTTCATAAATTTCACTTCAATCCGTATGGTTTTATGTTTTTCTATTGTTGACAGTTTCTTTCTGGTTCCCTCCATACTGAGTGACAAATTTCGCTTCCACCTGTAAAATACTTTATTTTCCATTAAAATCTATTTACTTTCTGTCCGTTGTATTAAGAAACATAATTTCTGTTATTTTCATTGTTTACTATCTTCTTCACTCGTGTATTTCTGAATACACGAAATAACCATGTGTAGAAGGAAAGTGTCAAATTTGTCAGCGCAACTACAGATTTCTGCCCCTCCCCCCACCCCAAATTTCAATGATCATAACTTACAGAAAAATGGATATTTTCTCATAAAATTTTCTACAAATATATAAAATTTTGTGTGGTAAACGTTTTAGAAAGGGGTGGGACTTTTCTGAAAATTCACCGGAGTCTACTTTAACTTGTCATAACTTTCCAGAAAATGGATATTTTTAAATGAAATTCTCTACAAATATACCTTGGAATATTATTTAGATTGGGGGCTGTTTTAAGGGGGGGGGGATCTGACAATACACCAGAGTCTACTTCAATTCATCTTAACTTTCAAGAAAATGGATATTTTTTTAATGAAATTCTCTACAAATATAGCTTGGAATATTATTAGATAGATTCACTTCCTTAAAAAGGTTTGTCAATGTCAACTTCCGGTATTGACATAAAAACAGCGAAGTCTGTCCCTGTTAAATTTTAATGTTTTTATTTCAAGTTTTAATTTACTATTTGTAAACAACTATGATAAATTACTGAAAGAAATATTTACTAAGTTCACAAATTTAAATATTCGGTACAAGATAGTTTTCAACATGCTTTTATTTATGCGATTTTTTCATTCCATGTCCATATTCATTGTTTGCAATATTCTCTCTCTCTCTCTCTCACACACACACTCCAGGTTTGACTTCTTTATTACATAAATACCATGTTAAAATTTTGCAATTCAACATGGGGTGTCCAACAAATATGGGCATTATTTTGCTGGAACTCACTGCGTTAATTTACATAAAATTTTCTTATTTTCTTTTTCATACTGTGTTCAGCTCTATGTATTTGTAGTCAGTCACATGCATACGTCTTTGTATGTATATTTGTATACATTTATGTATGGGGTGTGTGAGTGAGTGAAGGGGTGTGTTGTCATGTACTTGTACATACATAAACACATGCATCCATCTTTTTGGTATGTATGTGTGTGGGAGAGAGAGTGATGTCTAAGTGGCATTCTCTCTCTCTCTCACACACGTCCATTTCATCTGATATTTGATACTGTATATATTTGTATCTGATGAAAGAAAAGCAGGCATTAAATCTTCACACCTGTGGAATAAAGTACTGTAATTCCCCTTCAATACTAGCGTGTGAGCTTCATCACATGGGGATCAATGAGCAAAACAGTTTTCAACCTGGATCCTCCAATTAGGAAATGGGAAAGTACCATTTGATGGGAATGGTGATATCAATTTGGCTCATATTGCTATCATGGTGAATTCCCCAGCTGAACTGAAGGACGGGGTCTTTCTTGATGCTCCTGGTGACACAGGTAAAACATTTGTGACATTGCTTCTCTCCAAAGAAAAAAGAAAATTTGCAGTTGCTGTACTATTGTCTGGCTTTGCTGCCACCATTTTCCCCAGGAGGACGAACAGCTCATTCTGCTTTTAAATTACCACTAAACCTGATCACAAGTGAATTCAGAATTGATTTCCCAATTAAAGAATGAATTAATTTTAAAATAACAAATTTCTATACCACATATTTTGCATTTTTCTTCCAATATGTTAGTCCTTTATATCTTATTTATTTCAGACAGGCTGCAGCCATGCTGAAGCTCCACCTTGAGTTTTAGTCGAATGAATTGATCTCAGTACTTATTTTTTTTCAAGCTTGGTACTTATTCTGTCAGTCTCTTTTGCCAAATTGCTAAGTGATGGGGATGCAAATACACCAACACCGGTTGTCAAGTGGGTGTTGGGAAGCTAACTTCTTACCACATAGTCAAGCCTACAACCACAATTCAAATAATGTTGCTTGGGGCTAAAAAAAAAAGGGGAACTAAGCACACTTCTGTGCAAGAAACAAAGTTTAGCTTATTTTAAGAACTTCCTGTTCACACCATGTGCATTCTTTATTTTGCCTGTGGTTTACTCTCTCTTTTACTTGTTTCAGTCATTTGACTGTGGCCATGCTAGAGCACCGCCTTTAGTCGAGCAAATCGACCCCGGGACTTATTCTATCGGTCTCTTTTACCGAACCGCTAAGTGACGGGGACGTAAACACACCAGCATCGGTTGTCAAGCAATGCTAGGGGGACAAACACAGATACACACACATACATATATATATATATATATATATATATATATATATACACACATACAACAGGCTTCTTTCAGTTTCCTCCTACCAAATCCACTCACAAGGCATTGGTCGGACGAGGCTACAGTAGAAGACACTTGCCCAAGGTGCCACGCAGTGGGACTGAACCCGGAACCATGTGGTTGGTAAGCAAGCTACTTACCACACAGCCACTCCTGCACCTTTATTAAATGAAATTTAGATATTTTTCTTCCTTACATGAAAGGAAGAATAAACTTACAACTGATGACTGAAAAAAAATTCAAACTGCAGACTTTTGATCTGTAATACATGAATTCTGCTTGGACACACAGACTGTGCTTCAATACTAGTTTGAAATCTGCAAACTTATGCTTTCAATGGCTTGTGGTTGCCATCTTAATCAACAGCATCCTCATTTAGTGTCTTCAATACTGGCAGGAGTTGGATGATTTGACAGATTTGATGAATCGAAGGACTGCATTGTGCTCCAATATCTGCTTTGACATGGTTTGATTGGTTGCTCCTCTTAATATGAACCACTTTACAGAACATTGGGTGCTTTTTCAGTGGCACCAACATAAATAAGGCCACCAAGTAACTCTCAAGAGAAAGAAGACCTCTTGACTGAATGAAAGTATGGTAGAGAGGTGAGAAATGAGAATAGGGGCAAATATAATGAATGGTGAATAAGGGTGGGAGAGAGAGAGAGAGGTGATGACTGGCAGTACACACTGGGTAAAGAGCAGCAAAAGAATAATACAATAAATAGGGAGAAGGATGAGATGTCTGGTGGGTATTGGTTGGATAAATGTTGCAAGAATATGTGGGTAGGTGGAATGAGAGATGTGTAATGATAAGAGAGGAGGAGGTTAGAGGAACATAAGAGTCAGTTAATAGGAGGTAGTTCAGGGAAGAGATGATAAAAATTAGGATGGATGTCAAAAGGAAGCAGTTCCAAAGAGTGGAAAAGATAATCAGAAGTAGAGAACAGGACGATGAAATACGTAGTGTTGCTATAATCTAATTACAGCAGCAGAATACTGTAACAGTTAAGAGAGTGAAGGAAGGATGAGTTATAGGAAGATGGGAAAAGGGGAGGCTTGACAGGGACAAACTGGACAAAGGGTCCTGTTGTGTATATACACCTTAGTACTTTCAGAACATCAGTTTTGTTGTGAGAGGCAGGTCTTATCAAGCACTGCATACTGGTTCTTTGTCATCTCCATGAACTTCAAAATCCTGAGATCAACCATCACTACTTCACCCCATGTCTTCTTAAGTCTCCTTCTTTCACTAGCTCCATCTACATTAACCCTTTAGTGTTCGCATTATTCTGCCAAAATTAATGCTTCTGTATCCAAATTGTTTTGAATTAATTATACATTATCCTGTAGCTATGAGATTTTGATGAGGTAGCTGTTAATTTTTAAAACAATATTATAGGGTTGGTGTGAGAGACCAGATCTGGCCAGTTTGAACATAAAAAAGGTAGAATATTTTTGGCCGGATATGGCCGGTTTAAATGATCAGCTGCTTTATTTTTGAGAACTATTCATTGCACTGACATGATCAACCATAAACTACCAAACTACACTACTGCAACAAGGAAGACAAAAACATTACCAGTAGTTATTCCTGAAATTAATTTTTTTCAACATTATTGAATTCTCAACATACATTTCTGTCTGACACTACACAATTTTAATATGAGCTTCAAACAAGAATCCAACATTCAGACAATGGTTACTTCAAAATCTGCTATCATACTGAGCATGAATTCCTTACAGCCACTTCTATCAGATGTTACATAAGGCTACAGTCATTATATTACAGCTCCACTTTCTCTCTACAGGACTTTGTAATGAGCCTGAATTCTGAAAGACCACTTGAATCTCTTGCTTAATTTTCAGCTAACATCATCCTTTATTTCAGCCAGACTGCTAATACCACTGGCCATGCTCAGTTCACAGTCATGGAATAACCAACACTTTTTGCATGTCTACAAATCTACAGCATACATTTTATTTTGGTAAGCACTGTACTTCTTTTTATCTATCAGAATTTTATATCCTGGTATTGCTAATATTTAGTGGGAAATCGGTTTGCAGTATTTTTCAAATTTGACCATTCATTGAGGTGGTATTTAGTAATCATATAGAAATTCTCTTCCCTGAGTAAGAACATTTTAATTATAACTATATAGGAATCAATGCTTACATGACATGGAAAAAGAATAACTCTACAAAACTTGGATTTCAACAAAAGAACTTGCCATTGAGGTTGAACATCATTATAATCATCATTTAGTGTTCATTCTCCACACGGTTGGATGATTTGACAGAATCTGATGAGCCCCAAGACTGCACTATGTTCTAATATCTGCTTTGGCATGGTTTCCACAGTTCGATGCCCTTGCTAAAAAGTCAATCACTTTATAGCATAGACTAGGTGCTTGTTTTATGCCGTACCAATAGCACTACTGAGGTTGTGATGCAGTTCACAAGGCTCTGAGAGCCAAGGTTGGGCAAGAGGCTTTATGCTAGGAGATAAAGAGTTGAAATGTGAGAGAAAGGGAGAGAGGAGCAAGTAGGTTTTTGTGGAGGAGTTACATGGTTATTCACATTTGGAAGAGTGTCCGAAGAAGTAAGTAGGAACAGATGAACTAGAAGTGTGGATGGGTGGGAGTTTGCAAGAGTATATGGGGGAGAAAGAGATGGGAGAGGATAGGGGGAGTAGGTAACAACTGTAATGATTAGATGGGGTTGAAGGGTAGATTAAAGAGATGGATAATGGATGGGAGATGAACAATGATGCATAAATTAGGGAAGGTAAGAAGAGAGTGGGCAGAGCAGCAGAATAGTAGAAGTAATAATAATAATCTTATAAAATCTTAGAGTATGTGAAATTATGGGCATGTGATAAGAATGTTGCAGGAAAGAGTTGCAGGATGGATTCTTCAAGCTGAGCCAACCAACAAGAGATCTAGAGGTAGAGCAAGAAAGAAATGGTTGGATAATATCCAGTTTCAGTTGGTCATGCCTGGGAATCCAGCTGGAAAGTCTAATGACAGTTGCTTCTGATAGGATCCTATGGAAGAGGTGCCTGAGGAATCTACACTTATGACTGTCCCAGGAATAGTGGGCAGAGAAGATATATGACTGGGTGAAGAATATATTTTGGTAACCTTACACAAGTCTTTACCTTTAGATTCTGATGGATTATTGTGGAAAAATAACAGCCATAACCCAATGAAAGAAAACTGAAAGAGTGATCTGAGAAAGTTAATCACAAATTCTGATATCTGGTTTTTCAAATAATCTACCTTGTAGGAAATGTAATTGTCCATGCATGCATCTGTGACTAGTACAAGATTTGTAGATAATGTACAAATGCCAAATCTAATATCTTTATTCATAAGTTTATACATAATTGTGTTTTATCATCTCTCAACAAGTCATAAATAGCTTGGTGGATTTTATTTTCAGTAAAAAGTTCAATGGCAAACCATTTCAACAAAAACAATTTTATGGCAGATTTTTCTTCCCATGACCATTTGCAACATCATTTACATATGATCCCACTGAATTTTACATGACTGTTAAGTTAAACATGGGAAATATATACATTTATTTGGAGTTGGTATCTGATGAAATCAAAATCAGTGTTATTTGACGCCATCCCTATGGTCAATAATATTGAGATCTTAGCAACTTCTGTTGCCAGCAGAGACATCATTTTAAAGATCACAAACACACATGTACAAACATGCACACATGCATGCATACATACGCATTCACAATCAGATAATCAGCTTAAAATAAAGCATTTTAGGCAGTGTTGTTACATTATTTCAAAAAAATGCTTACAGTTTTTCTTTAGATATAACTAAATAATTTGAAAAAGTTTCTTTAGTTCAACAATCAATTGCCAATCATTTTTGGTCATTTCATCTCGAAAGTAGTCTTTTACCACATCAATGGATTGTCTGGAAATCTACAAACAAATAAAAAACAAAATTCATAACATGAAAGTTAAAATACACTTTTGTTGTTACATACTCAACATTTTTGTTGAATATATGTAGAATAAGAACTTTCTTAAAACCATTTGTATTTCTTATAAGAATGTCTATTAAATCTAAAGAATTTACTAGTGAGTTTGGTCTGAGATAAAAAAAAACCCAACTCACAACTAGTTTTTGAAGATTTTCTCACTGAGAATGCTAAAAATGTTTTCATTTTAAATTTAGCTGACACAGACACTCATATCAAATATCTTCACTATAAATTTGCCGTAGAGGTTACTGTTATTACTACCTGTAACACTTCTAAATATTATAAGTATTTTCCAAGATCATAGTATAAATAAACAAAGGAATTTTTAAGACATTTTAAACACCATTTTCCTTAAATGTATCATAATGGTCATTAAAGCATTGACCAGGATCTACTTACAGATTATGTAAATTGAAAATGACTGGCAGATTGGGCTAATTAAATACATTTAAAAAGAACAAAGTATGACTAATGTTTTCAAATTTCTCAGAATATTAAACAATTCTCCAAAATTACTTACTTTACTCATTATCATGTCTGTATGATCAAAATGTCGTCCAAACATTTTTGGCGCTTCACCAGGGATTGGTTCTATTTTAATACACACTTCTTGCCCCTTTTTCGCAACCTCAACTTGTTTGTGGTTATTTTCTATACCACTTACACGACCAATTTCCACAAACTATAAATTGAAGAAAATACAATTATAGGAGAGCGAAGACAGCAAAAAATAAATCATATTAAAAAGTTAATGGTAGATATGTGAGAGACACGAGCAGTACATCAGTAAATGGAGAACCAGACTTTGATCCCTTATTTAAAATAAGACACCACATTGACTCTTTCAAAACACATAAAAAACAGTTTACAAACCAGGGAGATATCTACTCATTGGTGAGGGTATGGTGAGCTGAGTGCGTTTTCAACATTATATGCCAGGAAAGCCCACAAAATGGGGGATCAAAGTTTGGAAGATTTTCTTATTATCTACCACAATACAGAGTCAAAGGCCTTCTCCAGGTCAATGAATGGTAAGTTAAGTAGCTTGCCCTTTGAAACTATTTTTTTAGTTTTCTTGCTCTCGTTTTCTTCCGAATAAAATATGCTGTACCTGTTTCTATTACTTTCATAAAGCATACACAGACACACTATAATCAAGTATACATGCAATGTATGTACAAATGCATTAATATATACATGTGTGTGAAGAAATTTGATTCAATCTGAAAAGGAAAGAAAAAAGATATACAAATTAGTGACTAACCTCTTTGGATGGCACACACAAAGGTGTCCCTTCTTTGACAAAGCCAGCTTCTACACATACACCAACAACAATAGGGTCTCGAGAATTGAAAATGTATTCAGGCATGACACGTAACTTGCAAGGAAAAACAGCAATATGTCGGAATTCTCCCTGGCGCTTTTTTTTTAATTCCTCTCTGTAAGACGTAAATTTATCAAACAAGTGATAAATTATATCTGCAGAAAATATCCGCACCCCTAATGTGTCAGCAAGTTCCTGAGCATCCCGCTCAATCTTAACATCAAAAGCCAAGATTACAGCATATCTGAAAATGTATTGAGATGTTTTTTTGAACAGAGCAACATTAAGATTAACATTAAAGCATGCATTTCATTGGTAAAATCCTAAAATGGGTATCGTGTAAGTGAACATTGCTTTTTAATTCTTGTGAGAAGCTAATTACTTAATATTTTACAATTTTCTTTAAGGCTGTACTAGCTTTGTTCAAAGAATACACCATAGAAACCAAAAACTTAGGTAGTAAAGAGGATTCATCAGGAGAGAAGAATTGCTAAGGGATTGTACGTAATGCAAGACAGAAAAGTCAGCTTGCTTGAGTATTCCCTTATTTGTGTAAGTATAGGTTAATTTTCAGCTAACTTTCAATAACTAATCCAAATAATTCATACAGGAAAATTTAAACAAAAAATAGTGATTAAAACTGAGTGAAAGAAACTATGAGCTACAACTAACTGATTTGGAAAAGTTTTGAAAATCTCAAATTCACCATCATCCTTTATGCTCATTTTCCATGCTAGAATGGATTGTCATAGCCCGAGTCAGTTCTCATTTACAATTACTACCCTCTTAGATAAATCAGAAGACATCTCATTTCTGGTATGACTTGTAAGGTTAATATCTGTCCTAATACCAGCCACTTTGCAGAGTGTACTGGGTGTATTTTTTATTGAAGCACTAGTATTCAAGAGGTTATTATGCTCTCAGCAACACTTAAGAGTCCTCTTAACTCTACATTGTCTCTGCCCAGAATGCACTGGGTATATTTTATAATGGCACCAACACTAGTAAGGTTGTTGTGTGACTTGCAAGAATACTGAGTTCTCACTGTTCTGAGAGGGAGAGAGGAAAAAAATGATGATGACACAAGCTGAGCTTAAGTAAGGTGTCAAGAGATTTCAATTTCTAAATGGACAAATGATAATTTAATCTAATTTTATCTCTTTTACATGAAACAGATTTCTGTAAAGAACAATGGAAAATATAGACAAGTGAAATTTTGCAAGTGAACTTACTGATTATCATGCTCCAGCATCACAGATGCTTTCATAATATCTTTTTTGTGGATCGGCCCAATATTTATACCAGCATACTAAAAGAGAATATGATACATTTTGATAAAACATAAATATTAGACAAGCTTATTATAGCAATATTAATAATGATACACACAATATACTTATATACTGAACTACAAAAGAAACGCCACACTGTAAAAGATTATTGTCTCACACAAGATATTGAGATTATATGGATTTTATTACATTTCTAGGTAATTTGACATCAAGAAGATGTCACTGACCCACAACACCACTCTCTTTTGAAAACACAAGGACTGTATGTAGGGTTCAAACTTGCTCACTTTTCGTGAATGCATCCTTATGAAAAGCGTGATACACATGCAAAGCGTTGACTCATTGGGTATAAAAGACACCCAAATTTACCAGCCTGTCATTTGTTTCCTGAAAACAGCAAGCCTGCCAAGACTGACACAAAATCAGAGGAAGTAAACCATCTGACATCTCCATGCTGGTCAACACCCTTGGGTCATTGCCAATGACATGAAGTGCAGTATTTGGACAATTGAATGGCTGAGGGACCCATACAATGCCACAAACAGCACAGATGATCGTCCACGCAGTGGCTGACCAAGGGTTACAACAGCACGTCAAGATCGCCACCTGCACTGACAGCACTTCCAGGACTGATTCTGGAGGGCAAGAGGATCAGCTAGGTAGACCATAGGGACTCACCACAGATCCATTTGTGCAGAGACAGTTCGCCACCACCTGAAATCTTTCAATCTGTATTGTCAACGGCTAGGCATCCCATTCTCACAGATTGTCATTGACGATGATGATGTCAGCAGTGGAGGACTGCAGTCTTCTCTGACGAAAGTCAATATTGCATTTCTGTCGCAGATGGCAGAGTTAGGGTTTGGAGAAGAGGAGAACATCATGCTAATGGCTGTGTGGTGAAGAGAGACTTGTAGGGAGGACAAAGTATCACTATTCCACCATAACTCATATTTTCTTTTAGTCTCCTGATCCTTACAAACTCTCATTTACCCTAAGTGCTTTGAAACAAAACAAGACTCAATGTTGCTGAGGTCAAGGTGATTTCTCTAGTGCTGGTGCAACAATAAAATGTACCCTGTTCATTCTGTTAAGTGGCTCATGTTAGGAAGCACATCTAACTATAGAAGCTATGCCTCAAATGGAACACGCAAAGCAAGAAGTAATCTGCTGACTCATCTAGGAAAGCAGTAACTATCAAATTTAGTATGGAAAATGAATATAAAATAATGATGATGATGATCATCATCATGAAGAATTCATTGAAACATTATCTCTCAGCCATATTGACATTCATAATCAGCATCAATAGTTTCCATCTTATTTCTTCAAATGTGATGCGTATGGATAAGGACAGCTGCATACAGAAGTCCTGAGCTCTAATTGTGGAGGGTACCTGCAGAAGGGGTGGACCCAGGTCAAACAAATTGATGCCAGGACTATTTTTTAAAACTTAGTACTTATTCTATCAGGGATTCTATCTAAGTTACAGGGACATAAAAACACCAACACTGGTTATCAAACAGTGATGGAGAACAAACACAGACACAAAGAGACACACATACACACGATGGGCTTCTTTCAGTTTTTTGTCTCACAATGCTCTGGTTGGCTTGAGGCTATACTAGAACACACTTGCCCAAGGTGCCACATAGGGGGATTGAACCTGGAACCATGTAGTTGGGATGCAAGCTTCTTACCACACAGCCATGCCAGTGCCTATATATATGTATATATGAAATTGAGCTTTGCCAGATGGTGGTTAACTTCAATGCATCCTTCTAATCTAAAACATTTGCCATCTTTGTCATGAATCATGTGACAATAGACACTAAGTATCATTGAAATTTTAAAATTTTTTACCCTTTGACATTTCAGCCTGTTGGATGTGTACAGTTGCTTATAAGGTAGATTGCATAAAAATTTTAGGTATGTAATCCTTATTTACCTTGCACATACACATTTACTAAACAAATTTTAAATTTCAGTAGGAAATTAATCAAGAGAGTAAAATTTTTCTCAATCAATAACATAAAAATACTTACAGGAATTTTAGAAGTCCTTAAAAATTCCAATAATGCTTCCATAGAACCAAGAGTTGAAGCTTGTACAAAGACACCCCGTTCTTGAAGTTTTATTCCACTAAGCACTTCTTTTAAAGCATTAGATACTTCCGACTAGAAATTAATAAGGAAACATCTAATTAGAATTGTTTTAACAAATGCAAATGTTATTCATGACTGCAACAACAAAGTATATACTAGACTTTTCAGTCTGTTTGTAAGTAAACTTATAATAAAAATGTATCTCAAAATTGCTCCAGTTGAATATTGTCATAATTTATTGAAACAATATAAAACAATTTTAAATATTTTGCTTTAAAATGTTTTCAGTCGCCAGCCTTGTCTGGCCCCCGTGCCGGTGGCACGTAAAACGCACCATCCGATCGTGGCCGTTTGCCAGCCTCATCTGGCACCTGTGCAGGTGGCACGTAAAAAGCACCCACTACACTCACGGAGTGGTTGGCGTTAGGAAGGGCATCCAGCTGTAGAAACACTGCCAGATCAGACTGGGCCTGATGCAGCCTACTGGCTCCCCAGACCCCAGTTGAACCGTCCAACCCATGCTAGCATGGAAAACGGACATTAAACGATGATGATGATCAATGTGTGAAACAAAATACTACAACTTGAACTGAATTAGTATTGGTTTTAATATTTTGTTTCAGACATTACACACATTCATCTATCATCATAAGGAAACTCAAGATAATTCACATATTTTATGTACCTTTGTTGTAATTTATGAACGCCGTGTAAGGCTGGGTATTTACTTTTAATTATATATATAATTAGAAAGTAATACGGAATAGAAACTTACAACAATATTGAATAGCCAGTTGTAAGTAATTGCAATAGTAATGAGAAAAAATATAATAATTACTTTACCTTATAATAGTCTATTTCATCTTGATCCTTTGCAACATACAAAGGCAACCCTGCAAGAGCCTTTTCTAAATCCTTGGCCATAATTTTGACACCCTGAGCAGCCATTAATTCTTTATGGTGCTGATACTGAGCCTGAAAAATATTTTATTTAACGTATTAAAAACATAAAATCAAATTACATAGATGGAAATTTCTAACACATCTAGGCTAATAAATGTAGCTTAAACTTTGCCCATAGCCTTATTAAGTCCTGTATGTTAGGATATAGGGGTAACTGGGAGAAGTTAATATAACTGTTTTACTTAAATTGTTGCTTGCTAGTAGACAATGGAACACAGAGGCAAAAAAGAAGTGCTGACAAAACACTTCTGTGAAAGAACAAGGCAAAGAGGCTGAGAGATAAAAATCATTGTATAATATTATTCAGATAAGAAAAACAGATGCATTTCCAGTAATGAATATGATTAATGACAACAGAGAAGTCACAGATGAAAAAAAAATCAAACAAGCATGGAGAGATGTCAGGTCATGCACAATATTGTAGAGTGGGACATGAGAAATTTACAGGATTGGAAAAGTAAACTAGTAAAGACAAACTACACAGTGCAAATTTCATGGATGTGGCAAATAGTTGCAAGGTATCCAATCTCTTGCATCTGTCCATTTCTGATATATTGAGGGAGATCATTCAAGTTAATAGTATCGTAGGGTGATAACCAAAATGGTATTAAGCCTAGCTGTGTTGTAAGTTTTTAAAGACTAAACAATCTATCACTGTGAATGGCAGAAACTGAAAAAACACTCTTACCTTGACTCGTAACTCCTTCATAGGTTCTGGTGTCAATAAGCCTCTGATTTGTGTCATAATGGGTCCCTCAGTACCAGCTACAACAATTGTATCCCCTTCTTTTAATTTGCCATTAACAAGAATAACATCAATAGTGGTTCCCATGCCTGGTAAAGCTTTCACCTATGAAAACCAAAAAACATCACTTCAGTATTTTCTTCCAATTATTTAAAAAATTTAATTGCAATCCCTTCAGTCACCAAATTAATTCCAATTATCTATCTCATATAGCAAATTCTATTATTATATAACTTAAGTATTACATCTGATGTAATTATTTATAAAACAAATATTGACAAAAACTAAAGTAAATAAACATAATGAGCAATGAAAATAGATGAATTGCAATAAACTATGATTTGTTCAATGTGCACATAAATGAGATTGCAAATAAAAAATCTGCATTAAAACATTCAGTAGTGCTTAGCTTGAGGGTATAGTTGTAAATGAGATGGAATTTAGCAAATATTGTTATATATATATAAGCTGAAAGTAGGAACATGATACTGTGTACACAAGCCAAAACAGTAAGCACACAAAAGAAATCTGGCAGATATTGATTAAATATATCAGTTGTAAACAACAAATGCATTGATGAAATGAACTACTTAGACTTCTCACAAAACAGATGAGTAGAGGGCCTCCACATAGTCTTTTGACCTGCTAACAATAGTAGTTAAATTATATCAAACCATCTTAAAAATGAAAAGACACATTCAATAATGCACTCAGACATGATGTCTGAAAATAAGAGAGGATGATCATGGCTAAAACACTTTGAACAGGGTTAAACTGGGGTAAAACAACAACAGTTATTGATTGAATTGTTTTGAGACAGTAGCTGTAGTTAGAGTAAGAAAAAGGTCCAGAGAATAGTAAATTCTTAACCAGCTTGATTTTTCTTTTCCTCATTCAATTTTAATGATTATAAAATGACAATAGTTAAATCTATAGTTGTTTGCAGTCCATCTATGAATTTCTGTGTTTTTAGTAATGGTTTGTAGGATTGTTTTATTTAAAGTTGGTAAGATTAATTTATCTTTTATTTGAGAGAGCAGGATGTTATTTGGGGAAGCTGCTATTTTAGACAGGAAGATCAACTCTTTTTCATTTAGCAATAGTGAAAATCATTGGGTATGTTGTTATTTTCTATTTTATTTATTTTTTCTGATGGCTCGATGGCGTTTCCTTTACCAACTACTATATAACTTAGACAAGATGCATTTTATCATACCACATGAGAGGCTGCCCTTTGTAGAACTGAAGAATCCTCTACACTCTCTGCTGTAACTTCCAAAATCCATATCTCCTTTATCAAGTGAGTTAATAAAACAAATACACACATCATATATGTGTTGAAATGACGGTGTAATGTCTTGATTAGAAGTGGGATTTATATCTGTTATTGTATGTCACACTTTGTTAAATACCACAACTGACTAGCAATATTGAAAGATGAGGAACTGAGTGTTGAAGCGTTTTTCTTAAGTGCACAACCTCTCTTTTTAACAAGAAATAGTATAGTACCTCTGGGCTATTAGACATACTGAGAACATGCTAGGTGCAAAGGAATTCAGAGAAAATACAGTTTATTCACTTATTTTACGTCAGTTTTTCCTTGCTTGTATGGGTTAAATATCTTCTCCTTCCTAACACCAACTCTTATCTATTTTCAAGTAAGAGATCACTTATTCCAACATGGCTTCAAAGGCACAAAAATGCCCAAACTATATGTTAACAGACAAATTGACAACACCACCACCCACTGCACTTTCAGAAAAGTGATTACAGATGTAAACAAACACACTTTTCCGTATATATATATATATATATATATATATATATGTGTGTGTATATTCATATACCTACACACGATATCCTTCCAGTTTGTTTACCAAATCTATTCATAAGGGTTTAGTCAGTCTGGGGCTATAGTTGAAAGCTCTTTCCCAAGGTGCCCCATAGTGAGACTGAACATGGGTCATACAGAATTCAATAAGGCAGATTTTCTATGGCTAGAAGCCCTTACCAGTTTCCAAACAAGGTAATATTCCCCCAAGATGAGAGATTTTCATAGAAGATTTGAAACAAACCTTGCTTACAACTATCATATGATGTCAAGACAAGTAAGCAACAAACACTCACACAACAGGCTTCGCAGAATTTTGTCTCTCAAATCCACTCACAAAGCTTTAGTTGGCTCAGGGCTACTTTAGAAGACACTTGCCCAAGGCGCAACTGCAATGGGACTGACCCCGAAACCACATGGTTAGGAAGAAGGTTTTACATCATAGCCATGCCTGTACCTACAAAGTACCAAAACATTTTAACTCTAGTTTATTCTAATCATTTACATATGAAGACAATATTGAAAGATTTGAAATCTTCCAACCTATCATCCTGTTAACAGCATGCCTGCTGGAAATGCATTTACATTGGGAGCCTGTTTTGCCTCAAACTACACCCAATTAAACACTTCCCAATTTGCAAAAATGTTTCCAATAACTCCAGTCCAACAATGTGACTAGTTGTGATGTCAAACCTCAAAACAGTTTTCCACCCTGTCAAACTCCACCCCTCTACAGGATTCGGACAATCTTTAGAGACACATTACTGTATGTCCTATTCCTCCAAACAGAATAACAACCTTGACTCTGATAACTTCAACATATAGCTTTCACATGCAATACCCCAAAAGTGGTGAAAGCATCATCATTCCTCAATTTCTCTTCCATCTCAGTGACCACCCATATGAGACTTCAATAGATTTGACTCCATGTTCCTGAGAACATTGGAAAAAGCAATGCTGTTCACTTGACAACAGAGAAGCCTTGTAGAAGAACCTTACAGTTACTTGCCTATGGACAACATCCAACTCTTATTCCTTATGTTATTGTGATGTGTGCAAACAAGGCCCTCTCTAACTCACACTTATCAAGTCTGGTGTTCTGTAAGATCTGGAGGGACTCTTACAGCCTTCCTTCTGTATACTAAAAACTACTTCATGTTACCTACAACACACACTACTATGTTTGAGCAGATGACACTTCCTTTCTCCTTATCTACACACAAGCGTCACGCACAAACAGCTTAAACATTTTACACTAGATTTACAGTACTTCCACAGGGTTACTGCTCACTTTCTGAACATCTATTAATGGAAAATAACAAATTTGTTTTGTTTTTTAAACAAACAATAGCAATAATCACCATATATTATCAAGGAAACAAACCACTCTAACCATGAACAAAAAGGCCCAATTTGCTAATAAATACTGCTTCTCATAGTCTCATGGCAATCACACATCTGTAACATTTGTTCTGTATCAGATCAACCCTGATCAAGTAGAAATAGAGGTGCTGTTTGTAAGATAGTATCACTTAAGATTTCTTATGTGGAAGATGAAATTTTTAGTTGAATATTCTCAAAGAGACTTTAAAGAGAAAGAAATAATTAAAGTAATTGTTTGAGGACATTAATAGTAAATATGTACATCTGATGTTAATTTCCTTAATAGCTAAGAAAATTAAAAAGTGCAAATTTTGCTGAGCTGGTGGATGAATTGAGTGGCAAGAAGTTTGAATCTAGCGGAAATACATTTTATAAGGAACCAGATTTGTAACAGAGAAAACAACATTTTTCTTATACATTGAGCAAAATCTCAAAACATCGTTAGTAGATGCTGATGGGAACAGTTTTATTTTCGTTTGTTGGCACTGGAAACAGTGGAGTGAGATATTAATGATTAGAGTTGGTGTTCTTTTGCTACCAGTGACCGACATAAAATCGAATGATGTTTCACCGACTAACTTCACTTTTATTTTCATCAATTCCTCTTTATAGCAACCAATTCTGAAATAAATGAGTTTCTGAAGTGAAACTGAACAACTTATAATCTACTAGTCAAGATAGCTTATGAAAAAAAGACTTACTTCCATAACAGTTGCGTGTAATTCTTCACTATAGGAGATCCGTTTTGCCAATAGACTCTGAGTTAGCTCACATATTGTTGCTATCAAATTACCCATTCCATCACCAGTGTGAGCTGAAGTTGGTACAACATTTATATATTCACGAACATTTGTATTTTCATAAAAGAGAGCAGCATTAAGGCCCTACAAAAAGATTTGAAGAAATGTAAGTAAATGGAAATATTACAATCTTTGCAAAATAGCCAATCCATATTATTACATTACACAAACTAGTTTACTCTTAACAGACAATACTACAATATTGTAAAAATGATTTTTTCAAATCAACTAACAATAAAAGTCTCTAGTTGTTAACATAAAAAAAAATAATAATAGCCATATATAAGAGATTGTCATAGTATTTATGTCCTTTCATACTAGAGCAATGAAAATACTATTAAAAATTGAAATACATCTTTAACCCTTTAGTTACTAATCTGGCCGTAGCCGGCTGAGAGTACCCATTGTTATTTAAATGTAAATTTGAACCCAAATCTCATTGGTACATTCATTAAAACACGTGATTTCACTTTGCTAACAGTTGAGTTCTTGTATCCGACATTGTCTGGCATCTATTTGAACTCAGTGAATTTTGGAAGATTTTTTTTCTACATTTTTATTGGCGCTAATTTCTTTCAACTCTGAAAATGGAGAGGAGTTTTGTGGTATCGAGCAGTGATTCTGAATTTGAAGGCTTTTTAACAGAAGATATGGAGATATCGAGAGAAACAATGAATGAGGTGCAAAAGCACGTGGTGGATGAAAATGAATCAGATATTTCTGTATCCGAAACCAAAAGCGATTCTGAAGAAACTGAAAGCAGTGACATAGACAGCGAGGATGATTTTACACCAAAATGGAGTAGAAAGTTAAAAAACGTTTTCATTAACAATTTTTCTGAGGAGACAGGGTCTACCCATAGTCTTTCTCAGGAAGTGAAACCATTAGACTTTTTATTTTTTCCAGCATGCTTGTTTGAAGCAATCGCTGCGGAAACAAACTGTTATGCAGAATGTAAACAAGCTGGAAAAAAAGATATCTTGTGGCTTCCTACAACCGTAGATGAAATACGGGCAGTTTTTGCCATAAATATTATTATGGGTATTAGACAGTTACCCAGGATTACAAATTATTGGAGTAATCAGGAACCTTTTGGCAATCAGTATGTTTCCAGAATTATGACCCCAATATGATTTGTGAAACTGAACCAATATTTACATGTGAGAGAGACTAGCAGTATCCCAATACATGGAGAACCAAACTTTGATCCCTTATTTAAAATAAGACCCCTCATCGGCTGCATTCATAATGCATATAAAACATTTTACAACCCTGGAAGATATTTATCCGTCGATGAGGGAATGGTGGGGTATAAAGGAAGGGTATGCTTCCAACAGTATATGCCAGGAAAGCCCACAAAATGGGGGATCAAAGTTTGGAAAATTTCTGAAGCAAATACTGGGTACTGGTGTGGATTTAGCTTCTATACAGGGAAAAGAGACAATAATGTTAGACAGCACGGCCTGGGGTATGATGTAGTCTGGAATTTATCTCTTCAATACCCTTAACCAGGGACGTATATTATTTTTTGACTGATTTTTTAGTTCGGTCAAAACAGAATCTCCATAATAATGCACTTTTGTCTTTTGAAGATAGTATACTAGTTAGCAACTGCCAGAAACAGCAAGCATTATCCCATTAATACCAAACTGCACACTCAAAATTTGAATAATGAATTACTATGTCTAAAACCCAATATATTTTTCAAGACATTTTAAAGATACCAACAAATGTTCACTTAAATTTCAATGTTTCACTAGCATCATATATAAGTCAGCTTCCAGCGAGCCTAGTCAAATTAGCAAATTAGTTTTAATTCTTGGTTATAGTTACTTAAACTGCATCTAATATCATTCTGTATTTTGATGTAGCTTAGCAGAAGAATCACATACCATTGAAAAAATTGGACACATAATTATATTTAAATACTCTATGCCACACTTAATCAGAAGTTGTAAGCTTAATGAAGAGCTTCACAAAATTTACTTCATTAATCCTAACATCAGCTAATCAGAGGAAAAATACAATAAAAAAAAATTATATGAAGGCACACTTAGCAATAACAACCAAGGTGTGACAGTACATTTGCATATCTCATAGCAAGAAAGAAATAAACAAATGAAGCTAACAAATCAGAAAATACAAATTTATTTTCTTATAATATTGTTTATTTGACGACTTATTTTATCACTTATATTCCCACAAATTTGTTGAAATGTTACACAACCAAGTAGACTAAAGCAGAGTAAAATGTATCTTGCTTAAGGCCACAATGCAATAATAGTGGAAGCATTTGAATTGATAATCTTTACAACTATCATTAAGCACCTAAAAATCTTACACTATGAATTAGGAAATAAATAACAAACCAACCTGTTCTGAAATTTGAAGAATACTTTCTTTACTTCGTTCCTCAAATTCTACTTTAGTGTTAGTATTTTGTTTTTTGATTGTAACAGAAACATCAGTTTGTGGTGATGTCTTCCACTGAAATAATCTGTCAATCTGAGGGAGTAAAGAAAAAAATTGCTGGTTAACAGTATATTGAAATTAAATTTTTTGTAATGTAAATTAATGTTAGCACTGATTAATTGGTAATCCACTGGGCTTTGGTTAGTAAGATAATTTAATTTAAAGCAGAGATATTTTACAAACCAAAGATCAAAAAGTGAGGTAAGCTGCAAATGAATTTTAAACAAGATACAAATACAATGTTATACAGAACATTGACAGTGTTAAATATGATATTAAACAAGTGTAGTGATTTTTCAGTACTCAAAATTTGTATACATGGCAACCTCAGTAGTACTGTTGCCACATAAAAAGCACCCAGCCATAGAAACCATGTCAAAGCAGATGTAACATAGTACAGCACTCTGACCATCAGATTCTATCAAACCACCCAACCCATGCCAGCATGGAAGACAGGCATTAATAGATTAGGATGTGTAACCTCTCGAAAGAGCTGTTCTTCACTCCTACTCCAGAGCATCAGCTGCGGGGTCACTCCGAAAAGCTCTATTTGCGATGATTTCATCTCAATCGAAGGAGAGGGGCTTTCTCCATCTGGGTTGCAGATCCGTGGAATAAGCTGCCAGACGAGATAGTGAAGATGCCGACAACCGCTTGGTTCAAAGTCTCTCTTGACCAGAAATGGCCTCAACTCTTTGCATGAACATCCTCCCTGTACATAACTCCATGTCCCCCTACATGACCTTGCTTTTTGCTTTTTGAGCCAAAAAATTAACTTAACTCATATGAAAACACACACACACACACACAAAAAAAATCAGTGTTGTTTTAAGTTTTCAGATAATTGTACATCCTAGTGAAAAATATTAGCTTGCCCAGGAACAGGTACAAGTTGGCAACAAGAAGAGTATCCTTCCATAGAAAATTTGCCTCAAGTCATTTCATCAATGGGAACATGAAAAAAACTAAGCATTAAAACAATGATGATAGCAATATACACAGTACGTTAAAAGAAGAGAAATTAATAATGCAATAACAATACTATTAAAACTAACAGTGGAACATATTTATTGATAGTATATTTTTATAATCTTACCTTGTTTAATGCAATAACAAAAGGAGTTTTTCTGGCTTTAAGCAGGTTTATAGATTCAATTGTTTGTGGTTCAAGACCATGCATAATATCTACTACAAGAATTGCTATATCACACAATGAAGAGCCTCGAGACCGAAGATTGCTGAAGAATAAAATAAAAGAAATTTTTCATCTGATGTGAAAAACAAATTTAATTGCTTGAACTAATCTAAGACACATATATCTGAACTTTATCATTTTATACAGCTATACTTTATTTTAAGTAAGATATGCTAATAGCATTTGATTTATAGTCAATTGCCTGTCATCCATCACCATGTCATGATCACAATCAATGTTTTCCTCAATGGTGGCAGTTGCAGGACACCAAAACCTCGGGTCATCTTCAAGACTCTCCCTTCCTCTCCTAAATTCAGCTGTCCACTTCTGCATTGTTGATAAAGCTGGAGTGTCATACCTTAATGTAGCAACCATGTCAACATGAATGTCCTTGGGGGCTAAACTCTTTTTCTGCAGGTATTTGGTAACGCCAAGATGTCAAATTTTGTTTATTTCCAATACAAGGGTTGGCTGAAAAGTTCATAGGCTGACCAAGATACTGTCATGGAACGTGACCGAATGAGGTTTCTTTTACAACATGGTCCCCCATGCAGTCCACATACTTACATCTGTGCTGCAGTGCTTGGATCCCATTGGTAAAAAAGCTTTTATCCTGTTGGCCAAAAGAAATCATCAACAGCAAATATGATGTCATCATCTCTACAATACTAATTTTCAGCCAAGTGTTTTAACTGTCAAGCATTTTCATTGTTAGTAAGTAAATTGAAATTAAAACTTCAGATATATTACTAAGTTATAAGATAGTAAAATTTTATTTCAAGTAAACTAAATGAAAAAATTTGTTAGTTTATTTAAGATTTATATGAAGGGTTTGCATGAATGAAATCTTACATTTTACAAAATAGTAAAAGATAGATCAAAATAATAGAATTGCTCTCTTTAACTTAAAAAGTACTTCATTTGATTGTTCTTTACTTTGACTATTATCTAAAATTAATGTCCTCTTTTAAATACATTTCTCTTTGTTCATTCCTCTTGTATGCTCATTCAAACTAAATCTAGCAAGGGCATACTTTTCATTTCCTCTTAATTCACATTACACATTAGACAGAATATTCCAACTTAATCTTTAACTATTGCAATATTTTACTTCCATTATTGATTGATATGAGAATAGAATAGGAAAGAATATCTTCCTCACTCATTATTAACAATATTAAAAACACTCTTATATCTTTTCAACTTATATAAATTTTCAGTAGATGTGTTTACACATTCCACTTAAGAAATCATACACTGATTTAGAGTATACTATGTAGACATTTTATTATCAATTAGCTTACCAAAATGAAACATCCAAAATTACAGCAGACTGCATGCTGCCAAGGTACCCAAAACAGTCCACTATAATTCATGTTACTATGTTAATGATAATGTGATTTCCTTTGTACACTTCTCTAGACATCAAAAACTATCATTAAACTCAGTGGACAAAGTGTAAAGCCTTTGCAATGAAATTTAACATACGCGCACTATATTTCAGGTTCATGTATGAATCTACTCCTTCATACATAAATATTGTACAATACAAAGGTTGGCTGAAAAGTCCATAGGCTGATCGAGAGACTCCCATGGAACATGACCAAATGAGGTTTGATTTTACAACATAGTCCCCCATGCAGTCCACATACTTACATCAGTGTTGCAGTGCTTGGATCCCATGGGTGAAAAAGCTTTTATCCTATTGGCCCCAAAAAATCATCACCAGCAGATATGATGTCATCATCACTGCAATACTAATTTTCAGCCAAGTGTTTTTTTTCATGTTGAGGAACAGATGAGCCACATGGGGCCCTTATCAGGAAATTAGGGAGGTGATCAACCAGCTTGAAGCCAGTCATGCACAGCAGCCATTGAAACCAAGGACTTGAGTGCTGCAGTATTGTCCTGTAAAAACAAAAACCCTTTCATCAGTTTCCTTGGGCATTTGGTCTTGATAGCATTTTGTAACTGCCTCAGCAAATTAGCTTGATGGTGTAGCCCTTTTGAAGACATTCAATAAACACTATGCCTTTTGCATTTCCAAAAAACTGAGGCCATCACCTTCCCTGTAGATGAAACAACCTTGGCCTTCTTTGGAGCAGGCGAGGAGAGGCATTTCCACTGCATGGACTGTCTCTTTTGTCTATGGCTCAAAATGATGAACCCAACATTCATTCTGAGTTAGGAAATGTTCAAAGAAACCAGCTGGATCTCCTTCAAACAATGTCAGATTTTCCCACAGTGTAATCAGCCTGTTGCCCTTTTGATCAGGTGTCAGAAGATGTGACACTCACCAAGCAGAAACCTTCATCATGCCAAGTTCATTGTGCAGAATATTCTCCGCTTGCTCACAGGATATGCTAATAACATTGGCTATTTGATTTATAGTCAATTGCTTGTCATCCATCACCATGTCATGAACACAATCAATGTCTTCCTCAATGGTGACAGTTGCAGGACACCAAAACCTTGGGTCATCTTCAAGACTCTCCCTTCTTCTCCTAAATTTAGCTATCCACTTCAGCACTGTTGATAAAGCTGGAGTGTCATACCCTAAAGCAACAACCATGTCAACATGAATGTCCCTGGGGAAATAAACCCTTTGTTATGAGGATACTCGACAACACCAAGATGTCAAATTTTGTTTATTTCCAAGAGAAGTCACTACTAGTTTACTTGTGAAGTCTTCTTTGAACAGTCAGATGTCAGTTTACCTGGAACGAAACAATGTAGTTATTAATAAGGTGAGCTGAAATTAACGCATGCAAAATTTCTCAGTTCTTGCATCACTCCATAGTCAACCTATGAATTTTCCAGCCCACCCCTGTAAATGTAAATTAAATTTCATTGATAATGTTGCAGGAACTATTAACAAATGTCATATTGAATGTGTTGTTATTACAAAACCAGAAGTGTCTTGTAAACCAATTAACATAAATTTTGTCTTTTTTTCCAAGTTAGCCAACTTGATATTATTATTATATGTAGCTATAATCCAGTTGGTTTGACTAGCAAATAGTTATTTCATAATTTGGGTGTCTAATGATAGGAACTGCTATAAAAGTATTTACTCTGACTGAAGATCCTAGTATGGAAATATGGATGAAAAGTGCCTTCATAAAAAAAAATTATCTCCGTCTCATTAATACATATAAACTGATATGTATGCATAAAATCTTAGATTGCTTCCAACTTTTACAACATTGAGCCCAATTCTTTAGCATTCCCAGTTCTTTTATTATTTTTTTTGAATCTCTAAACCAAAAAATACTGATCTATGTTTTCCTCCATTACTAGAGATTTTGGCATATTACCACCTAGTGCCAAAAGGAACTGTTGTTTCACTCTTATATGCAACTATCACAAGACCATTAGAATTTTAGCAGACACCATTCAAGATAAAGGTTTAGTTGTCAACTGAATATTAACATTATAGTGCAGAGGGCTGTAATATGAGATCTAATTGCAAGAAATTGATATCAAATGAGTTAAATACAGATTTAATGAAAATGAAGGTGATATACAGGGTGCTTAGGAATTTGCTGACTATGTCTCCATTTTTTTTAGGAAAGTTTGATACATTGGTGAACAGTCTCTCAGCAATAATTTAGTTGATAATTTTTGATTTTTTAAATAATACTTTTATTTTTGGATGAAATATTGTTTTCTTTTCCTTTTATGCATACTGTCAAATTAAGCCCAAACAACATATAGTCTACTTTTAGTCAAAATAGTAAAATTGCTTAGGATTTTCTCAAATCAAATTTGATAAATTTAGTTTTATTCTTTGTTTTAAACTTAAATGTAATATCATTGGCATTATGGCAGTTAAATGTAAATCTATATTTTCAACTTACCTAAATGATTCGTGACCAGGTGTATCTATAATCAACAAACCTGGTAACTTTAAAGGAGGTTTCTGAAATTCAGTAATAAAAGAGAAATTCATAGAGTAATAAAATAAATTTCAACTGAGCAGTGATTATCATAAAAAATATTTAAACCAATACCTAAGGAAACAGAATTTTGGAATTTTCAGAAATACTTCTGAAAAGTAAGTAATGAATGCCATAATGATATAATTTTTTAAACACAAATATTTTGAAGTTACCAGTTAATGTATTACCTTAGCTCACTAATTCCAAATGCTACATTTTCTAGATTCACGCAACATTAAAACAGATGGGTACAAGGCAATATGTTGCAACTCAGAAGATGGCAGGCATTAATGCAACAAAGCATTTTCACACATTGCTGATATTCACTGATCAGTTTCTGCCAAAGATTAACTTAGTGAATACAGCTCAACATATCAGTAGGTCAACAAGCTCAGACTTCTTAAAGAATTTACTTGCTCTCAACGAAAAGTAGACAGTGGCAGTTAAATACAGATGGTCTTTTCAGGTTCAGAGCTTACAGTCTGGTCATATTGCAGCATAGTTCAATCTTTCTTTTAATTCAAGTTGGCAAAAGTAGTACTTGTATCATAATTGCTTTATGTAACAAACTTAGTCAGAAAATTTTGTCTTCATGCTTTAGGAATTTGACTTGAGTCTATTTGGATCACTTGTGTATTGGATGTTAGCCAGTTTCTCTCAAAACATTGTTGGCTTTGACAAGGGAGCTCGCCACAATAATGAAGAAGAAAGAAATCAAACTTATTTAACAATACTTCTCAGTGAATTCAAGTTAGCAGTTACTGCTCAGGGACTCAGAACAGAAGAACTAACAAAATAAATGGGGAATTTCTTCAGCAGTTAGGCAATAGGACAAAACTTTTGGTTCATCAAACTAGAGATTAAAATAACTATTATTAGTAAATTATTATAACCACCAAACATTTTACAAAACTCGGAACTGATATGCTTAAAACCAGGTTAGTTCATACTGAGTAAACCTATAATCAAATATATTCTAGCAATGATCATCCAATCTCTCTTTTTTCTTTTTAGGCTTAACATATCAAGAACTAGATTATCCAACATGTTTGTCTAAACCAGGAAAACCCCTGCCCACAGATGCAATTGTGCTCACAACTCCATTTTATTGCGCCTGCAGGCTGGTATACTTGTATATACAAAATATACTAAATTTTTCAATTATAAAATTTATACAATATTCACATACCTATTTGCGACATAGGTCGTGTTTCCACTATGACTTAAAATGGTTTAGACTTGAACAGAAAATCGTCTGGTAATTGCCATTTGAATGGAAATATTGTTTTTACTATAAAACACATATTGCTAGGTTTGTACCACCCCCTTCAGACCCAACTACACTCTAGCTGAAAAATATAAAATGCCTCATAAGTAATATAAGCGTCTTAAATTCAGTGGCATTAATGAAGATGTTACATGTTCATTCGATGTATATACTTGTGATCTGCTTGCAGACCTTTTTCTTTGGAAATTTTTGCCTGCCACACTAAAATGTTTCCCCACCTCTGGTCTAAACCATTTAGCATTCAGATTACTTTGTAAAATGTAATACTTATTCACATTGACTTCAACTAACCCTTTCGATACCAACCCAGCTGAAAAATGTTTTGGCTCTGACCAATCCAGCTGAGTGAACCCATTGATATTTAAATGTGAATTTCAGCACAAATCTCAGTACATTTGTGAAAAAACATGATTTCACTTTGTAAATAGGTGACAGTATCCAACATTGTTTGACAGGATATCTTAGCTCTGCGAATTTTGGGAGATTTTTTTCTACATTTTTTTCCTGTGGCAATTTTTTTCAACTTTTAAAATGGATAACAGTTTCATGCTATCAAGCAGTGATTCTGATTTTGAGGGCCTTTCAACAAAATATGGAGAAATTGAGCAAATGTATGAGTGAACTACAAAAGCATGTGTACGAAAATGAATCTCATATTTCTGTATTTGAAAGTGAAAGCAGCAATTCTGAAGAGAATTCTGATAGCAGTAGCGAGAATGAATCAATACCTGAATGGAGTAAGAAATTTTAAAATATTTTTGTCAACGATTTTTCAAAAGAGACTGGACCTACTCATAGCCTTTCTCAGGAATGAAAACCATTAGACTTCCTCACACCCCAGTAAGCTTATTTGAAGCAATAACTGTGGAAACAAGCTGTTATGCAGAAAGTAAACAAACAGACAAAAAAAAAAAAAAAAGATAGCTTGTGGTCTCCCACAAGTGTGGAAGAAATACAAGCATTTTTTGCCATAAATATTACCATGAGTATAAGAAAATTACCCAGAATTACAAATTACTGGAGTAATCATGAACCTTTTGGAGACCAATACGTTTCCAATATTATGACAAGGACAATTTATAAAATTGAAAGAATATTTTCATGAGAGACATTAGCAGTACCCCAGTAAATGGAGAGCCAAACTTTGATCCCTTCAATCTAATCTGTCAGTGTTTCTACAGCTGGATGCCCTCCCTAACGCCAACCACTCAGAGTGTAGTGGGTGCTTTTTACATGCCACCAGCTTGGGGGCCAGTCACGGGGCACTGGCATCGATGATGTTCAGATGGTGCATTGTAAGTGCCACCAGCACAGGAGCCAGTCAGGGAGCACTGGCATCGACCACATTCAGATGGTTCTTTCTAAGTGCCATTGGCCACAGTTACAATTTCGATTTCACTTGACTCAACAGGTCTTCTCAAGCATATATCATCCAACGCTTCAAGAGTACTTTTAAATGGGCTAATCGTGCAACACTGGCATCGGCCATGGCTGCAATCTCACTTTAGTTGCCGGGTTTTCTCAATCACAGTATATCTCCAAAGGTCTCGGTCTCTTGTCATTGCCTCTGTGCGGCCCAACATTCAAAACTCATGCTTTGTCACCTCATCCCAGGTCTCCCTCTTCCAGAGGTTCCTTCCACAGTTAAGGAGCGGCACTTCCTCATCCATACGTAACACATGATCATACCGGTGCAGCTGTCTCTCTTGCCCACATTTGATGCTTCTTATGTCCAACTTGTCTCTCAGGGTGCTTACACACTGTCGTGTTTGTACAGACATTATACATCCAGTGGATCATACAAGCTCCATTTCTTTTTAAGCCTATGCATGTTCTCAACAGTCATGGTCCATGTTTCACTGCCATGTACCATGGCAGTTCACACACAAGCATCATACAATCTACCTTTCACCCTGAACAAGAGGCTTGTAGTTGCCAGCAGAGATAGGAGCCTCTGGACTTTGCCCAGGCTATTCTTATTCTAGCTGCTATGTTCTCAGAAAAACCACCCCCACTACAGACTTGGTTGCCTAGGTGGCGGAAGCTATCAACTACTTCTAGTTTTCCCCCCTGGCATGTGATGGAATCGGTTTTCTGTACATCTTCGGTGTTTATTGTCCCTGTGCATCTGCTACACACATCTGGTTAACCTTCTTTTGATATAGCTGCACCTCTTATGTGTCCATAGCCTATGCCAGATACATCTCGGAGTTTCTACCCACGCCTTTTCTACAGATCAAGCAGGGCCATCTACCAGAAGGGGTTTGTGATTTGTCTGCCTTCCTATATACCAGGACTTTGGTTTTTGCTAGGTTGACTCTAAGGCCCTTTGATTCTAATCCTTGCTCCCACACCCTAAACTTCATCTTTAGTTCAGGTAGTGACTCAGCTATTAGAGCAAAGTCATCAGCATGAGAGAAGCTCCCAGGGGCAGCCTGTCGTGAATTCCTCTGTTGCTGCCTGGAGGATTATGATAAATAAGAGGGGGCTGAGGACTGATCCTTGGTGAACCCCTACTTCTACAGGGAATTCTTCACTATACTCGTTGCCAACCCTAACCTTACTGACAGCATCCCTGTATGGTTCTTACCAACCACTTGTCTATCCCTAGTTTCCACATTGACCATCAGCTAAGGGACTGGAGGACCCTGTCAAAAGCTTTCTCCAAGTTAACAAAAGTACAGAGGTTTATCTTTGGCTAGGTATTTCTCCTGCAGTTGCCTTACCGGAAATATAGCATCAGTGGTGATTCTATCTGGCACTAAACTAAACTGCATTTCATCTAGGCTAACTCTCTCCCTAATTAGTTGGGCTAACTTTCATTATCGAATCCAATAATTAGGTACCCTGTAGTTATTTCTATCTAAGGCATCACCTTTACCTTTGTAGCAGTTGACTATGGTGCTGCCACATCAGTCAATGGGTATGATTCCATGAACTACCTCATTTATGATGTGGGTAACTAGACCATGACCCACACTACCCAATATTTTAAGCATCTCAGCGGTGATTCCTGTCAAGCCAGGTGTTATCCCTGTCTTCATATCCTTAATTGCTTTATCTATCAGGGTACTGTCAATTTGTGTAGCTGGTCCCTCAATTGGGTCAACCTTTGGCAGATTCTCCTCCTCCCATTCATTCTCCACATTCAACAGTCTTTCACAATGACATCCCCAAACCACTTTCATTGAAGAATCATTAAATGTAAGTGCATCATCATCCATGTGGACACATTTCTCTCCTATGACATCATAGTTTTCTCTCACATACTGTCTTGCAATCCGAAATATGTCAGTTCTTTGGTCCTCACGACGCTGAACACTGGCTATATATACCTGTCTCTTAGCTTCCCTTCTGGCTATCTGATACAGTTCCCTGCTACCTCCACACTTCTAGGCCTGTTTCTTTGCTCTAATAGCCCTGTCTACAGTATTGTTCCACCACCATGTTACCCTAGGTCTGGAAGGGACTTTGCACCAGCCACAGATTTAGTCTGTTGGTGCTCAGAAGCTGTCTCACGGGAATTCCCAGTTGCCTTCTATGAAAACAACACCCCATTAGTGAACCTCGATTATCACAGGTACATGGGCAGTATAGATTGGCTGAATCAAATGATAAGTAATTATCTGTTTGGTAGACCAGGTAATAAATGGTGGTGATATCTGGTTTGGTATATAGTAAATATGAGTACTGTAAATGCATTTATATTATGCTATGCTACATGGCAGTGAAACAGGCTATAACAGCCAAGGACATGTATAGGCTTGAAAGAAATGAAGCCAGTATGTTTTGCTGGATGCGCAATGTCAGTGTGCATGTGCAACAGGGTGTAAGCATCTTGAGAGAGAAGTAGGGCATAACAAAGCACCTGTGCTGGTGGCATGTAAAAAACACCTTTTGAGAGGTGGGCCTCACAGAGGCAAGATGGCATGTGAAAAAGCACCTTTCGATTGTTGGGCCACAGGGAGGCAATGATGAATGACCAAAACCTTTGGCATTATGCCATGCTTGAGAAGATCCATCAAGCCAAGAAAAAATCAAAGTTGTAGCAGATACTGGTGTCATGCTGGTGGCACATAAAATCACCCATTACACTCTTGGAGTGGTTGGCACCAGGAAGAACATCCAGCTGTAGAAACCATGCCAAATCAAACTGGAGTCTGGTGCAGCCTTCCAGCTTGCCAACCATGGTCAAACTGCCCAACCCATGCCAGCATGGACATTCAATGATGAGAATGAATATATACCAAATCAGAAGGGGGCGACCATCTGCAGTTCTGAGCAGAAGTAACAACACAGTTGAGGGCAGGTTATTGCTCTAAAAATAACTGTAGGAAGGAAAATCAAAGCCTGCCAGAGAAATATCCCTCAAATTGCAACAAAAAAAAAAAAACAACAACCAAAAGGTAGTGCTGTGAATGTCTACATCAACAAAAGGAGAACTCCCAGTAGATGAACAGTTGAAACTTCTTTCCGATGTGCATTCTGCAAGGTTGCATAATGTAGAATGGGATGTTTTACAAGTTTCCATGACAGAAATATTGTGTGAATATGGTATATATGTATAATTAGATTGTATAAATATTTTTCAAATTTACTTCGTTTTTACTTTTTAGTTAGCTGTACTTTTACTTGTAATTTTAATTTGCCTGTAAGGTGAGTAACAAGTTTTGATTTAATTTCTATTGTAAATCTTTATTACATATGTTTCTGTGCATTCATGTAAGTGTGTGAGTTTATTTCATTTTCTAGTTTTCAAAAGCAAATTCCAGAATTTCGTTTTATTTTACCTTTATGGTATACCTGTTCTTATGTGCATTAAATTCAACTGATAATATAGTGATGTGCACAATTCTTCTATATTAAAAGTTTGTTGCATACCCACTTGATTAGCTGATGACTCATTTTCTATGGTGATGTTTAAACTATATTTTTATATTTTGCTGAACTTACCTGTATGTACCTGCAATTTGAGCCACTTTGAGACAAAAGTTATGCAAAGGAATTAAGAACCTTTTCTTCAACCGTGTTCCAAAACTCACATTAATATGTCAAGTTACAGTTGTTTAATGAAACCAGTATAAATTCATGATTATTTTAGAATTTAATTGAAACTCATCAGGGGTGTTTTTTAGTTAGAAATATAGTAACGAAAGGGTTAATCATGCATTATCTTGTAGCTGTGAGATTTCAATGATATGAAAAATTATATTTAGAAGAAAGGATGAAGAAAGTTACAAAGATGATAAAGTGGGAAAAGTTTGACAGGTACAGATTGGGTGCAAGGCCAAAGATATAAATGATATGCTTTTTGGGACTGATTTTTCACTGAGATGGACAGGTCTCTTTCAAGCACAACAAATCACCAATCATCTTTGTCCTCTCCTCTCTGATGCTCAGAAACCTGAGTTTGGTCTTCCCTACTTCATCCCTGTCTGCCTAGGCCTCCTTCCACAGATTCTATTCACATTTAATGATTGATACTTCTGCAGCTGTCCTTTAATTATATCACACGACCATACTAGCATAGTCTTCTTTTGCACACTACATCTCATGTCACTTATGCCTAATTTTTCTCCCAATACATTTACACTTTGTCATACTGACATTGCAAATCCAGCAAAGCTAGCTAGCTTCATTTCTTTCTAGTCTATCAAAAGCACCGTCCAAACGCGGCAGATGCCAGATAAAAGTCAAATGGAAATTGTAGTTAAGACACCCATGCCGGTGACACGTAAAAAGCACCATCCGAACGTGGCAGATGCCAGCACCACCTGACTGGCTTCCGTGTCGGTGACACGTAAAAGCACCAACCGATCATGGCTGTTTGCCAGCCTGCTCTGGCCCCTGTGCCGGTGGCATGTAAAAAATACCCACTACACTCACTGAGTGGCTGGCGTTAGGAAGGGTGTCAAGCTGTAGAAACACTATCAAATCAGACAAGAGCCTGGTACAGCCTCCATGGCTTACCAGACCCCAGTCAAACTGTCCAACCCATGATAGCATGGAAAACAAACGTTAAACGATGATGATGATGATGATGAAGTACTATGACGATGATTTTACTGTTAGTTAACAGATTGCAAATGAGATATGGGTTCCATTATCCTTATTAGGTTCCCCAACAGTTTTTAGGTGTAGAAATTGAATGTAAATTTAATATCCCTTGGTACCATTTTATTCCTGAAATTGTTTTCATTATCCCATCACGTTTTTCTTGAAAATTTAGTAATATTTTATATTAAAAAGTGAAGAAAATAAATATGTTAAACTTACTTCTTTCACCATTTTAGTAGCTTCTTTAAGGGCATCATGTGGAACATTAGTAGCACCAATTTGTTGTGTAATACCTCCAGCTTCACCATCTTGAACATTAGTTCTTCTTAACTGTTAAAAAAGAAACCAATAGCTACAACAATCAAAATACCAGTAAAAGTTATCAGGAATAACTTATTTTCATTTCCAAACTTAATGTATATTTCAGAAAATTAATATACAGACATGTGCGCATGTGGAAACAAATACACAAAATCATCATTTTAAATCCACCTTCCATTAAAAGGGGTTGGATGTGCCAGCAATCTGAATTCTTATTCAAAGTTACGGCCCTCCTAGCTTGATCAGAGAACTTTATCTTGCTCATAAGTTTATGGTTTTGGCTTGGTTTCAATGGTAGAACACTCTTCCTGCCACCAATCCCTTTATAGAACATACTGGGTGTATTTTATTTTGGCAACAGCACTGGAAGTTGTCATGTACCCTCAACCCCATGTCTTCTTCACTCCTTCATCAACTATTTCACAGCGTGTAATGAGTGCAGGGTTGTTATGTACCTTGTAAAATTAAAGAATCTTCCCCACATCCACTCAATACAACAAACAAGGAAGGTGAATAAAAGTGAGTGATGACCAAAAAGACAAACCAAGATAGATGGCTATTAGGAAAGCAAGACCAGGGACAGGGAAGTAGCTTGAGAAATACATTATGATGATGACAGAATGTATCCAACATGCACATCTCATAATCCCTAATATACAGGCCTTGTAGAGTGGCTAAAAGTAGAAGAATAATGGTTGGGGAGTGGGTGATTTGAAACACTGGTAAGTCCAGTACCTCCCTAATTACATGGGTGGCATGGTAGTGGGTGGAAATGGGGATGGCATCAGACAGGAAAGAATCAATTAACACTCTTACTTTCACTGGCAACATAGCACAATGAAGGGAAGATAAAATGAGGGATGGAGATGTAGGAAAAAAAAAAACAATCCAGATGTGGAAAAGGGTGATGAGCAATACAGAGACGAGTGGATGACAAAAAGATGGAGAGGCAGCAGATACACTTGTTATACTTCCCAGCCTCCATTATTAAAAGCGCTTAAAGTTTAAAATAGTGACACTGTTTAGATGATATCAATGTTTACACTTAGTATAAAAACATGTATTGCTATAGTATGGTTTGACATGGAAAACCATGGGAATAGATATCTGACTTGGCAACAAGAAGGGTATCCAACCATAGCCTCAACAAATCACATCTAATCCATCCCTGCATGGAATAAGCAAACATTAAAAAACATTTCTAAAACTAAGCTAAAAAAAAGTTTACAATTATTATTAGTAACTTTTGGTGCATAATATTAATTTATACCAACTAGTTTGGGTGACATTTTGTTGCAAACTTAAAAATTACTATATTTTCTTGAATTTCATATATACAATAAAAAATATATAATTATACCAAGTGACCAAATTACTTTTTACGGTCTGAAACAGTAGTTTTTATAGTTGAAAATTTTATAGAAATTTTTATAAAACTGAAGTAATGGGAAGTGCTTATGAAGGAAAGCCGTACACACATGCACACTAAATCTCAGAAAAATGTCTTATTTACATGGACATATCTGCATTACTTCTAATTAATACACATCTCAAACCACCACCACATTCCTTACAAATGCTGTGCTTAACAATCTGACAATTGGCAATCACCCAAGAAAGAGAAAAAGTTTAAAGAAAAATCATGGACAAATGCAGAAACATGGTGACAGACCCATATTAATAGAGTGAATACATAAAAATAACATATTTAAAAGTACATTGATGAAAAAAAATTCTAATCAGAGTACCTTATCTAAAATCTTGGTTTTCCCAGTATCAACATGTCCCAGAACACACACAACAGGAGCACGAAGTACATCAACTCTTCGTTTTTTCTCAGCAGCTTCTTTTCGTTTCTAATCATGGAGAAAGAAAAAATAGTAGTAAAGTTTTGGAGAAAGCCAGTATTCTTGTGATGCTCCATTTAATCAAGGTTTACACTTCTGAATACAACAATTTCTAGTAATAAATGATCTGGAAGCATTGATCTAGTATCCAAACTATGATTATTGATTATTAATTAGCATAATAGCATAGCCTGGAAAATACATGGATTACATGGAAAAATGTGAGCAAGAGAAATAATATTCTTAAGATTATAAATCTGGAAAATTACAGGACAAGTTATTACACTTCGAAAAGTTCAAGACAGCTTATTATATCTGGTGTAGTACAGAACAAGAAAACTTTTACTTAAAATATTGCAGCTAAGGATAAAATTTGAATATTAAAAATTATTTGATTTGAATTTACAAAGTAACATAATTAAAAAAGGTACTATCATTTTGCTAAAATATTGACACACTAGAATACTTAAAATATGAAAGCCAGAAGTACCAATATAGCTAAAATTTTATGCAAAGTAGAATAGTATATATGGTAGGCAAATTCTTTATGTAAAAAATAGACATTGGGTCAAGACTAAAAATGTGAAGACTTGGCAATAATTTAAGCAATAACTCAAGCAAATGTTACTGTGAATTTGTTATAGGTAGATTTTACTGTAATATATAACTAATTTTTGTACTATTCTATTTATTGTACTAATTATGTACTACTGTTATTTTTTATAACCTATTTTCAACTTTCTAATTATTAATTAATAATTTTAAAAAATGAATTTTTTTGAAATACAGAAAGTATTTTGAGTTATGTTTTATTTTCTAATAGAAGTGACAAGTAATAACAAATGGAAGTAATAACTTGTAATAAAATTTTTAGCTTTAATAAAAGCTAATATTTTCTAAATCTAAATATTTTAGTTGAAATTTTATCCTTAGCTGCAATATTTCAAGTAAAACTTTTCTTGTTCTGTACTTTACTAGATGTAATAAGCTGTCCTGAACTTATCCAACTTGTCCTGTAATTTTCCAGGTTTATAATCTTAAGAATATTATTTCTCTTGCTTGCATTTTTCCATGTAATTAGGGAGTTCTTCCATAGTAAAAACAGTGAAAGAACGTGAGCCAGCCAGAAATAGTTAACAGAATGCAATACTTTTCTGAAATATAATTAAACTTTTACTTACTAAGATTCTTTCCCGAGCTTTTTCAATAGGTGTATAGTCCTCTATGTCACTCTCATCTTTAAGACTATCATCATCATCACCTTTCTCATCAGAAGAGTCATCATCATCAACTTTTGTTTTAGTATCAGTTTCTATGGAGGCAGAGAATTACAAAATAGAACGAACATTCAATGAAAAATTAAAAAAAAATTTTTTTAATCATCAAAAGATGAGACTTCAAAATATATTTCAATCAATATCAAGGAAAAACTCTTTAAGAATGCAAGTCATGCATCTGTCTCCTGGTTATGCACACTTTGAATAGCTGATGAAATATATTAATTCCTCATTCAAGCTCTGAAAATATTTCAATCATATCAATACAGAAACTAAAATGTTGCTATTATTGTTTAGTCCCAAATCAATCCTAATTAAGCAAACTGTGATATGGAGATATCGAGAGAAACAATGAATGAGGTGCAAAAGCAAATGGTGGATGAAAATGAATCGGATATTTCTGTATCCAAAACCAAAAGCGATTCTGAAGAAACAGAAAGCAGTGACATAGACAGCGAGGATGATTTTACACCAAAATGGAGTAAAAAGTTAAAAAAAGTTTTCATTAACAATTTTTCTGAGTAGATAGGGTCTACCCATAGTCTTTCTCAGGAAGCAAAACCATTAGACCTTTTATTTTTTCCAGCATGCTTGTCTGAAGCAATCACTGCAGAAACAAACTGTTATGCAGAATGTAAACAAGCTGGAAAAAAAGATATCTTGTGCTGTGAATGTCTACATCAACAAAGAAAAACTCCCAGTGGACGGCCTGTTGAAACATCTTTCTAATGTGCATTCTGCAAGGTTGCAGTGCGTAGAGTGGGATGTTTTACAACTTTTCATGATAGAAATATTGTGTGAATATTGTATATATATATGTTTAATTAGATTGTATAAATATTTTTCAAATTTACTTCGTTTTACTTTTTATTTTAATTTACCTGTAAGGTGACTGACAAGTTTTGATTTAACTTCTTTTGTAAATCTTTATTATATATATTCTTGTGTATTCATGTATGTGTGTGAGTATATTTAATTCAGTTGTATTTAATTTTCTAGTTTTCTTCAAAAACAAATTCCAGTATTTTAGTTTATTTTACACCTGTTTTTCTGTGCATTAAATTCAACTGATAGTCTCATGATGTGCACAATTCTTCTATATCAAAATTTTGTTTCACACCTCAATTAAATATTAGCTGAGGACTCATTTTCTGTGGTAATGTTTAAACAAAATTTAAATAATTTTACATTTTGCTCAGTTTACCTGTAATTAGAGTCACTTTGAGACAAAAATTATGCAATAGAATTGATTAAGAACCCTTTCTTTAATTATGTTCCAAATATCACATTAATATGTTGATAAGTAAAAAAAGTTACAGTTCTTTAATGAAACTAGTCTAAATTCATAATTATTTTAGAATTTAATTGAAACTCATGAGGGGTGTGTTTTGATCAGAAATATAGTAATGATAGGGTTAACATATCAACTATTCTACTTTAGTAAACATGGAAAACTCAAATCTATTGACAGCAGGCCATGCTCTATTCAAGGATGCAAATTATGATGGCCTATATCAAACATGGAGTTTAACTGAACAACATACCAGATATATAAATCATTTGGAAAGCAAGATACCATAATCTGAGCATTCTCAAATTACCTGATTCTTCTTCATCACTACTTATATCCCAGCTTTCTTTCACTTCTTCCTTCATTTCTACAGGTTTCATTTCTGTTACAGTACCCTTGTCATCAGTTTTTGTCTCATCAGAAACAACGCTATCCTCTCTTTTTGAATCAGCTGTTGAGTAAAGTGTAAGTATATAATGTAAACAAAGAGAATTAAGAGATGCATTAATGTAAATAAAACAAGAAAAACATATTTCTCAAAACAAATTCAAGCAACTGTAAATTCTCCTCTCTCTGACTGTAAGCCGTGAGAGCAAATCTGCAGTCACTTGTAAAAATGACCAAAATTCCTTCAAAATCAAATCCTATTTGGTAATAGGAAATGAATATCATGGATGTCCAATCTGTAATAGTATACTCCAGAAAATGACCGATGAAATCTTACTTGAATAAAAAAAAATTTGATGCTGAAGAAGTCAATATTTAACAAAAATTCAATATTCAGAGGGCTGGATTGATGGTGTTCACTAAGGAGACAATACACAAACCAAAGTTCTACACAAAGGCTTATGCTTGTACAGTTGTGGAGATAATTTATATTATATGTCATTTATTTATATAGTCTTAGATTATATAAATAAATGACATATAATATAAATTATCTCCACAAATTTCCCAACTCTATAAACTGAAACTATATGATCAACCACTTCTATCCCTTCTTTCAATGATATTCTGTAGGAAGAGAAGCAAGTTTCCAGGTTATTCCTGAATTTCTACAAATGGAGAAGTATTATTAGGTCACTATTTTAATAATTAAGCATGCAATATGCAATAATAACGAATATTTGAAGCTGGTTGATATGTCAATTATGTTTATCCCAGAACAAAAGAGTTTTAGTGTTATTTTGCTATTTAAGTGATCTGTTGTTGTAGCAGCTGATGCTTCCTTAACCAATTTAATATTTTCTGATGTTAGTATTAGTGAAAATGAGAAGTTCTAAGCTGTAAATACCCTGAATTTCCATGATTCATACCAAGACCCACACACTTTTAAATGTATGTACTAAATGTGCCAGAAGATGGTGTAATATGAATGAAGAAGAAACAAAAATTTTATTTTGGACATCATAGTTATGTAATCTAAAAAGTTATGTTCTATATTGGTCCACATTGTATCAAGAAGCCAACTTAAAAACATTTCCATGAGAACACTTTGAAAATCTAAGATCTTCACCTTAGCAGTACTTCAGCATATTCCCTGGGTGAAAATACAGGACCTGATACATCTTTTAAATGTGCAGCTTTTTGTGAAGATACTGCAAAACAATTTTGAGGTATATGGAATACGCATATGCAAGTCTGGCTTTGTGAACAATTTCGAAGTTTATATAGTGGAGTAGGAAGTAAAATAACTAAGTTTCCAAAATAAATCTCAGGGATGGTCATAAAAATATGATGGAATCAATATTTTATTATGGTTACCAGGCTTATTGGTATATGTTCATATTATAGGTCTTCTATGAGAAAAAGGAACATAGAATTTGATACACCACTAGCAAAGAAAGTTACTGGTAAAAAGAAAACTTGAAAAAGTATAAAGTGACAATAAGCAAGACTACAAAAGTTACAATTTAAAAAGAGGAGAAAAATTTAATGCTCTTAAATAAAAAAAGAGCCACCTTATCACTAGAAAACAAAAGGATGGCAGTCTGAAAAATTATTTGAACCCAATGACATCAAACTTTAACAGCAACAAAGTAATTTTACCAAGTAGCTAAGAAAAGAGAAAGCATCCCAAAAGGTGCAATGATGAAATAGTTGCTTTATTTGATGCATAATCATCATCATGTTAATGTCCAGTTTTCCATATTTGCATGGGTCAAAGTTAATTTAAGCAGATTTTTTTACAGCTGAATGCCTTCCTGTCACCAACTTTTACCTGTTTCCAAATAAGCTAACATTTCCCCATGGCCAAATATTTCACAGACTACTGGAAATGAAAGACATTGCATGTATGACAGCGACACTCATAACAATCATGTGATGTCAAGACAAGGAGACACAAACATACATAATTGCTTGTTTCAGTTTCAGTCAATCAAATACACTCATGTGGTTTTGGTCAGCCTGGGGCTAAGAAGAATAAAGTGTAAATGCAAACTAGTCAATCTTGGAAATTTTACATCTAGACAAAAATCGAAGGCAAAAGTAGTATTTCCTGAGTGAAAAACACAGCACTGACTATGTAACATATAAAAGAAACTGCAAAACTTGTTGAAAATACATGAACTTTTGTAGATTCCACATTTTATTTGTTATTCTAATTATATTCATCATCATCATCATCATCATCATCGTTTAACGTCCGCTTTCCATGCTAGCATGGGTTGGACGGTTCAACTGGGGTCTGGGAAGCCCGAAGGCTGCACCAGGCCAGTCAGATGTGGCAGTGTTTCTACAGCTGGATGCCCTTCCTAACGCCAACCACTCCGAGAGTGTAGTGGGTGATTTTATGTGCCACCGACACAGGTGCCAGACGAGGCTGGCAGACGGCCACGCTCGGATGGTGTTTTTTTTTATGTGCCACCGACACAGGTGCCAGACGAGGCTGGCAGACGGCCACGCTCGGATGGTGTTTTTTATGTGCCACCGACACAGGTGCCAGACGAGGCTGGCAGACGGCCACGCTCGGATGGTGTTTTCTTATGTGTCACCGACACAGGTGCTAGACGAGGCTGGCGGACGGCCACGCTCGGATGGTGTTTGTTACGTGCCCTCAGCACGGAGGCCAGTCATTGCGGTACTGGCTACGGTCACGTTCGGATGGTTTTCTTATGTGCCACCGGCACTGGTACCACAAGGATACAAATTCCATTGATGTTCATCTATTTTGATTTGGTTCGATTTGATTTGATACAATTCGATTCGATTCTCACTTGCCTCAACAGGTCTTCACAAGTGTCACAAGAAGGAAGGTATGCACAGGTGGACTGACTACGTCCCAGGTAGGGGCCACGGATTATGGCTTCACTAGTCTTGCCGGGTCTTCTCACGCACAGCATACTTCCATAGGTCTCGGTCTCTAGTCATTTCCATGGTGAGACCTAACGTCCGAAGGTCGTGCTTCACCACCTCGTCCCAGGTTTTCCTGGGTCTACCTCTTCCACGGGTTCCCTCAACTGCTAGGGATTGGCACTTTCTCACACACCTCTCTTCATCCATTCTCGCCACATGACCATACCAGCGCAATCGTCTCTCTTGCACACAACAACTGATGCTTCTTAGGTACAACATTTCTCTCAAGGTACTAACGCTCTGTCGAGTAAGTACACTGACATTACACATCCATCGGAGCATACTGGCATCGTTCCTCACGAGCTTACGCATGTCCTCAGCAGTCACGGCCCATGTTTCACTGCCATGTAGCATAGCTGTTCGTACACATGCATCATACAGTCTGCCTTTTACTCTGAGCGAGAGGCCTTTTGTCACCAGCAGAGGTAAGAGCTCCCTAAACTTTGCCCAGGCTATTCTTATTCTAGCAGTTACACTTTCAGCGCACCCACCCCCACTACTGACTTGGTCACCTAGATAGCGGAAACTATCAACTACTTCTAGTTTTTCCCCCCGGAAAGTGACAGAAGTTGTTTTCTGCAGATTTTCGGAGGTCAGTGCTCCAGAGCACCTGCCACATACAAAAACTATCTTCCCAGTTAGCCTACCTTTGACATTGCTGCACCTCTTATGTGTCCATAGCTTACACTGGGTACATCTTATAGAGTTTCTACCTACACCTTTTCTACAGATCGAACAGGGCCATCTTCCTGATGATATTTGTGGGTTTTCTACCTTTCTACTTATTAGTACTTTGGTTTTAGCTAGGTTGACTCTAAGGCCCCTCGATTCTAAACCCTCCTTCCACACCTGGAACTTCTCCTCCAGTTCTGATAGTGACTCAGCGATTAGAGCGAGGTCGTCAGCATAGAGGAGCTCCCAGGGGCAACCGGTCTTGAATTCCTCCGTTATTGCCTGGAGGACTATGATAAATAGGAGGGGGCTGAGTACTGAACCCTGGTGGACCCCAACCTCTACTTTGAATTCTTCTGTGTACATGTTGCCAACTCTAACCTTACTTACGGCATCTCTGTACATGGCTTGCACAGCCCTCACCAGCCATTCATCTATCCCTAGTTTCCTCATTGACCACCAGATGAGGGATCGGGGGACCCTATCAAAGGCTTTCTCCATGTCAACAAAAGCCAGGTACAGGGGCTTATCCTTGGCTAGGTATTTCTCCTGCAGCTGCCTTACCAGGAATATAGCATCAGTGGTGCTTTTCCCTGGGACAAACCCAAACTGCATCTCATCTAAACTAACTCTCTCTCTAATTAGTTGGGCTAAGACCCTCTCCGTAACCTTCATTACCTGATCCAACAGCTTGATACCTCTGTAATTATTTGTATCCAGGGCATCACCTTTACCTTTGTAGCAGTTGACTAGTATGCTGCTACACCAGTCATTGGGTATGACTCCTTCGTGTATCACCTGGTTGACTATACGGGTGACTAGGTTATAGCCGACACTGCCAGATATTTTGAGCATCTCTGCAGTAATTCCTGATGGGCCTGGGGCTTTCCCTGTCTTCATGCTCCTAACTGCCTTAGCTACTACGGAACTATCAACTCGGATAGCTGGTCCCTCTGTTGGGTCAACATTTGGCAGACTCTCTTTATCCCATTCATTTTCTTTATTCAGCAAACTTTCATAGTGGCATCTCCAAACCTCTCTCTTTGCATCCTCATTTAGCGCAAGTGAACCATCATCCATGCGAACACACTTCTCTCCTACCACATCACGATTCTCTCTCACACACTGTCTTGCAACACGAAATACCTCAAGTCTTTCATCCTCACGGCTCAGAACATTGGCAAATTTTTTCTTATCCGCTTCCCCTCTGGCTATATAAACCTGTCTCCTAGCTTCCCTTTTGGCTGTCTGATACAATTCCCTGCTACCACCGTTCTTCCAGTCCTTCCAAGCCTGTCTCTTTTGTCTAATAGCCCCGTCAACCACCGTGTTCCACCACCATGTTACTCTGGGTCGAGATGGTACTTTGCTCCATCCACAGATCTGGTCAGTGGCTGTCAGCAGATTGTCCCGTAGGAATCTCCAGTTGTCTTCCACATTAAGTGAAGCTATATCCCCTTCTATTTCGTCAGAGGCTTCGAGTAGTATGTCTCTAAATCTCTGTGCATTTGCAGGATCTTTAAGCTTCCAGACCCTTCTCCTCCAAGCTGGTCTATTCATTTACAAATATGTTATTAGATAGAAAAAATTGTACACATTTTGCAGAGGATTATCTTTATAATATCTAATACAGTTTTTATTGCTGAAAGCATTGTACAAATGAAGCAGTGTTTAGGTACTGTATATTTATATATGTGTGTTAAAAATCTGTTTTAGACACAAATGAGTAAACACCTTATTCTGCTGTTAGAGCATGGCGGTGGGTGTTCTACAGGAAAATAAACTAGACCCTAAAAAGCAAATTAAAAAAAGTATTTTACTGAATATTAGCCCATCAAAGGTTACAAAATTAAGCAAAACTGATATCACTTCTCCAAAACTAATGAAAGGGAAGTTTCTTTCTCAAAGAATTCAATAGCATATAAAATTAAAGAGAATCAAAAATATAATACATACCATCAGTTTGTGTTCTTTTTTTCTTCTTATCAGTATAAACAATCCTTTTTTTAGGAGCACTTTCATCTTTAACAGGCAACTCTAAACCTAAAACAAAACAGTCATAACATGATTCCAAACAATTTATAATACAAATTAACAACAAATATGTATAACAGTTGATATAAGAGCCATGTATGAAAACCTAAAAGCAGAACATTCCTTATGAGAATATATGTTGGTAAAGAAAATGAAAAATAGATTTCTGTGTTTTTTGTGTGTAAGGTCATTATAGAAATAATGCCAAATGGTAGCTAGTTAGACTGGCTATTTAGCTGAATTAAACTTCTAAATGTAACGGAACATAGACAACAACAGTATTTGGATAAACACAGTATGATATCACAATGTCATTGCCAGTTAATAACAGCAAACTTCCACTTGGCTCAATTATAACTGTAGTGAGAAAGAATGATCTTCATATACTAACAATAAAAAAACAAAGTTGATTTTGCCTATATATATTTGTGTGTGTGAGACATGACTACACTGAGAAAATGCATGCAAAAATCAACAAAAAATAGCAATTGATACTAAAAAATTGCTAGACTGTGCACAATACACAAGACAAGCCTGTCTAATTACTGCACTATCCAAGTGTGAAAAACTTGAAATAGCTCACATATAACTCCCGTATTTATCAAATGATAGTCCTCTCTCACTGGATTAGCTCATTCATTACTATATTTCGAACCAAGACACATCCCTTATGTGTTTCAATTAAATTCTAAAATAATTGTGAATTAAGACTGGTTTAATAAAACAACTAACTTTTTTTATTTATCAACATATTAACGTGACTTTTGGAACACAATTTAATAACAGGTTCTTAACCAAATTTGTTTCATGAGTTTTGTCTCAAAGCTAATCTAATTACAGATAAATACAGGTAAATTCAATAAATCATTAAACTATTTAAATTTTGTTTAAACATCAGCACAGGAAATGAGTTATACAACAGTGAAATTCAATTGTTTTACAAAGTGAGACCACATGTTTTCCCGAATGTACTAACAATATTTGTGTTGAAATTCTCATTAAAAATATCAATAGGTCATTTCAGTTTTGTGCAGTATTGTAATATTGACCAAAATTTTTTCAGCCAGTTTTAGGCAATTTGGTAATGAAAGGGTTTAGTACTAACTAATGAACAGTAGGCAGAGTGCAGTGTGTGTGTAGAAAGACATAACAAAGAACGTAGAATTATACATCTTGAATTAAAATTTTCCAACATTAACATTCCAAAGTGTTTGTTATAGAAGTGTCTTAGTGCCCTTAGACATGATGGTTTTGTGCAACTAATCGATTATACTAAATCAATTATAGTACAATGCTGATCCAAAAGATAAATGCTAGTATATAACTTTTTCAAAATATTAACATGTATTTGAATTTTATGTGTTGGAAAATTTCAATTCAAATGGTTTGCTAATGTTTTTACTAATAAGTAACCACTGAATTAAGAAAGAATAAAGTGATATATCTAATTTGAAATCTATTCAAATTACCTTGGCTTCTCATAGCATCCAACATCTGTTGTGCACGCATGCGTTCATGCTTCTGCTTTTCAGTTAGCAACTTTCCTTCAGCCTTCAACTGTTCTTTCTTTTCTTTCTCTTTTTGTTTTTTCCTTCTTTTCCTTTCTTCTTCTAGCAATTTCTAGAAATGGATGATAACAAAATAGTTTACATAGGCTATGGCAGGCATACAATTTGTATTTGAAGCATGTATATACTCCTTACTCTTTTACTTGTTTCAGTCATTTGACTGAGGCCATGCTGGAGCACCGCCTTTAATCGAGCAACTCGACCCCAGGACTTATTCTTTTGCAAGCCCAGTACTTATTCTATCGGTATCTTTTGCCGAACCGCTAAGTAACGGGGACATAAACACACCAGCATCGGTTGTCAAGCAATGTTAGGGGGACAAACACAGACATCATCATCATCATCATCATCATTTAGCGTCCGTTTTCCATGCTAGCATGGGTTGGACGGTTCAACTGGGGTCTGGGGAGCCCGAAGGCTGCACCAGGCCAGTCAGATCTGGCAGTGTTTCTACAGCTGGATGCCCTTCCTAACGCCAACCACTCCGAGAGTGTAGTGGGTGATTTTATGTGCCACCGACACAGGTGCCAGACGAGGCTGGCGAACGGCCACGCTCGGATGGTGTTTTTATGTGCCACCGACACAGGTGCCAGACGAGGCTGGCAGACGGCCACGCTCGGATGGTGTTTTTATGTGCCACCGACACAGGTGCCAGATGAGGCTGGCGGACGGCCACGATCGGATGGTGTTTGTTACGTCCCCAAAGCACGGAGGCCAGTCTATGCGGTACTGGCTACGGCCACGTTCGGATGATTTTCTTGTGTGCCACCGGCACTGGTACCACAAAGATACAAATTCCATTTATGTTCATCTATTTTGATTTGTTTTGATTTGATTTGATTTGATATGATGGTGACACATAAGAAAACACCATCCGAGCGTGGCCGTCAGCCAGCCTCGTCTGGCACCTGTGTCGGTGGCACATAAAAAACACCATCCGAGCGTGGCCGTCTGCCAGCCTCGTCTGGCACCTGTGTCGGTGGCACATAAAATCACCCACTACACTCTCGGAGTGGTTGGCGTTAGGAAGGGCATCCAGCTGTAGAAACACTGCCAGATCTGACTGGCCTGGTGCAGCCTTCGGGCTTGCCAGACCCCAGTTGAACCGCCAACCCATGCTAGCATGGAAAGCGGACGTTAAACGATGATGATGATGATCATATATATATATATATACACATACACACATATATGACTGGCTTCTTTCAGTTTCCGTCTACCATATCCACTCACAAGGCTTTGGTCGGCCCAAGGCTATAGTAGAAGACACTTGCCCAAGGTGCCACACAGTGGGACTGAACCCGGAACCATGTGGTTGGTAAACAAGCTACTTATCACACAGCCACTCCAAAAGCAAAACAACCAAATTAAATTAGTGAGTAAAACAAAAGATACACGACATTGTAAACAAACTGTTTGAAGTCTTTTATTGTCATCCTGTCTGAGATCATTCATACCCATCATTATTTATATTATAGTTACATGAAAACACACACAATGAGTTGCAAAGATAGTTATTAGAAAAAGGTTTCTTTGCCTGATCTAAGAGAACTGAGACCAACAACACATACCCAATTTTCAAAAGTAATCATCATCATTTAACATCCATTTTCCATGATGACATGGGTTGGACAGTTTGACAGGGGCTGCTAAAGCAGGGGACTGCACCAGGCTCCATTGCTGTTCTGGCATGGATTCTATAGCTGGGTCCCCTTCCTAATACTAACTACATTCTAGAATGTACTGGTTACTTTTTATGTGGCACCAGCATTGCTATCAATTGTTGTGGAGGACAGGTTTTCTTCAGTACAGAAGGTGACAGATATCTCAGGTCTTTGTTATCTCCTTTGTAAGGCTCAGTGTCTTGAGGCTGGCCTTCAGTACTTTGTTCTATGTCTTCCTGGGTTTCCCTCTCCCACAAGTTCCATCCACTTTAAATGAACAGCAATTCTGTATGCAACTAATTCCATAGCCATCACATGACCAAACCAACAGTCTTCTCTCTTGCTAACTGCATCTTAATTCTTCTTATGCCTGACTTTTCTCTCACTATACTCTGTTGCACATCCAGCAGAGCATATTAGCTTCATTCCACTTTAGTCTTCACGTGACCCCTGCACATCTTTATTATTCATATACATGCATCATACACTCTCTTCCTTTCACTCCGAGAGAGACCTTTGGTTGCCAATGGAGGTTAACATTCTCGGAATGTTCTCCATCCTATTCTTAGACTTTCCAGGCATCCTCCTCCACTGCTAATTAGGTTCCCTCGGTAGCAGGAATTATCCACTACCTCTGAGCCATCTGACAAAATCAATTTCCTGGGCATCTGTAGTTTTATGGCTCCAGTACATTTTCCACATACAAACAGTACCTTTTCTGATAACCTTCCCATTATTCCACTGCACCTCTAGTGTAGCCTTAGCTTGCACTGGGTACACCAAATGGAATTCCTGCCTACACCTTTGCTAAGTTAACTTTAAGGCCCTTCACAGAAAAATGCTTTTAACTGAGGGAGAAAATGAAACAATGAAAATGTGCTATATTTTAAAATAAGTTTTATTACACATTTACAAGAAGAATATGTTAAAAGATGTAAAATAATTGTTTACATACTTGTTCTTCTTTCTTTCTTTGCATTTCTGCAAGCATTCTTTCTTTTTCCTCTTCTTCCCTTCGTAACCTTTCTTCTTCTTCTTTCATTTTTTCCAAAGCTTCTTTTATTTTTGCAATCTGGTAAAAAAAGAAAAAAAAAAAAGTTCAAAATGTTTCAAACCTGATGAGGTATTCCCAATGTTTTTTTAACTGATTTACATGAATAACCGCAAAAAAATTTTCATGGGAAAATAATACTGGATAAGAATTTCAGATAGTATTTACTGTCATAGCTTCACAAAAGACAGTAAGTTTTATAACAAATAAATAAATTTTTTAAATTCTCAGAAAATACTAGAAAATATAAGACTTAATGGCACTTCAAGAATACTGGTAAAGCACTTCGAAATAAATCATTAACCCTGACTAAAACATGTAGAATTTATTAATAATATTCTTACTGTATTTTCAAACTATGGTTTCTTTAATTTACATGCTCTAAAGTATTTTCTATTGCTTCTTTCTAACTAGATACCTTTAATGTATCTTGATTTCACCCATAATTTCCCTTTTTGTAATTGTGAGTTGGCTTTAACTCACATGAACTTAAGTCTACTAAATTTTTACCTCATTTTCAATCTATATTCCTCTGTTTAAACCCAACTCTTTTTCTTTTCTTTATTTCTATTTCTCTTTGTTTTCGACTTTTCTACCTCAATGCCTTTGCTGATAGACATGAAAATTTGCAACCAACAAGCAAAACCAGAATAGGAGAGAACTGCTCCAGCAATAACAATGGCAGCCTATATAAGAAGCTCACCCAAAACTGCAAACAACATAAACAGGAGGGCAAGATCATACTGTGATAAAGCTCCATGAGCCATCTGTATCTCTCTCTGTAATTTAGTTTATGGCATATTCTTCAAGTTTGCTCCAAAAAGTAGCGTCCACACATACATATAATCTATTTTCTCCAAGAATTAAACATATATTTCTCAGGGTTCCTTAACTGTCTTCTTCAATCACAATTAGTTACATGACTATTTTTCAATCTGCTTGAAGACAACTATCTCATTTGATCTTTCAGTGCTATCATAATCTTTGCAGAAGTAGAGACCACCATCTTTGCATACAGTGAATCATAATTTGTGTTGGTCTTTGTCTAGGATTAGCTGAGCTGGCTTCAACCAGTGAATCTAATGTCATAAACAAAAGCCAACCACACCTAATACAGCAGTGCTACACAAAGACTCAGTCAAGATTCCAATGACAGATATCATACACATGAAAAACATATCGATTCGAAATCTGACTTGATTGTATTAATCTGTTTCTAAATACATAATCCCAGAGGAGGCTCTGATGGAACATTTTTCTACTTAATTTCCAATCCACTGAAGACAATCATCGTATTTGATGGCCTATAAGATGTACCTTTTTTTTACTCCAAAATAGCTTAAGAAATCACCCTGCATCCAATGCACTCAATGTAAGCTCAGTTACACAAGTGGAGGAATTAAAACATTATTTTAGTGGTAATATATGAAACAATACTTACATAAATAAATTATAGAGAATTTACCTGGCCTTTGGGTTTTTTTGTTTTTTCCACAACTTCTTCTTTTTTAACCTTTTTCTTTTTCTTATTTGTTTCAGGTTCTGCACTTCCTCCCCGAGAAGTATCATCATTATCTTCAGGCTTTGTATCAACTAAATTAAAATAAAGAAGAAAAAAATTATGCAACAAAAACAAATTTAGACTGAAAGAGTCAACTAAATATCATACTTAATGTAAACAACTTGTTGAAAAGCAAATACATGGTGGTTCTATAACGAATAGATTCCAGTTGCAAATGTGTTGTTTTTTTTTGCATATAAATACATATTTAAGAAGGCTTCCATCAGTAAGGGTTTACCATATAACTGCATCTGGAATGTGCATCCATGGGACAAATTTACACAAGACCAGCAGTTACCAATGCAGCAGGTCCTCACTTTCCATGCTACCTACGATGCTCATGAGCAGCTGGAACAAATACTACAAATCGTTTTGTCCAATGCCTTAACAATTCAGCCAATCCACAAATTTAAACAGGTATTTTACCAATCCTGAAAAGGTGACAGGCAATGTTGACCTTGATGTAATTTAAGATTAGAGGACACAGAACCAGAACAAACACAGCTAGGCATTTACCTCCTATACTCTTGCAACTTTGCCACTTGGCTTGTGTTGTCGTCGTGGTCATCATTTGTCCATGCCAGCATAGGTTGAACAGTTTGATCAGGGCTGACAAGCTGCACCAGATTTCAGTCTGATTTGGCATGGTTTTTATGGCTGGATGCCCTTCATAACACCAACCACTCCAAGAGTGTAATGGGTGCTTTTACGTGCCACCAGTATCTGCCATGACTACGATTTCACTCGGCTTGATGGATCTTCCTTCTCAAGCACAGCATATTGCCAAAGGTTTCAGTCATTTGTCATTGCCTCTGTGAGGCTCAGTGCTCAAAAGGTGCTTTTTATGTGCCACTGGCACATTTAGCATCTAATTTTCCATGCTTACATCGGTCATATGAAACTCAATGACAGATTTTCTGCAACTAGATGCCATAAAGAGAGAAAGAGAAGAATCAGTATTATGGAAATAGTATGTTCCTGAAAATCTTGCTGTAAGGCAATATTTTTCCTTCCTGTTACTTTTCCTCTTGTTATAAATTCAGAATGATCGCTGGTAGATATTGGGAGGGGGCAGGGGCAATATAACCGTTTATGCACAAAAATAACCATTCCTAAACATACATAGTATATTATATACACTTACAAACAAATAGAAATATGTTAGAAATAAATTTGAATTGTAACATCATAATAGGGCATGTTCTTATCACAAAAGATGTTTACTTTGGGGAGGGGAATGGTGGTGGAATGATAAAGTTATGGTTCTTCATCATCAACATCTATCTGAGGGGCAAAGAACTTACTTCAAATTCTTTAGTATGATGCATCATCTCTGTAGAGATAAGTGTAGGATCTGAGCTCCATGTAATCTAACTCTTGCCAAAAAAAAAAAAAACAACCCAAAACTGCTTTCAATGGGATTAGTTTAGTGCTTGAGGGTTTGAAAACATCAAAATGCTAAACACGCAGCTAGCAGCCACAGGATGTTAGCATTAATAAACCGTTTAAGAGTAATATGAGAGGGCAATGGAGTAAATGGATGACTGAGGGGAATCATGACATGACATGACACCAAGTGAAAAGATGAAACACCAATCAATATCTCAAGTGTGTAAATGGGTGCTGAAGTCATGTCTTGAAAAAAAAAAATGTGGTATCACTAATGCTATGGATGGCACTGAAGACAACTTGTTGTGGGACTGAGAGTGATGATAGTTCTTCCCATAATGATTTAGAGCTTGGTGAGGAATTCTAGGATTTGAACTCAACTATTTTAGTGAACATGATTTAAGAAATTTAGAGTTAACTTAAAATTTTTATCGTTCCCTTATCTGAAATTTTAATGTCTGATTTTTTACATCTCTGATTTTTTCCATATAAACATTGACACTGATAATGATTCACCGACTGGCTTCTAACGGACAATATTTTCCATCATTCTCATGGAGATAAAAACAAAATACATAGAATGTAAACATTACAGCCTGTTAAATACATAGAAAAGAAGTTTATATTAAAGATCTCCACTTATTTTATATTAAAGATCTCCACTTATTTTAGAGGTTCTTCACCAAAAATTAATGCTATAATGGCAGATGAACAACTCGTGTGGATGGTGAAGGACCAGTCAAACAGCCATGAGCAATGCCCAGCAGCGTGTTGTACACACGAGATCATTGGCAGCAGTTGTAGTCAAACAATGCTCGCTGGTATGCAGGGAGTAATGGTAGGTGTGATAATGATGATCATGGTGTGTGTGTGTCACAAAATTAATTTTCAGGTCTGATTCTTATTTTGTCTGCTGTTTGACAACAACCTCAATGTTTGTTTACTGTTTGACAAAAACATTGAGATTGATGTGGGGAGGAGGTGGGTATTATAGAAAGTTGAGATGGGGGAACAGGGAATTTTAACAAAGCTTAAATATTGAAATAAACGTTTTCCATTCAGAATCATGATCTTTTATTATATAGAATTTTTTTTAAAAATTAACAAAAAACTTGAGAATGCAGGGTGGAGGTATTTGTAATTTTGAAAAGCTGTTAGCAGGCAAAAATCTTAATTGCCATTGTCATAAACAAAGAATTCAAAGAAAAATTGGGGTTGGGGGAAATAAAGGGAGTGGCAGTAGTATATTCAACATGTCTGCCTGTTTCTTCCACTTTTCAACAGTTTATTCTCAGTCCTGGCAATTTGTCAATACAGATCATCACTTCTTTGCTTGGTTTCTACTATGTGTGCATGTGAGTACGCACGCATGCACACACACACACACACAGAGGCATAACTATAGTTCAGTGCCCCAGTTATCATCCCCAAATTCGATGCCTTTTTTGTCTCTACTGTACCATCTTTTATGCAGTTTTTAGTATTAAATTACTGATTTAAGACAGTTCCAGAAAGACCACTAAACTACTTTTTCTAAAATAATAGAAGCATGACTGCTAAACTACTTTTTCTAAAATAATAGAAACATGATAAATTGAAAATGAATTTAGGCCTTACTCCCTTTCCAATGCAACCAAGTTTTTTTATATGGTACCAACATGAAACAGACTTTACAATTAGCTTTCATTCATTTAAACCTTTTAAGAAAGATTAACTATACTAAATTGCTTTTGCAAATAACACAGATGAGATGATATCAGTCATTATTTCCTCTTTAATTTAACCACTTTTACCTCATTCTCCTACAGCACCAATGATAAGTTTTACAGAATTAGATCTCTCTCATTGATATCTTATTTAAAAGTGTAACAAAAATACAGAAATAAAGAAACTACACTACTTCAAAGCTACTTCTATGCATTATTCTCTCATTTTTTTAAATATGTATTTTATTCCAACGTTTAGGCAGAATTTGTCATTCATCTAACAGGCAGATCATAAAATCCAGAAGAAAGTAAATTTTTAAATAATATATTTTGTGAAATGAAATTAATTTTTCAGCCGGGTTAGTAACGATAGGGTTAAAGCCTGGTTCAACTCAGGAATAAAAGAAAATTGCACAATTTAATTAAATTATAAAGCTTCTTAATGCCTATTTATGGTTAAAATATTTGAATTTCATCTAGGTACAAAGGCACCCACAGTTTGTTTCCACCATGTAGCACTTCTTTTACTGGAATCAACTCCTCACTTTTCCTACAACACACCTAAAAAATCCTTTAAATTCAGAGTCACAATTAGTAAACCCGAGGCTCATAATTTTTAAAAGGGGCAGAACCGTGTAGAAGAGGGTGGGGGGACAAAAACCTGGGCTCTAACATTGTTGGATAGTGTATATCTCATGAAGTGATTAGTTAGATCCTGGTAGTTGCCAGCATTTTGGTAACCTTTAACCAAAGACACTCCTAGATTTAAATATTCTCTACATTTTAGATAACACAAGAAAATAGCTACTTTCACACATAAAAAATATTCAGTATTAAAGATATAAACTAGTAATATGTAATCAGAGAATATATTTAGGAGTTAAAACTGGTAACCAAACCATAACTTTATGTCCCCCAAAGAACAAGATTTGTTGTGTTATTAGAATTCAATAGAAATGGGAAAAAAAAAGGTAACTGATCAATATTTTGAGAAAGGAACTTACGCAGATATAGTTTTAGAGCTTCAATCAATAAACATAAAATTAAATAGTCACAAGTCACAGTAAGCAAAGAACAAATTATAAATAGTTTAAGAAGCAACTGCTGAAACTATTGAATCAGGCAAGTGCATGAGGTATGCAGGCTACTTCTATCTATTTACCAAATAAAGAATTTAAACATCATCATTATTTAACGTCCGTTTTCCATGCTAGCATGGGTTGGACGGTTCGACTGGGGTCTGGTAAGCCATGGAGGCTGCACCAGGCTCCAGTCTGATTTGGCAGTGTTTCAACAGCTTGATGCCCTTCCTAACGCCAACCACTCTGTGAGTGTAGTGGGTATTTTTTAGGAGCCAGCGCAGGCTGGCAAATGGCCACGATCGGTTGGTGATTTTACGCGTCACCAACACGGACACCAGTCAGGCGACGCTAGTAACTGCCACGCTCGAACGGTGCTTTTACGTGTCACCAGCACTGGTATCTTAACTACAATTACCATTTGAATTTTTGATGTTGACGAACTTGACTCAATAGGTCTCCTCAAGAACAGCGGGTCACTCTATGATCCAAGGTCAGCGCAGCAGGCTGTCCTGCAAGCATGAACTCACTTCATTTGTCGGGTCTTCGAATCCTCAAGAACAGCAAGTCACTCTACGATCCAAGGTTAGCACACCAGGCCGTCCTGCAGGCCATGAACTCACTTCCTTTGTCGGGTCTTATATTTACCCCAAATTTGAAGGGGGCACAAAAAAGGTAATATTACATGTGTTGCATCACATCTAGTTTCTCAAATTATAATTGACAACTCAAATAAGTTTTTAAAATTTGCAAAACATTAGAGAACATTTTTTTTTAACTGGTTAGGAAAAAAAAAGAAAAAGTTAACATTATAACTGCAAAACTTACCATGATGTTCTGCAGAAGTTTCAACAACTTTTGGCTGAGTCTCAATTATCTTTTCTTTATCTTGTGTATCTGAATCCTTTTGTTTGTCCTGAATATAAATTTATTTTCAAATTAATGAAATTATAATAAAAGTATTCTTCAAATTATGTTACATTTTTCTTTCAAAATTGAATTTCACCCTTCCAAAATTTTAAAATGCATCTTTAATTTAAAATTTTGAATCAGATAACGTCACACACAAAATACTAAGAAAACTATCTATAGCAAAACTGGAGACTGGATTTGTTACCTAATCTGTATATTGGAAACTTCCAAAAACCACATGGGATTTTTGAAACACTACCAGTTGAATTCCTGCAAGTCCAAGTTCAAATTTTTTTTTCTTGACATGTACAATATACTATGTTAGCATTCAGCCTCAAAGATCTATAATAAATTTTATCTTTGGGTTCAATATATCCAATAAATGTTTAAGAACACTTTAAATGTAAATAATCAAATAGAAATATAATAGTATTTCTACAAATATTAACACACAATTTCTGTATTTTGAAATAGAATAATCTGAAAACATACCTGTTGTTTTTTCAATTTTTCACGTTCCTTTTTCTCTTTCTTTTTCTGAGCAGCAGCTTTTAGTTTTAAATCTTCATTGAGTTCATCTTTCACTTCTTCGCTCTTTTTCACTTCTTCATTCTTTTTCACTTCTTCGCTCTTTTTCACTTCTTCGCTCTTTTTCACTTCTTCGCCCTTTTTCACTTCTTCGCCCTTTTTCACTTCTTCACCCTTTTTCCCTTCTTCGCCCTTTTTCCCTTCTTCGCCCTTTTTCACTTCTGAAACATTCGCTTCTGTATTGGCAGATTTTTTTTTGTCTTTTTTGCCTTTTGGTTGTTTTTTTTCAGATGCTTTTTCAATATCAGCTAAAATAGCATCAATATCATCATACTCCTGTTCTAATTTGCCTTTTTTCTTCTTTTTGTCTTTTACTTTTTTAGATTGTTTACTTTGTGTAACAGTTTCAAGAACAATATCATTTGTTTCATCATCCGAATCCTTTCTGTCACTGTTCTAAAAACAGTATTTCCAAGCAAAAGGAATAAAATAAGAATTAGTAAAGAAAGATTATAACAGACATCTATTTATAACAGAAAAAAGTTTAATTGCTCTAAAAAAACAACATATAAAAAGAAAATGTTATAAATTACAAGTAACTAGCTTTATGAAGGCAAGCAGTTTAAAATGAAACTAACTTAACTTAGAATTATCATTAATTTTGGAATGCAAGAACAGTAAAGCATGGGTGTCTGGCAACAACACTTCATAATCATGTCATTTTAGGTTCCACCACGCAATACTGTACTGAAGGCTTCGGGCTGATCAATGATTTCATCATCATCATCGTTTAACGTCTGCTTTCCATGCTAGCATGGGTTGGACGATTTTGATTGAGGGCTGGCGAACCAGATGGTTGCACCAGGCTCCAGTCATGATTTGGGAGAGTTTCTATGGCTGGATGCCCTTCCTAACGCCAACCACCCCGAGAGTGTAGTGGGTGCTTTTTACATGCCAACGGCACAGGGGCCAGTCAGGCGGTACTGGCAACGAACTCACTCGAAACCTTTTACACATGCTACCAGCACAGGTGCCAGTAAGGCGACTTTGGTAACGATCACACTCAAATGGTGCCCTTTAAGTGCCACTGGCACGGAAGCCGGTTAGCCACTCTGTCAATGATCACGCTCGTATGGTGCTCTTTGCACCCTGCCAGCACAGACGCCAGTCATCAAATTTGATTTTGATTTTGCTTGATTTGATTTCACTTGCGAGTGATTTGTGAGTGAAATTTGTAGATGAGAACAGTACAGAAGCCTGTACTGCGCACGTGTGCATGCACACATACACATGTACATGTTTAAATACATAATGCACATTTTTTTTACCACCATCTGGATGGTGGCAATGTCATATTTATCTTCTGGAAACAATACATGCTTGAAAGAATTAACATATGAAATACATTATCTTATTTGAAAACCTGGTATGGGTTGTGACAGTAAAGCCATTAGGCTGTTGAATACTGCCTCAATAAGTCTTACAAAATCCATACTAGCATGGAATAAAATGGATGCAAAAACAACAATGATGATAATGAAAATGATTAAGAAATTAAAGACAAAGTTAGCAGAAATGGCAGCAGCATCAGTTATAATACTTATACTTATCAAAATTAATTTAAACATTTTTTATCAATAATATCTTCATAAATCAACTTGAACAATTATACTGGTATGAACATGTAATATGTATGAAAGATGACTAGTGGGTGTAGAAGTGCCAAGAGCTGAATATGGAAGGATCCAATGAAAGACCAAAGACTGCATAAAAGTCATGAATGTTAATCTCATGCTAGCATGGAGAGCAGATGTTATACAACGATGATGATGATATATATCTCTTTCTTCATTCACTGGTAGTCACTCAAGTCTGAGAAAAAAGAATTGTGTTGCATGGTCAACATCTTTGGATAATATCACTTCTTGGGCCAAAGTCAGCCACAGTACACTTGAAATTGTGGTGCTAGAGATCAGCTCACTACAGATTGTACTTGAGGTTGTCTTTAGACTGCCTTGGGTCATCTCAAGCATTACTACCCTCTCCAGGTCACTTTAGAATATCAGTCATGGCATTCTGGATTTATCTGTGTGGTCACATGGTCAGGCTATCCAAGCGCTGAGCCTTTAGGATACTGACTTCAACGCTTGTGGTATGTATATGTGGTACACACACACACACACATATTATTATTATATATATATATATATATTATATATATATATATATATATATATATATATATATATATATATAATACAGGCCGTCCGCCAGCCTCGTCTGGCACCTGTGTTGGTGGCACATAAAAAACACCATCCGAGCGTGGCCGTCTGCCAGCCTCGTCTGGCACCTGTGTCGGTGGCACATAAAATCACCCACTACACTCTCGGAGTGGTTGGCGTTAGGAAGGGCATCCAGCTGTAGAAACACTGCCAGATCTTACTGGCCTGGTGCAGCCTTCAGGCTCCCCAGACCCCAGTTGAACCGTCCAACCCATGCTAGCATGGAAAGCGGACGTTAAACGATGATGATGATGATGATGATGATATATATAATAGTTACCTTTTCCATTGTTTGTGTGTGTTTCTGTATGACTTTCAAATAAAAGCAACACAACACACTTTAACCCTTTCGTTATTGTATTAATTTTGAGATGCTCTGTGTTTCTTTCAATTACTTTAAATATAATAAAGAAATTTAGTAAAATAACTTAGTTATCATTCAGCTAATGTTAGGGACATAAATTGTGACTAAGGTTTGGTGGAAGATTTTAAGTCAGAACTTATGAAAACAAGACATTTGTATTCAGAGCCAGTTTCAGCTGGGTTGGTAACGAAAGGGTCAAAGATAGACTTTCACTAAAATGACAGGATGTTGTTGAGTTTATTAATTAGGTAATTGTAGTAGGCTTCTGCTGGATCTATTTCATCTTGACCAGATCGTTACCTGACAGCATAGTGACAGGTACAACTAGTTTTTAAAGAAAGATAATGAAGCACTCATGTAAAATAATTACTGAGAACGAGCAGTTTGCAAGTAAATTCAAATTAAACTTACTGAGTCGTCGTCATCTAACATATTCAACAGATTAAAAGACGCAACAGCTTTACTCTTTTTTTTCTTTTCTTTCTTTGAGTGTACTTGGTCATCTTCTTTGTCAGAATCAGAAGATTCTTCCGCAATAACTTTCTTGGATTTCTAGAAAGATCAAAAATAAAAATTTAATTACAAACATTATGCAAGTATTCAAGCAATTTTTGTTGAAACATTTTATGAGATTTCCTCATTTTTACAGTTTTTCTAACATAAAAAGTGATTATCATGCTGCTATAATTGATAAAATTTTTGCCTAGATATACAACCTGCTTAAACATGTTATACATTTCAAGGGTGTTCCAAACAGTAGCGACACTTAATTTGAAGGCAACAATACACTTAAAATTAATGTTAATTGATTCTTTTTATTTAATCAAAATTCAAACTGTATGAATAAAAAATTGTTTTAATCTTTTAAATTATACTCTTACTTGTTTCAGTCATTTGACTGTGGCCATGCTGGAGCACCGCCTTTAGTTGAGCAAATCAACCCCAGGACTTATTCTTTGTAAGCCTAGTACTTATTCTATTGGTCTCTTTTGCCGAACAACAAAGTTATGGGGACATATATACACCAGCATCGGTTGTCAAGCGATATTGGAGGGACAAACACAGACACACAAACATATATATATATATATATATATATATTGGATGAATGTTTTTCTAATTTCAACCTGCACCCAAATTGTTTTCCTTATTCTTCAAAATTTTTTGTCATATAAAACTAGTCTAAATGAATATTTTAGAATTTAATTGAAACTCATGAGGGGTGTATTTTAGTCAGAAATATAGTAACAAAAGGGTTAACAAAAACAATATAAGCAGATTTTAGTGACACTATCATCGAAAACAAGCAGCAAGTTTGAATTCAAAATGTTTTTGAAAGAAAACATAGGAAACTAAGAAAATATACTACAAACATAAAAATGTGATTATGAATTGGATATTTCTTTTTCCAAAAGTGAAATGATTTTGACAAAAAATTCTAATAGTTACATAAGAAAAAGAAAAAAGAATTTGTACCTGACTTAGGAGATACCTAGTCACAGTCTTTGTAAGGAAACAAAACTATTTTACTTTTTCCTTTGAACCAGTTACTGCGAAAACGAATCGTTATGCAGAACATAAATAAAGAGGATAGAAGAAATTTCTTTTGAAGGTTTCCCGCATACTTGAAATAAAGCACTTTTAGGAATATTGTGTGTGTGCGTACATGAATTTTGATTTATATTTTTCAAATTTACCTTGTTTGCATAATCCTTCTCTATCAAAATTTTGTTGTATACTCATTGAATATTAATTAGCTAACTTATTTCCTGTGCTGATGTTTAAGCAAAATTTTAAGAATTTTATATTCTGCTGAATTTAACTGTATTTACCAGTAATTATATTTGCTTTGAGACAATTGTTAAATCATGCTCCAAAACTTACATCAATGTGTTGATAAATAAAAAAAAGAGTTGTTTCATTATGAACAAACTAGCAGCATCGCCCGGCGTTGCTTGGGTTTGTAAGGGAAATAACTATATAAGCATTTTTAGAGAGTTATAGCCAAAACATAGCAAAAAAATGCATTAAAAATGGGAAAAAAATGATGGTAAATTTTTTTTTTAATCGTTGACTCATCGTAGACATTTTTAGAGAGTTACTTCCCTTATATAATAGCGAAAAAATGCATTAAAATGGAAAAAAATGATGGTAAATTTTTTTTAAATCGTAGACTCATCGTAGACGTGCGCTAATACCCAGAAGGGCCTTGATATGAATCACGACTATAAGATACCCGGTTTTGGTTAAACTGCACTGCAAAATGAGGGAGTAGTTAGGAATCTAAATCGTAGGAGACAGACACACAACTTGACTTTTATATATAAAGATAACATACAGAAAACCTGGTTATTTTTGTTTTGCATACAGATCTCTAAGATGAATGCTATTTGTTATTTCAAAATAAAAGAATCCAAACACATGGAGTTTCTCCATGTAGTCGGAGGAATGTAACCAAGATTTAACTAGTATCTGGTGTGGCTACAAGACTGTAAACCTACTTTCACTATAATGATTGAAAAAAATGCTGTCGAGCAAACTGACTTGTGAATTTACAGACACGCATGTAAATTCACTTACTTTCTCAGGTTATAATATTTTCTCACCCCACTCCCCAATTTTGTTGGTCCTTATTTCTGATTCCCCCTCCCTAATAACGAGATTTATGCCCAAATATATTGGGCATATACGTTTTAAGTGGAGGTTGAATGCAAAATACACATATGTAGTATGTATTTTCATTGTTTTGTTTTGGAACATACCTACAGAAATGGACAAACACAAGAATAATTGTTCCATGTAAACATACACACACAAAGAGATGTTTAAATCACTGATTAATGATCCATGTAAACAATAAATGTATACAGAATTAAAAATCAAACAAAAATACATTTTAAAAAGAAAGCAGCTCATAAACCATTCTATACTCACCTTTTCTGATTTTGCATTAGGAGCATCAATGCCATTATCATTTGATAAAGTCATAGAGGCCAAATCGGAAGTCACATCATCTTCACTAAAATAAAGAAAATGAACCAATTAATATCATGACAAACTCTCTCTCAGAGTAATAAAAAATATGATATGCTAAACTGGATTCAAAAATGAAGACCTTTTACACTAAAGATACTAATACAAAATAAAGTCAAGTAAAAGAGTACAGATATCTACATAGACACAAATATAGGAAGATATAGAATTTGTAGCTCTGAAACAATATACATCATCACCAGTGACATTGCCATGTCCACTTTTCCATGTTTGCATGGGTCAGAAAGAATTTCTTAACCCTTTAGTGTTCGCATTATTCTACCAAAATTAATGCTTTTTCATCCACATTGCCTTGAACTAATCAGGCATTATCTTGTAGCTTTGAGATTTTTATGAGGTAGCTGTTAATTTTTAAAACGATATTGTAGGGCTGGTGTGAGAGACCAGATCTGGCCATTTTGAACATAAAACAGGCAGAATACTTTTGGCCAGATACAGCTGGTTTAAATGCTAAAGGGTTAAGGAAAATTTTTTGGCTGAATGCTCTTCCTGTCACCAACAGTCACTTGTTTCCAAGAAATAATATATCACCTAAGGCTGGACATCTTTTTTCTTACATGCAAGATGATAAAACTCATTTACAACTATTGCAGGATATCAAAACAAGGACACACATAAACACACACACCCATGCATACAAATATTTACAAACACACAACAGACCGCTTTTATTTTCCATCTACCAAATCCAACTCACAAGGTTTTAGGAAAGATGCCTAAGATGCTTATGCAGTGCAGCCAAACTTGAACCATGTGGTTGGGAAGAGAAATTCTCATGCACACAGCCATGTTAGCACCTATGAGACAGATATGTATAGACAAACATTTTTGTGCATATGTGTGGCACTTACTCTCACAGCTGTCCTCATCCATATGTAACACATGACCATACCAGTGCAGTCATCTCTCTTGCACACCACATTTGATTCTTCTTATTCCCAACTTTTCTCTCAGAGCACTTACACACTGTCGTGCATGCACGCTGACATTATACATCCAGCGGATCATACTAGCTTCGTTTCTTTCAAGCCTATGCATATCCTTAGCAGTCATGGCCCATGTTTCACTGCCATGTAGCATGGCAGTTCACACACAAGCATCATACAGTCTACCTTTCACCCTGAACAAGAGGCTCGTAGTTGCCAGCAGAGGTAGGAGCCTCTGAACTTTGCCCAGGCCTTTCTTATTCTAGCTGCTACACTCTCAGAGAAACCACCCCCACTACAGACTTAGTCATTTAGGTAGCAGAAGTTATTAACTACTTCTAGTTTTATCCCCCTGGCATGTGATGGAATCTGTTTTCTGTACATCTTATGTTTATTACTCCTGTGCATCTGCCACGCACAAAAAATATTCTCTCGATTAACCTTCCTTTGATATTGCTGCACCTTTTATGTATCCATAGCTTACACAGAGTACATCAATGGAGTTTCTACTCATGCCTTTTCTACAGATTGAGCAGGGGTTTGTGATTTGACTGCCTTCCTACTTACTAAGACATTGGTTTTTGGTTGGTTAACCCTAAGGTCCTTTGGTTCTAGATCTTGCTTCCACACTCTAAACTTTGTCTCTAGTTCTGGCAGTGACTCTGCTATTAGAGCAAAGTCATCAGCATAGAGGAGCTCCCAGGGGCAGCCTGTCTTGAATTCCTCTGTTATTACCTTGAGGACTATAAAGAATAAGAGAGGGCTGAGGACTGGTCCTTGGTGAACCCCTACTTCTACTTGGAATTCTTCACTATACTCGTTGCCAACCCTCACCTTACAGACAGCATCCCTATACAGGTTTTGTACAGCCCTTACGAACCACTCGTCTATCTCTAGTTTCTGCACTGACCACCAGGTAAAGGACCGGGGGACCTTGTCAAATGCTTTGTCCAAGTCAACAAAAGCCAAGTACAGAGGTTTATCTTTGGCTCGATATTTCTCCTGCAGTTGCCTTACCAGAGATATAGCATCAGTGGTGCTTCTACCTGGTACAAAACCAAACTGCATCTCATGTAGGCTAATTTGTTGGGCTATGATCCTCTCTGTAACTTTCATCACCTGATCCAATAATTCGATATCCCTGTAGTTATTCCTATCTAAAGCATCAACTTTACCCTTGTAGAAGTTGACTATGGTGCTGCCACACCAGTCATTGGGTATGACTTCTTCATAAACTTGATTTACGATGCGGGTGACAAGACCATAACACACACCACTCAATTTTTTTTAAGATCTCTGCGGTGATTCCTGGTGGGTCATGTGCCTTCCAGGTCTTCATATCCTTAACTGCTTTATCTACCTGGGTACTGACAATTTGTCAGTATATATATATATATATATATATATATATATATATTATATATACACACATATGTGTGTGTGTGTGTGTATATATATATACACATATGTGTGTGTATATATATTATATATATATATATACACACACACACATATATATATATATATATATATATATATTATATAACTAATTAGAAAATGGAGCAAACCATAGATTAACTAACACATTGATTGGACATTTATGGCTTAATTATTAATACAAAGCATGACAAAACAAAATTTTACAGCCGTTTCTAATAAGATTACCAGAATACAGTCTATATATAAATGCAAGAATAAAATTCCTCATCTTGATAGCGTATTTGAATTATAACAGATTTTCCTCAGAGTGAAAAACAAGAGCATACAATATAAACAAAAGGAAGAAAGAAAAGTAAAGAAAACATAGCTTAGACAAGTCTAGAAGCCTAATATGTTAAGTGTAAATAAATTTACCATCAGGGCTACAAGAGTGTAGATGAAAGAGTGGGCTGTAAAAGGTCTAGGGAATACTACAGATTATTAATGGGTGGGTGCAATTAGGAAAATTATTAGTACAGTTATTAGTACAGATATCTACATAGACACAAATATAGGAAGATATAGAATTTGTAGCTCTGAAACAATATACATCATCACCAGTGACATTGCCATGTCCACTTTTCCATGTTTGCATGGGTCAGAAAGAATTTCTTAACCCTTTAGTGTTCGCATTATTCTACCAAAATTAATGCTTAATTATCCACATTGTTTTGAACTAATCATGCAAAAAAGAAGTTATCAAGAAACTCTTTGTAAAGAAGATACTAACATAATCATCAAAGATCAAACCTATGTTAACGGAATAAACTTAAGTAAGAGTAAACAATTATCATAGGGTGCTAAAGAAAATATTTACTCACAGGGATTAATACCAAGAAACCCCACTATGATCCACAGTGGGTTATATCTAAGTGCAGTGGTCTATACCTTGATCAATTACAATTTGAAATGGGGTTACAAGTTAAAACCGTTACAAAGGATTTGTTTATAAATAAACAAGAAAAGGAAGGAAAAAAGGCACGGGAAGTAAGTCAATGAATAGATGTTAAGGGTCGTTTATGTCCTACAGCAACTTAAAGTTATAACATGTGAGAGGGAAGCAAATATGAGACTAACAGGTTAATGGTTAAGGGAAGGTGGCAGGTCCTGTTAAGTCAGCAGTTCAATGAAGACTATGGAAAAAATAGTACTAAACCTCATATATAGCAAATTGTAGAAATAATTAGGTATATAAGGAAAATATATCTCATAGGTGCTCTACACCTATATATATATATATATATATATATATATATATATATATATATATTTATATTACATATTAGACAAAATTAGATTTTTAAAAAAAGCCATGGTTGTGAGAAGTTTTCAGGACATTTATAAGGAAAATGATATATAGTCTTACAGCTGTTTCTGGGATATTCTGGATATCCATTCATCAGAGACAATGTGAGATGGTTAAATAGAGGTAAATACTTGAGTTGAAACAAGGAATTATTATGGAAAAGGAGGAGATAGGAATATAGAGGGAAATAAGAGAATGAAAGTGTATAAAGATAGTGTAGTTCCAGTTCCATTACTTGAGGAAAGTGGTATATAGAAGCAGTAAAAAGGTTTCCTATACATGTTATGTAAGCTGCAATAGTAGTTCATGTTCCGTCATTTCAAAACATGGAGCCATGGATCCTGTGTTGTTCATTTGAAAGGGTCTTGTGGTGTGAATGAAAATTTGAGAATGTATTGGTAACATTTGTGGATAGGTAGGGGGAAGAGATGTGTATGATTAGAATAAAGAGAAAGGTCAAAATGAAAACAGGAAGAAAAAATAAGAGGAAGAAAAGAGAAAGTGAAAAGTGAAGAAAGGGTAAAAGAAGTGAGAAAAGGAGTGTTAGTTGGTGGTCAAGATAATGTGAGGGGAGGTTGGGAGAGGGATAGGAAGAGATGAGAAGGTAAGGAGTGAATAAGTGTGAGATATCTGAGCAGGGGTGATGTGATAGAGCTGCAATAAGGGATGGGTAGAGAAAAGGTATGGGTGGGGTTTTAGTAGTAAAATTTAAAGTGCATGGGAGAGTACAAGGATGTGTAATTTCTATAAATAGAATATGCAATTGTATAGGTTAGTGTGATACTTAGGAATCAGAGAGGAGGAAAGAAGATATGACACACACACACATGTACATATACATGTGCACATATGCATACATACATATACACACACAAGTACATATATATATACACATAGGCATATACATATAGACACATACACACATATATATTTGTATAAACATATGCATACATGCACATGCACATATATATATATATAATATATATATATATATATATATATATATATATATATATATATATATATATATATATATATATATATATAACACGCATACACAAATGTATAGCAACATACACTTACACACACCCATTATTATTGCATGTTCATATATGTAGTATTAAATGGTAGAGATCCTTAAAGCCAGATAGGGGAGTTAAAAAATTAAAGATTAAAAAATCAAGATAGAGATAAGGGTAAGTGAAGTAAGGTTGTTGGGGATTACCTAAAAGATGTTATGGATATATGCTGTGTGGTTATTTAGGTTACATTTAGATTTGTGGTAAAATTTGAAGGTATGAAAAAGCGGTGGTTGCATGTACTTAGGGCTTCATTACATATATTTAGTAGTGTCGAGGAATTGTGTTTTAATATGTGGAATGCCTCTTGTAGGCATTGCTTACAGGCTAAGCATTGATCTTGGTATGGGAGCCCTGAATCTATTATGGACCATGACAAAGTGTAAGGAATATTTCTATTTTTGAGATGATGTAGTGACTGGCAAGTGTTGTAGATTTACTGTGTTTCTCGTGTCTAAAAGAATTGAGATGAGCGGGATATTGCTGTTTAAAATTTATGGTTGACTCTATATATATAGTTGTAGAATTGTTTAATGTGTTGAGGACGGTGCATTTATAAATTACATTAGATCTTCTACAGTGGGTTTGTAGAGGACAGATGGATTCAGGATGGCAGTTACAAGTGGGAGTATTTTTGGGGATTATTTTCAGGAATGGAGGAGGTAATACTGCCAGTGGAGAGGTTAGAGATGGGGCAGAAAGGTCTAAGTTATTAGTATTATTATTGCTATTGTTATTGTTAATTATTCTATCTGTGGAAGTTGTGGTAATATTCTGGATAGTGTTAGTAGGATAGGTTGTGTTATGGTTGTGGTCTAACGTATGGGGTTCAATGCTGGAGCTGTGTAAATGTAGGGCGCTTGTGTATTCAGAGTTGTTATAGTGTTTTGTTAGTAGAGAGAAAGCTTTTGTTTGTATTGCTTAATTTTTGCCTGTTTCTTGACTCACTCTCCACAAAATACATGCATTTTTTTGCTTTTTATAGTTTCAAACATGCTTCCATACCACCCACCTAATGATTTACATACATATCACTACTCCACATCCCTAATATACTTTCACACCTCTAAACACATGCTGAGATCCCCTTCGGTCATGACTGACCATGGGATTGCACCCAGAAAGTTACCCTCCCAGACACAAGTCTGGGCAATGATGTTTATTGAAGACCAGCAGTCGCCCATGCATACCAGTGTTATCCAAGGGAAAGGCAAAGGCCGATGTGGCTTGGCACATGTGATGTTGCAACTCATTTCTACAGCTGAGTGAACTGGAGCAACGTGAAATAAAGTGTCTTGCTCAAGAACACAACACGCAGCCCGGTCCAGGATTCGAACTCACAACCTCACGATCGTAAGCTCGACGCTCTAACCACTGAGTCACGCGCCTTCACTCTAAACACATACATGACATTAATACATACACCAATGCTCAATTACAGACAGATACACTCTTATACTAACACCTATACACCTGAACTTTCTTCTCTCTTAACTTCTCTACCATAGAACAGCATTCCCAGATGACTTCCAACCCTTTGTTTTTTTTCTTCAGACAATTTCTCTTTCTTATGATGAAGGACTGATGTTTGAAATATTAAGACACTTTTTCTCTTTTAAAGTGTGAAAAGCTATTAACATATTTGTGAAACTTTTTCTCCCATTTACCATATTGTTCATTGTATCGACACCAGATGCTCGATGTTTTCCACTAATTTGACCTTAGAACTCCAATTTTGAACTCTATATTGAATTACTGATCTGGGATTATCCCAGATTACTTTTGGATATCCTTTTAGTTATCTGCATTACTTGTAATCTTCCATGACCTCTTTACTGTTTTCATTTCTGTCCACTCTCACCTTTTCTCTCTTCTTTTTACTTTCTTGCCTGTTTTCTCACCCTTTCTCCGGTTGCACACTTTTATGCATCCTTTTCTTATTCTTTAATACTAATTAGAAACAACACACTCCAAGTAGATTTTCTGCTAGTGTAAGTTGAATTGAAAAACTATGACGTGGACACAAATGGCACAATATGTATAGCGTATTATTGTATAGTAATCAATATATTAAACAAAAATCAAAACCTTATCTAACAATAAATACAAAGTTACTGCAAGCTGAGAAAATAACTCAAGACTGTCATCAAAGATCCATGGTTTACATATTTGTATATGACTGAATGAAACACTAAATAAAAAAGATATTCTTTGTAATTTTGATAAGTAGATATAATGTATAAATCTTCACAAATATTCTCAAAGTATCTCGAAGAAAAAACTTTTGTAATCACTTATTTTTAATGAAAAAAAGTCTGAATAGAGGCAGCTGAGAGATAGAGTGTGTGTGGGTGTGTCTGTGAGTGAAAGAGAGAGAAGAAACTGAGGCTCTCTCTTTTACTCTTTTATTTGTTTCAGTCATTTGACTTCGGCCATGCTGGAGCACTGCCTTTAATTGAGCAACTCGACCCCAGGACTTATTCTTTTGTAAGCCCAGTACTTATTCTATCGGTCTGTTTTGCCGAACCACAAAGTTACGGGGACGTAAACACACCAGCATCAGTTGTCAAGCAATGCTAGGGGGACAAACACACACACATACATATATATATACATATATACGACGGGCTTCTTTCAGTTTCCGTCTACCAAATCCACTCACAAGGCTTTGTTCGGCCCGAGGCTATAGTAGAAGACACTTGCCCAAGGTGCCATGCAGTGGGACTGAACCCGGAACCATGTGGTTGGTAAACAAGCTACTTACCACACAGCAATGAAAAGTTCTAAGGATACATAGTAAACAATGAAGAGGTGGAAATAGAGAGAAAAGGAGTTCAGCCATCAGACTTGTTTATCAATGCCTGTTGCAATAGCAGACCATTGTGAATGCACTAACATCATGCATTAACATTTCCCATGCTGCTCTTTGCTCTCCGTTCCTTATGACATTATGATCATCAAGCCATGCTGACCTATACAGAACTGAAGGATTGTCCTTCATTTTGATGTTACCCCTACTACTGAAGTGTCTCATTTGTTATCTTCCAATAAGTTCCTTCCTCCTTCCTACCTACTACAGCCTCTAACCTCATCAATGTAATCCGGTGACTCTACCACATAATTCCTCTTCAAATTCATAAACCTGACAACCCCAGCCACCCCATCTCTACCTGTAACTGCTGTACAGAACATATTCCCACCTACTTCGACACCCACCTTCAACAACTAGTTGCCATTATCCCATTGCACATTCAAAATACTAATCACACTCTCCCTTTTTTTTATTCCTATATGCCACTCTCACTCATTTTCTCCATGCAAATGAAATCTATACTGTCATTTATCATGAACACATAACATACAGTGACATGTGGCTTCAAACTCAGCCCAACCGTGTGGCACTTTGGACAAGTGTCTACTATAGCACCAGTCCAACTAAAGACTTGTGAGCAGATTTGAAAGAGATATACTGGGAAAAGATCACATGTGTGTATGGATGTATGTACTTGTATGTGTAGGCGCAGGACTGGCTGGGTGGTAAGAAGCTTGCTTACCAACCACACGGTTCCGGGTTCAGTGCCACTGCGTGGCACCTTGGGCAAGTGTCTTCTACTATAGCCTTGGGCCGACCAAAGCCTTGTGAGTGGATTTGGTAGACGGAAACTGAAAGAAGCCCGTTGTATATATATATATATATATGTATATATGTGTGTGAGTGTGTTTGTTCCCCCCAACATTGCTTGACAACCGATGCTGGTGTGTTTACGTCCCCGTTACTTAGCGGTTCAGCAAAAGGGACCGATAGAATAAGTACTAGGCTTACAAAGAATAAGTCCGGGGGTCGATTTGCTAGACTAAAAAGGCAGTGCTCCAGCATGGCCGCAGTCAAATGACTGAAACAAGTAAAAGAGTATGTATGTCTCTCTGCACCCTTGTCTTGACATCATGTGATGGTTGCAAACAAGCACCACCATCATATAAGCAATGTCATTCATTTCCAGCCTTCTGTGTGGAACATGTCTGACCATGGCAAATAATACCTTACTTGGAAAAAGGTTAGGGTTAGTGATAGGAAGGCAGCCAGCCATAGAAAAAAAATCTACCCTAATAAATTCCATCTGACCCACGCAAACATGGAAAAGTGAATGCTTAATGATGATGATGATGACCCATATACACACACATGTATGTAAATGTACATACAAAGGTGACTGGGCAAAATTTGATGAGTTCGTTTTTGTCTCATTTTGCTTTTCAGGAACAGCTTGATGTACTGGTAAATAGTCAAGAGAACTGGAGAGTATAAAGATTAACCCTTTAGTGTTTAAACCGGCCATATCCGGCCAAAAGTATTCTGCCTGTTTTATGGTAAAACTGGCCAGATCTGGTCTCTAACACCAACCCTACAATATCGTTTTAAAAATTAACAGCTACCTCATCAAAATCTCATAGCTACAAGATAATGCATGATTAGTTCAAAACAATGTAGATAAGAAAGGATTAATTTTGGTAGAATAATGTGAACACTAAAGGGTTAAAGTAGTAATTAAGAAAAAGTTAGCTGACATGGAGGACTGGAAGCCATTTGAATATCGGTTTGAAATTCAGACCAGCAATTCTGGGGTGAGGGGATAAGTTGATGACACTGCCTCCAATACTCAGCTGGTACTTACTTCAACTACCCCAAAAGATGAAAGGCAAAGTCAATCTCAGTGGAATTTAAACATAAAGATGGACGAAATACTTATTTCTTTACTACCCACAAGGGGCTAAACATAGAAGAGACAAACAGGGACATAGGTATTAAGTCGATTACATCGACCCCAGTGCGTAACTGGTACTTAATTTATCGAGCCCGAAAGGATGAAAGGCAAAGTCGACCTCGGCGGAATTTTAACTCAGAACGTAATGGCAGATGAAATACGGCTACGCATTTCGCCCGGCATGCTAACGACTCTGCCAGCTTGCATTTTATTAGGAATGCTAATGATTCTGCCAACTCACCACCTTATAAGCCATTTGAATATTGGAAGAGTTACCTGTATCATGAGGATTCACAGTAGGTATCAATATGCCCAAATCATGATGGCTGCTCAGTGCTCTATGAACAATGTAATAACCTGTATGACATGGACATCATGAAAATCAAGTTCCCCCAAACTGTGATGGTCTTGATTGTGTTTCCAATGAAGGTGATGTCATGCTTCTCCACATTTATTAACAAGGCCTTAGGCTCAATTCAGATGGATATGTGAAACCGCTAAAGACTGGTCAAACCCTGGATGGAGAGGGTTGCTGGTGGAAGGTCATATGTATGGCAGGAATATTTGGCTCCTTGCCATACTTCCAGAAAGAGAGTGATATGGTTGTCAGAGAATTTCTATGATTTCAACAGACCTAATTTCCTCTGATTGTAATCCCAGAGATTACTATTGTGGAGCATGGTTGAAAAAGACCTCAAACTGTTCAGCTTGCAAAACCAAGGTGTTCAAAGATATTCCAAGGATACAATGAGGAATGCATGCACCAAGTTCCAGAGTCATCTTAAGGCTGAAGATGGCTACTGTTCTCACCCAGCCATAATCTAGTTGATTTTGGCCCTAGAAACCCACGCTATTGCTGTACTTCTGGATGGGGTAGTATGAACTTTTGGCATTGTGCAGAGATGTCTTACTATGTGATGTCTGGATTATTCTGTAGAAGATTAGTATCAAAAGGGGTTTTTGACTGCTTGTATTACCTTTGTATCATCAGCATAACTAGTAAGAGTGGTTGCCTCCATAATAGACAGCATGTTTGAGAGAGCTACCAAAAACAACAGTGGCATGAAGACAGTTCCCTGAGGCATCTTCACTACTGACATCTCCATGAAGAGGGCTCTATTGGCTGCTACGGCTTGGCTTCTGTCTTTTATGTCATGTAAGCACTCTCCTCGTTTTCCAACTATGCCAAGTCCATGTAGTTTGTGACACCATCTTGTGATGAACTTTATAGAAAGCCTTTTGCAAAATTAAGAGATATGTCCACATTTGAGCAATTCTTAAGTTGTTTCAACACCAAGTCACAATGCTGCAGAAATTGTGCTGGGCAGCTCCTTCCCTGGTGGAAGCCATACTGGGTATTGGGAAACAGGTAATTATCTTCTAGTAACTTGATCAGCCTCCTCCTGACAATCCATTCCGTGACTTTGCTGATATGTGAGTTCAGAGAGTCAGGTCTAATTTTTAACATCCACTCTACTTCCTCCTTTATATAACATTACATCTTGCTTTAACTTTCTGGGAAGTTTACCAATTGCAAGGATGCTTTAGAAGAGGATCTGCAGTGGCCTTGTGAGGGTCCATTTTCATTTCTTTAGGAGGATTGCTCAGAATTCATTAGAGCCAGTGGATAAGCTTAAGCCTATTTCTTCAATAGCTGGTATTACATAAATTTCCCTTATCTTGATAACTGACATGCCTTCATGATGGGCTGTAGTGTCAAAGAACTGATCAGGCACATTTATTTGCAAGTATCCCAGAACAGAGATGTAAAAACACTTTTGAATTGCATATTTAGTATTTCACTTATCCACTTAAGTTCTGCAGTCGGTGAGCTATTTTCTTCAAAACAGTGACCCTATCTTGTATTGTACTGAAGCAAACTACTTCAGCAAATCTATAAATGGCTTTAGGGTTTGTCTTTACATTTTTTACCACTTTGGCTTCTTTTTCTGCCCTCTATTTTTCACGAGAGTTCATTTTCCATTTCAAGTGATGCTTGCTTGAAATGGGATTGCCCACAATTTGAGATTTTTATCAGCTCATTACAAATTTATATTCAAGAATTGTTTTTTTGTTGGTTGAACATTCTCTCTGAAGCAAACTTAATGCATGTGGCTTGCATGACAGTTATAATGTGCTAAAGCTTCATATCAATGTACTGAGAGATTACCTGACCAGTTTATTTCAGAACCTTTTTTTGAATACCTTTCCAATTAGTTTTGTGAAACTTCAATCTGCAAAAAAAACTGGAAGCTTCTAATAGGCTGTGTATCTGCAATTTTCTTCAGATCATACACAGTTCTGCTAAGTTATGGTCCAAGAACTCATTTTGAGAAAAATTATATAATAGATAATTATTTAAGAATCTTTTGTTAAAATGTTTTCAAAAAACTATATTCATTAAATAAAAATGTTATAGCTGTTTTATGAAACCAGTCTTGATTTGTGATCATTTTAGAATTTAATTTAAAATACAAGGGTGTATTTTAGTTAGAAATATAGCACCAAAAGTGTTTAATTACCAACAGACATACTCCAGCTACTGGCTTACAGGCATTTTGTCTCTTCTTCCCATCACACTTTTTGCTAATAAAATAGCCTTTCTTGTATCTCCTCTACTCAGCACCCCACCACATGTTAATCTAATTCCCCTGGTCCTGCACTAATCTCTCTGACAAGCCTTCCCCCCTCAGATCACCAGACCTCTAGAATCTTTTCTTTGCTCATGAATAACAAACAACTGGAGATGTGAAGAGCCTTATTGCTGAGAAAACTTTTATGCTTTGAGAGTTTAAATGTTCAAACTAATAATTTGATGGACTGATTTATTCATATATGGTGAATCAGAAAAATGGGATACATTATGTTGTTTAATGAAGCAAGACATGTATCTGTACATATCCAATTTTCCTCTGCAGTTTAGAATTGATGTTTTTCAATGAAATGTGCTTTGGCAAACAGAAGGTCCATTATATCTGTGACCTCTATGAAAGAATCATGAAGTAGATGTACAATAATATTCTCATTACTTCAGTAAGTACAGCAAAGTCCATGCTTTTCTGAGGAAGTTTAATAACATTGGAATATGTATAGAGTTGTTACCCCATTTTTAGAAATGATTGAAATATTGTTTTCTAACATAGGTATAAGGCATCAACCCTGGTAGAATCTGAACCTAGAATATAAGCTGCAAGGCACTTTCTCCAAAGCTCCAAAGATTCAAGAGTTCACATTAGCTTTTCCTCACTAAAGCTAATTTATCTATTGGAATTTACACTGACTGATAATCTATTTTAATAGAATTAACTTAATTTATAAACAATAAAATATAAGCATTATCCTTGATAATGCTTGTATTTGGTATGGAAATGAGAAATGCTTGTATTTGGTAATGAAATGAAGAAAAAAAAATGAGAAATGAAGCTTTAAAGAACAATAAGTAACAGAGATATAATGCTCCATTATATACAACTGACCAACAGGGTTTAGTTATTCAAAAGTGAGAGGAAGTCTGTAACTGATATAGAAAAGAATACATCAATCAAGCTCGTTTTAACAGAAATCCCACTGTGAAAGCCACGATTTTGTCTCCACTCCTGACCGAATATTCTCTACAAAACTTGTCTAAAACCTCTTTTTCTAATTTGACCATCATATATATATATATATATATATATATATCATCGTTTAACGTCCGCTTTCCATGCTAGCATGGGTTGGATGATTTGACTGAGGGCTGGCGAACCAGATGGCTGCACCAAGCTTCAATCTTGATCTGTCTTTTATTCTTTTACTTCTCTCAGCCATTTGACTGTGACCATGCTAGAGCACCACCTTTAGTTGAATTAATCGACTCCAGGACTTATTTTGCCAAACCACTAAGTTACAGGGACGTAAACACACCAACGTCAGTTGTCAAGTGATGGTGGAGGCGACAAACATAGACACACAAACACATAAATATATATATCCATATATACAACAGGCTTCTTTCAGTTTCTGTCCATCAAATCCACTCACAAGGCTTTGGTCAGCCCAAGGTTATACTTGAAGACGCCCGAGATGTCACGCAGTGGGATTGAACCCAGAACCATGTGGTTGGGAAGCAAGCTTCTTACCACACAGCCACGTCCGCACATATATCCAATTGCTCTATCCCATCTGGTCTTGATGCACTCTGAAGCTACCTTTTTTTTCCTTTTCTCTTTCCCTCTCCCTGTCTGTCAAGATATTTCACATTCTTTCAAAATGTTTTAGAAGCTAGAGTATATTTGAAAAGATGGGGGATAAATTCCTGTGAAGATGAAGAGAAAGAAACACTAGAAACTATTGTAAATAATTGTCTCATCTATCAACCTGAATGTTTTTCTCTCCTCAGTGACAACCAGTATGGTTTCCATACAGCTATAGCTAGCAGAGGTTTGCATGTGTCATTCATTATTGTCTTCAGTTTTGAAAGCAAAAGCTGTTACACTTCATTAGGTCTGACACAATAATTTCAAATCTTACTTATGATATTCATCCATTCTTATTTATTTCAGACACACCATTGCAGCATTAGCCCTCGCTATCATTTCTGGTGTAAAAATAATGTCTCCCACATTCTTCTTTCTTTATCAATGATACACTCTCTCTTCTAATATAAACTCCTATGTAGATGCCTGTGCCGGTGGCACATAAAAAGCACCATCCGAACGTGGCCGATGCCAGCGCCGCCCCGACTGGCTCCTGTGCCAGTGGCACATAAAAAGACCATCCGAACGTTGCCAGCGCCGCTGGCACCTTAAAAGCTCCAGCCGATCGTGACCGATGTCAGACCCCCCCCTGGCACCTGTGCAGGTGGCACGTAAAAAGCACCCACTACACTCGCGGAGTGGTTGGCGTTAGGAAGGGCATCCAGCCGTAGAAACTCTGCCAGATCAGACTGGAGCCTGGAGCAGCCCCTGGCTTCCCAGACCCCGGTCGAACCGTCCAACCCATGCTAGCGCGGAAAACGGACGTTAAACGATGATGATGTAGGTGATCCTTCCAAGGATCATCTACAAAGAAACAATCACTAGACATATCAAGGAAACAAAATTGTAACTTAGCATCTCTGGGCAGCACACAGCTAAAACATTTAAAACCTCAATAAAAGCTAGCTTCAATCTCAGATTTTTCATGGTAATGACACATACATAAACTACCAAATTACATTACAAATCCCTTTTATTGTCAGAAAATAATTTAATCCAGATAAGTTGCTAACTCCATAGAAAACTCACATCAAAAGACAGCTCACATTTATGGAACAGTGTTTCTGCAGCACACATTAACATCCTAAAGGGCCTTTAAAAGGACAATTAACACTTCAAAACTGTTTCTTCTGTGTCTTTTTTATTTATTACAAAATTACTAGTCCCTTAGAGCAGTGCTTCTCAAACTATCTGATGTGGCGTAGCGGCAGGGTCCCCCCCACACCAATGTGTCAGGGAGCGGTAATATTTCTTAGTAATATTAATTTATACCAGAAACAATATATATAATGGGCAATCTTTCGTCTCTAGTAGACCTTTCCGTCGATTTCCGTAAAAAAAAATGTTTTTTTTTTTACATATGGGCTTGCGGGAACTTTTGAAGTAATGAGAGCGAAAGAGACTAAGAGAAAGCGATTGTATGACGAGGGAAGTTCTTTTGAAGTTACCGTGCATGGGAGCATTGATGGACATGTGTGTGCGTGCGTGTGTGTGTGTTTGATGGGGTGTGGGAGACAGACAGTATGTTGTGTAAGTGAAGTGCTTCTGTTAGTGTGTGTGAAGAGACAGAGTAATGTGTGAAAGAAAGAGATAACTGAAATTTTTAACTCGGTGTATGTGTATATGTATGTATATTACTTCAAAAGTTCCCGCAAGCCCATATGTAAAAAAAAAAAAATTTTTTACGGAAATCGACGGAAAGGTCTACTAGAGACGAAAGATCGCCTACATTTATTTTATAAACAAATAATACAATGTTACACAAGCAGATAAGTTGTTTACTGCAGTGCATAAGGCGAAATTATTGAAATTATGCTATTGTTTGTTTCTTTTCTGGAAACTCGCTGAGTACCGGCACCGGTCCGCGGACCACCACTTTGAGCAGCACTGCCTTCGAGCATATTTAACTGTACGTCCTCTTACTCTCAGGCCTCGTCGGTGTTTGTTTCACCTCGATCGGAACTCACACTATACACTTTGCCTAGTCCTTCATTATTAGACCAGCAACACTCTGAAAGTCTCTCAAGTCTTGCAGACATCAAACGCCTCAATCTCACCAAGCTGAGAGGGTTTGCAAAGTTCCAGACAACTCAATCCTCCTATGACAGACGTATAAAACTAAAATAAAAACGATCAATGCTAATCCATGTATTTTATTATTATAATTTTTTTAATTCTTGTATTTTAAATATGTTAGCTCTGGTTACAATTAGTAAATGATGTTTTTTTTATCTCATAAAAAAAAACAACAAAAAACTTCCAAGTATTTTTAAAGCCACAACATCAAACCATATAAGAATATCTGCCTTTTGACAGATTGATGTATATTTATGAGTAGAAAATTAGCTTGAAATATGTTCATACTAATGGTGAATTCTAAAACAATGTGAACTGTCTTTACTACTACGTCTGGAATTGTAAAAAAGTGAAATCATAAACGTCATTCAAATTTTAATCAGAAAAGTTACGTGTAAATTAAAAATAAGTGAAATAGGAAATCTTGCTTCTAATGTTCTGCTTAGAATTTAGAAGGCTATAGAGTAAATAAAATACAATAGAAAATATGTCATTTGGTTCAAAAATATATTTCTTTGTAACTTACTACAAATAAAATAATAATTTTGGAATTATTTACAGGGTAAAGCGATGCTGTGTGTGTGTGTATACATATATATATGTATGTGTATATATATATACGCACGCGCGCGCGTTTTTATTATTTTTTTAGACATTAAACAGGTTATATGATAACCATATGGCAATTTACTATCATATTTAAGATGAAATACTTGTAAAATGGATAAAATTCAAGAAAGAAAGTGGAAATTTTAAATTACTATTGTACCATATGTCCACTAAATTTATCAGAGAACGGTTTCTTTTCGAGGACTCACCCCTACCAAAAAGTTAACCAGACAAAAGGATGTCAAACCTACAGTATATAAATATGAATACTGATTGTGTTAACCAACACTTTCGATGACTGAATACCCAGAGAAATACTGAATTACCAAAGAGTAACATAAACAGTCACTTCTACTTTCTAAAAGTTAAAAATTTTAAAGTCGCACATTACTATGTGACGTCACAAAAGCTGGTGTATTCTCCAAGAGTTAAAAACTTTTAATCAAATCATAAAAAAGGCACACAGAAAATACAATCCAGAAGATGGACATGAAGTTAGATTTAAAAAGGGGCAAAAACGCAGCAATGAAATATTAAACATATCCTTGAAAAGTAGACATGACAGCACAGTATGTAACCATGTGCTCCAAAATCTTGAAATTACTTCTCTCGTCACAATAAAGTTCAAATTATCACACAAGACTATAACTTAATTTTACTTACATATCATCCTCTTGTTGCTTTCTCTTAGGTTTGCCCATGCTTAATTACAGTACGCATACAACACCTTGGAATCTCACGCCACACGCAGTTAACAGCATCAACGGAAGACACCGGAAGTTGCTAAGTGCTCATGCGCTTCATCTGGTAATTTCCTTTACATATATTCGTCTCCACATGTTTTATGTTCCAAGTACGAATGAGTAACTGATGGTCTTTATATTTTTCAGAGCTTAGCTGCGTATACTTTTCAAAAAGGCCTCTTGGTGCAGTAAAATAACTTTCAACACAACAGTTGTTTTTATACACTTTTTTTTTTGGCCCGTGACAAGTAAAAGCGATTCAAATTTTAAGATTCAAATATCCTAATATATACCCAATTTGCTAAAAATCAATATCTTAATATAACCAGATCAATCGCTAGTGCGATGTTTCTTTCATCAAGCATATCGTCAACTTTAAATTGTGTAATTTTGATGACAAACGAGCTATTCTCTACTTGGTCATTTGTCTATCATGACTGATACTCTAAATGCATTGCTTTCAAAATACCCTTAGGTACCAACTTCATTCGCTCATAACGATATAAAGTTCTTTGGTGGCTAGAGATCGAGACACAGACATCAACATCATATTTCAAATGCTATCAAGTGTCAAGTCTTAATGCAAACATAGACCTGAGTCTCTACTTAGTGCTCAATTATTTGCTCTTAAGAAAATAGTGACATCCCATGGCACTTGGTCCAGAAACTAGTGTTCAAGGTTTCTCTTTGCCCTGTAAGAAATCAGGTACTCTGAACTTTCACGTCACCAGTTTAGTGTTGGTGTTACACATGGTTGTGAAGTTATTTTAGTCAACAGTCCCTTGGGTGGTCCAATGGTAATATTAGTTTCAAATTTTGGCTCAAAGCCAGCAAATTTTGAGGAGTTGGGCAAATCAAATACATCAACCCCAGTGCTCAACTGGTACTTAATTTATCAATCCTGAAAGGATGAAAGGCAAAGTAGACCTCAGTGACATCTGAACTCACAATGTAGACAGATGAAATACCACCAAGCATTTTTCCCAGCATGCTAATGATTCTGCCAGCTTGCTACCTTGCCCAATGGTAACATTAAAACCTGATGTTAAGAATATCTTCAATCAAATCACTTGTAGTGCAACTGATATGAATGCTTACTATCCAAGACTGTACTATTTAGTTTTGAGATTGTTCTGTAATAACTTGAAGCTCTCCAGTCCTCTTATTCTCTGACATAGCCATCAACAACATTGTAAAAAGAGAGTTTCATAAGAAATGAATATCTGGTATTTAGATGATACGGATCTTTTCCTTTTGAACGGCACTTTGTAACATAATTTCTAGGTAACTAAAAAGTTTTAAACTTCGTATACTGGTAGAATGTGTTTATAAAACATCATTTTCTCTTGGCTTTATTGAGAAAATTCTATAGTTTCTAAAATATTTCATCTGAAATTTTGAGCATTTCGGCAATTTTAACCAATCGATTACCTCCATTGAGCTAAAATCATTTGCTGCGTCTAAAACTGAGACAACATCCTGTCACTAACCCTAACCCTCACCCTAACCCTAAATTTTTTTTTCTTAATTATTAAATTCCGTATACGTACGGAAAGCATGTGTATAAAATTATAGAATTATTTTGTTTGTTAATTGTTTAAATTATTTTCCATTGCTTTCGTTTTTTACACGCGTAACAATTAAATTAATTTAACAATTAAGAAAAAAAATTTAGGGTTTGGGTGAGGTTTAGGGTTAGTGACAGGATGTTGTCTCAGTTTTAGACGCAGCAAATGATTTTAGCTCAATTAGAGGTGATACATTGGTTAAAATTCGAAAAATTAAACTACGTTAAACGAATTACAATTTTATCAAGAAAGCCAAGAGAAAACAATGTTTTATTTTGACACATTCTACCAGTATACGAAGTTTTAAAGTGTTTAGTTTACTAGAAATTGTGTGCCGTTCAAAAGGAAAAGATCCGATGATACTAGTGAGACAACTGCAGGAGGAATACCTAGCTAGAAGCTAGTCTTTATATGCTTAGTACTTGTTGACTAGAGAAGGTCACCTTTGACAAAGTTCCACATTCTGTAACTTAGCAATCACTAAATAAATTGGGCTTGTGAAGCAGTAGAAGTGAGCATACCAAAAGCAAAGTAGCTGCAGTAAGACTGAGGAGAAGGTTCAGAGAGCTGATTGCAAAAAGCTTCTCTCTTATAGTAAAAGACAGGCTGTGTGATAAGGGCATGTGATGTGTATAGAGAATGACAGGTGTGTGAAGTACTGACTACTCAAACTGGGTGGAACGTGTTTTTGTTGTTGTTTGTTCCTTCTCGAGCCATGCCTGGCTCATAAGGGGCGGTTTCCCGGTTTCCTTGGCATATAGGTTCCCCACCTGGACGGGACGCTGGTCCATCACAGGTGAGCTGCAAGATGCAGGAAGAAAGAGTGAGAGAAAGTTGTGGTGAAAGAGTCACCAGAAGTTTCGCCATTACCTTCTGCCAGAGCCGCGTGGAACTTAGGTGTTTTGCTCATAAACACACACATTGTCCAGTCTGAGATTCGAACCTGCAATCCCTCGACCGTGTGTCCACTGCTCTAACCACTAGACCATGTGCCTCACTCGGGTGGAACATGTGCAAGTGGGAGACCAAAGAAGACAGGATGAAATGGTGAAGACTAATCTCAAGATGCTGCACTTCATGAAAGAGATGACAAGGGACTGTGCTGATTGGCAACATACAGTTCTGGAGAGAAGCCAACTGTCAATGCAAGCATGATGAAAAGTACATAAAACGGTAGTAATAGAAGTTTCCATTTGCTGTCCTGTCACTCCACTTCATTTGATATCCTCTCATCATTCAATCACTCCTCTCTCTTTTATTCACTGTATTTTGCTACGTATGTAATGAGGAGTAATATTGAATCTGTTGATATTCAATCTCTTACCAATGCCTACATCACTTAACTTCTCACTATTCTATCAATACATATACACAGAGAAATTGCACTAGATCTGTTGATATTTTTTACACCTTCCTCATTCTGGACTACTAGCCATCATTTAGTATTGATATCTATCACTCTCTCACAATCTCTCTTACTATTATCCATCTTTCTAACTATTTATCAGTTGCTCTCTTCTTTACTAGCAAGCCAACTCCCATTATCCTCTGCCATTACTGTGTCCCACGCCACCACTGTCTGTCTCTTTCTCTCATGATTCTTTTCACATTATCTTTTTCATCTCTTCCTCTTCTACCACTCTTGTAATTCCAATTTACACTAGCTTCTTTCACCCTCTCATCTTAGTTTTGTCTTTTATCATCATCCTCTCCTATTTTAACTCTTTTGACCACATTGTTTTGAAGGAATGGAGACAACATACAAGAATAAAAGCACCCAGTACATCCTATAAAATGATTGATGATTGCGGAGGTACACTATAGGGTTGAGAGGACCCTATAGACTTATGAAGGACATTTTAACATCTCTAATGCTAGTATCTTGATAAAATGTGTCCATTACATTCTGCTAAGTATTTAGTGTCAGGAAGGGTATCCAGTTAAGAACCAACACAACTGAGATATGGTTTTCCATCCTGGAGGACTATAATCAGAATTGGTTCACATTCAGAGTACTGCCCTCTAGTAGTCCTCTAAATAACAACTGATTCAGACCATGATAACCTGTCTAACTCATGCTAGCATGGAAAGCAGATGGAAAATGCTGTTGTTATATATATACAGATATATGTATGTATCATCATCATCATTTGATGTCCATTTTCCATGCTGGCATGGGTTGGACAGTTTGACGAGAACCAGCAAGCCAGAGAACTGCAATAACTTGTGCAAGGAAAAGGTTAACTGTAACTTTGAAATTTTGGTTTGCTTACCTTAGGTATGATATACTTAGGTTCTTTCTGGTTTTTTTTTTTTTTTTTTTTTTGTCTTGGTAGGGGTAGTGATGTAAGTGGTAAGCTATGGTGTTGGTAGATAGAGGAAATAAATGTGTAGGAAGGGGGAAATTGGAGAGGATAGGAGGAAAATATGCTTTTGTAGATAGTGAAATATTTCTTTAATTCTATGCCTAACTGAACAGTAACAAAATTTCTATCTAAAACCAAATAATTTCTTCACCATACATTTCTATTGACTCACAATCTAAAAAAAAAAAACATGCTTTTCTCTTACCCTTCTCAACTCCCACTTCCTACACAACTACTTTCCTTGTCTGCCTACACCACCTAATTATCACTTACATTATTCCACCTATCGAAAAACAACCTGTCAAAGACTATATAAAGCCAGAACAAACCAAAGTAAATCATAGTCCAATGAAGGTAAGCAATCCAAAACTTCAAAGTCAATGTCAGTCTTGTAAGTTAATGAATAAGTACTTTAGTAAATAGACTTGAGTAATCCTTCTGTTTAATGTAAAACTATTTTTATATTTAACCAACACAAGAAACAGTTATAAATATGTACGGGTATAGACAGATGGACGAATGAATGAATATCTGACAAGCTGAAGGAAGAAAATAAAAGATAAGTAAAAAAGAAAAGAAGGAAATTAAGAAAGCATTAGCATGAATGTAATTCATGGTATTCACTGCGATGCAGGAAAGGAAAATTAAACACACACACATTAAAACATACGCATAAAGGTGCTACAGCTAAACAGATACACTTCTATACACACACACACATATATATATATATTATAGAGATGTACTTGCATAGCAAGTGACCTGATCTGAGATCGTGTGCTGAAACAAAAACAATTGCAGCATGGAAGGTGTTTATAAGCCATTTAAAAACACACGAAAACTGTTAGATTCACCTTGATATTCAAATTCAATTTTCCAAAACATTTTCATCGATTTGAGACTGCAACCTGTTCACTGACAAAATTCCATGCTGCATCTCTTTAAATGGCTGATAAACACTTTCCATGTTGCAATTGTTTATATATATATATATATATATATATATATATATATATATACAAAATGAGAAAATGGAGAAACATACCTAAATCAATCATCAACCATCAGATAATACCCAATCAATACTTTATTAAACCATTACACAACACCAATGATATTATACATAATATATTACAAATATAACAAGACATAGAAATAGAAATAGAAAATACATTTACATTGTAGCTGACAGCTGTTTCATCCCATGGAGGGTTGAATTTACAACCCCTATCTAATTTTATAAATATATATATATATATATATATATATGTGTGTGTGTGTAACGGATTTAAATTGATTAGCAAACATTATATTGATGATGTTGTAGTCAGCTGGTGTGACGATAATAATTTGTTATAATTGCATGTTGTAGGATGTGAAAGATGAACAATGCATGAAGTTTTAAGGAAAGTATTTATTTACCGTTACATTACAATACCTTGCCTCAACGGGCAGGTTATGGTAAATCCAAAAGCATGCAAAGTAAAGTTTGTGTTTGGGTTCTCTTCATTGTTTAATAGTAATTGCAGAGACAGATAGAATGATACTGTAAGAGAACATAATTAGGGCTAGTGAGAGTGAGAGAGTGTGGGACGTTGTCTTTCTTTTTCCCTCTGGCCGTTTAGTCTGCCTGCTTCCATGATTCTAGTGGTCAGTTCACTAACTGATTGAGTCGTCACCGACTGGTGACTAACTGATTTTTGTTTGGGGTGTTCTTGCTTTTATAACAATCCAGAGGGATAAACATACCATTGAAAACAATAGATTTAGTTGGTGGTCTTGTTATCTCTATTCTAGCTTTTGGTGAAGTAGAAGAGGTTAGAAAGGGTCAAGTGGTGAAGACATTATTTCGGCCTAGCTAAAAGCATCTGGAAGATGTAAAACTGCTGCCAGAGAAAAACCATTGTTCCATTGTGGGAAAATTTCTGTAGCAGTGTTAATTTAAATTTGGGTATGGTGGATCGAATCCACTTCATGCATGCAAGATTCACTACATACACTCTCTTGCCAGTGAGGTTCCTGGAAGGAGCGAACAATCGAAGGAAACAAAGAGATGTATGGTTGAGGAGAAATTTTGCACATCAGGAGAAAGGATCGTTGAAGTGTATATGGGACAGTTTTCTATTTGGATTAGTTTGAATAGCGGTGTCACTTTGCATGCCAAAATGTGTGCAGTCAGTGACTGGGTAGTACAGTAAATGAGTGCATGTGGGCATATACAGGAGTGCAGGTGCACATTTCGAAATTGACTGTAAAATAAGCTGAGATGAGCGAGTAAGTGCATTCTCAATCCATGATATGAAAGATCTTCCTGCAGGGTTGCAGTGTGTGAAATGCATCTGGTGCTGTTGTCATGGTTAATTGCTGAGTTAGCAAGGACGACAGTGTAAGCATGCTGGAGTAATGCGCAAGACAGATAATTTGCTCTGTTAATTGCGTGACCAAACAGGGGGAAATTATGTCTAAACATGAGCGCAGAGCATGTGATCATCTGATGTGCTTCGAGTCGGGAAAAGAATTGAGTTGACGCAGATGTATTGCAAAACAAGGAAGTAGATGCATAAAATACAGCATACAGTATTGAATATGCCAGTGATTAATGCAGTAAGGCTGAGGCTGCCAGCCGGTGCATGAGGTATTATATGCCTCAGTCATGCAGGAACAAAAGTGTGGTATGCTGGTGCATTGTAAGGGACAAACAACTTTATGTATGTGTGACTGACCTGGGTTCTTACAGAGATGAGTTGTGTCTAAAAGGGTGCATTGAGCGTGGAAAACAAGCGAGATAGGCGTGTGTGGTGCATGAATGTGACAGTGTCAACGTATGTGTATGAACAATGTGTGCAGATGCGTGTGCAAGGCCAGGCTGTGAGGAAAGGTGCATGCGTGTGTGTATGCAACAATACAAACATTTTCAAAATGAACAATAAAAAGTACAAGCAAAATAGGAATAATAATATAGAACATTCAAAAAGATATGCACATGAATTTAGCTGTTTTAGTGAAACGAGTCATCATAGAATTTGTGCTTCGCGGAATGTGTGCATTGTGGAATGTATGCATCACAGTATATGTGCATCGTGGAATGTGTGCATTATAGAATGAGTGCATTGTAGAATGTATGACTCGTAAACAAATGAAAGTGTGCAGTGCAAACAGAACAATAAAAAAGTGAAAATAACAAACTTAACTGGAAATAGTGTCCTTTGTTAAAAGTCTACTGCTGAAAGTGAAAAAAAGATATGCATGCAGAGAAAAAGAGTTGTTCAAAGTCTATGTGAGAGTCTTATGTACGTGCAAAAGTTCATTGACAATGCAGGGTTTGTACGTTGGGACGAGACGAAAAGCATGTGTGTGCCGAAAAGGTTGCATGTGCGGGCTTCTGTATTTTCTTCCAGTTAGTTTCTGGGCATGTAGGTGAATACCTTGTGCAATGGCAGTGTTGCATTGTTGTGAAGTGCACCGTAGATTGCATTGCAGTATAGTACTTTCTGTAGTAGGTCGATGGAGGGTGCATCTTGGTGGAGACGAAGGTTATCATTATTTTTCCTTGCAGCAAAATGCAGCAGCATGTAGCATCGGAAGGTATCAATTCTCTTTACACGAGGTCACTATACTTAGCTCTCACTCCCCAATTCTGTCCTTACACTCCTGTTCCTCTGTATCATTGCTATCCAGTAGCCCCCCCCCCCCAACTCCATGCATACCCAGGTCTTTCACCACTTACTCACACTCTTTAATCACACTCCCTTCGCAATATCCTGCCACTTATATTATGGCATTTGAACCTCAAGGGTATGCCCTAGCATTTGTCACCATCTATATCTCTCTCTCTTTCTTTATTCAACCATCCCATTTATATTCTGATCCCTGTTCCTTGTGAGTATGCCTGGCATTTTGCCACCATCTCTATCCTGCTGTCTCCCACTCTCTCTCCTCCTGCACTTCCCTCGGGTTGGGTAACCGTGTATTTCCTTTGCGGTAGCACACCTGTTTCTGTCTTCATTCCTGATCTTTCTCTCTCTGGCCAGGTAACCTTATACTTCCACTACAGCAAGACACCTGTATCTGTCTCACTATAACCTTTTCATCATCCAACACAAGATCACAACCTCCAATGCTTCCTCTCCCTTGGAAGTTTTTTTTTTTTTTGTCTTGCAAGTACTTGGTGACCATGTAATACAAAAAAACACTAAGTCCACTCTGCTGAGTGGTTGGTGTTAGGAAGGGCATCCAGCTGTAAAAATCCTGCCAAAACAGTCAAAGAAGTCTGGTGCAGGCTTTGGCCTAGCTGACTCTTGTGAAACCATCCCACCCATGGAAGGCACACGTTAAACGATGATGATGATGATGATGCTAATGCTGATGATATATGTATATAATTATGTGTGTGTTTGTGTCTGTGTTGTCCCCCCGCCACCATCTCTTGACAACCGATGTCGGCGTGTTTGCGTTCCCGTAACTTTGCTGTTCGGCAGAAGAGACTGACAGAATAAGCACCAGGCTTACAGGGAATAAGTCCAGGGGCCGATTTCTTTGACTAAAGGGCAGTGTTCCAGCATGGCCACAGGCAAATGACTGAAACAAGTAAAAGAATAAAAGAATACCAGAACATTCCATACCACTAAACCAAGCATGTTCTTTGAATATGTACAATGTATTTTAAGGCTAAACAGTAATTCTGTTTACGCTTGTGTAACTGAAATATTTTGGTTGGATTATATAGTTATCGGTTTTACACTTCATTCTATATTCTGTAACCGTCACAATATAGAAACATTTCTTGTGGCACCAGCACACAATTTACAGATGCTTACATTTTTTATGTTTTCTGTGAGTTTTTCACGGGTCTGGCTAGTATATATATAATGCATGTGTATATTATATATGTATATATATACATATACACATACATAGTCATTACAGTGTTATACAAGTTGCTTTGTGGTATGTAAGCCAGCTCTGTGTACACTGAGTATAAAACATGAGGTCAATTTTGCCTTTTAGCTTTTAGGTGGTGGTGGGGGGGGGATAAATAACGCACCAGTTCTGTACTAGGGTTTATTCTTCTCTAAGAATCTTTGTCTTTCTCTGCCTCTTGGAAGAAGCTGACTGTGGTCAGATCTGGATTAGGATGGATTTTGCCAGGTCTAAAAATTCATAAACATGCCATTTGTTGCAATAGCATCACCTGAAAGAAGAACATCTATTGAGGTACAGGAGTACCTTAATAAACACGAAGCTCAAAGTTTCAGTATCACATCCTTCAGATGACTACCACCTCCAGGAGAACATTCCTGAGTTTTCCCTATCAATACCACCATTCTAAGGTGCACTATATCAGCTAGGATGACTGCTCTCTCCCTCTGGATGCTTTTGTGTGAGTTCTAAAGATGTACAGGGTTTCCCAAACAGAAAATAGTCCAATGAGCTTAGATCTGGTGATCTGGACAGACAATAGTGCCTCATGCTTTTGGAATACTGTCAAAATTACCATTGCGCTGTGGCAATGATGCCTCCACTGATAGAGTATGTTTCCACAGTGAATGCAAATTCTGATGTGATCCATGGTGACATAACTTAGGACTAAAATATACAAGTACTAATGGCTGGGAAAAAAAAAAGAAAATTATTATTAACTCCTAAAGTCTGACATTTGATTTACATCACATTTAAAGATGGGCAAGTACCCACTGTTTTTGAAATCTTATATTACAAGACAGAAGAAGCAGATCTCCGTGTCTGTCTGTAACAGAATCTATAACAGGGAGGGAACAAAGGGGAAGAATCAAAACATATGACACAATGTATTTTTAGAAGAAGGGGAGGAGAAAAGTTGTTGTTGAGTGTGTGTGAGTGTGTACGTGCATGTGGGAGAGAGAGAGAGAGAGAAGAAATACAGTGAGAATAAGAGAGAAAGAGTGTGTATGTGAAAGAAAGATAGATAGAGTAACAGACCGTGTTGTTGCCATAGTTTGTCTCTGTCACAACATTTAGTAGAGGGAGGGGAAAAGGGAGAAGAAATAAAAAAAAATACAGTGAGAGAGACAGAGAGAGAGAGTGTGTGAATGTGAAAAGTAGATAGACAGGTATTGTTACCATCACAACTACCAAATTTTGAAAGATATACAGTTATGTTTTAGTTGTTTGTTTGTGTGTATGTGTGCATGTGAGTGTGTGTGTTCTGTGTCTTTCAACATATAGAAAACACAATTTAGACTTTAAAAATGACTTTCACCTTCAATAAAAGAAGGGGAAGAGGAAAGGTTGTTGTGAAGTATAGTGACAGAGAGAAAGAGAGAGAGAGTATGTGTGTGTGTGTGTGTGTGTGTGTGTGTGTGTGTGTGTGTGTGAAAGATAGATAGTTAGGTATTGTTGTCATCAGAGTAACTAGCATGTTTTGATTAAAAACATGGGAATTATAAGTGCAAATCAGTCAAAAAGTATTTAAAATAAATGTTATTGTTCAACATTTTTCAAACTGTTACTAACATTCATCAAAAAAATAAATCTGAACGTTATTTGTGCAATTTATGAAGGTATGTGTATGATTTAGAAATATTTTTATCCAGCAGTGTAGCAATGAGTATTGAACTAGTAACAAATAAAATGTATTCCATCAATTTGAGACACCCTGTATAACGTAGTGCGCTGCTTTTCCATACTTTGTCAAACTGTGGCAGATTACTGGTATCAATTTGTTTGGAAGCAGCAGAAGAATAAGCAGATGAATGGACCACATGAATGTTTTTTTTAACAGTTGCTTAAAAGAATTTGAGTGGAGAAGATACAATCACACCACTATGCCCATGATAATGTTAAGCATTTGAAAAAGATCATAAATGCTATATGTAAACAGTATGTTTTCTAATTGTTTATTTATTTCACGGATTTGCTCTCCCACGATATAAAATTATTCTGTAACTAATGGTTACATGCATTAGTAGAAATATTCATTTGTTTAAAATTATTATTGCTGTAGCCAGTGTCTTGTTTAAAATTATCATCATCATCATCATCATCATTATTTATGTCATACAGTAACTGAATAAATTCTATTAATTTCCTCTCATTATGGTGTTTTGGTTGATCCACTAGAAATCACAGCCAAACTTTGTTATAACTATGCACTTTAACTAAAAGCAACAAAACACAACAATAAACAATAAAATAATTCAACAACAAAAATGAACAGCAATGAAAAAAAATCACAAAAATGAACAACAATAAGGTAATTCTTAATGACACTTGAAAATAACCTCTTTGACAAACAAGCAAGACAATCTGGTGTCTAAAACTGGCTACAGCTTGGCAAAGTGAAAGTGGCATATTGTAACTGATGGGCTGGTTAATGGGACATTTGATTTTTTGGTTTTTAAGTTTAGCTACATGTTGTCCCATAATACATCAACTCAAAGTGTTGTTGAAATAACATTTATTTTTTTATTGAAGTTTATAATGATATGTACAATTTTAATTGTGGCTTGCCAGTAGTGTAAAGAGGTGTGCTTGAGATGAATGTAGTTTATAATTAAATTAATAACAGAAGAGATTAGATTCATGTGAAAGACGAGAATAAATGCTTTGACCATCCTAATTGAAAAATACTTTTAACTCAGGGCTGAGCTTCTGTTATAAGGAAAACTTGATGTAAAGGGCTTGCTACTTATACTTCCGAAGTGCTGTTTTCTGATTTATCCGTGTCCGCTGCCAGCCTTGGCTGGCCCCCGTGCCGGTGACACGTAAAAGCACCGTCCGTTCGTGGCCGTTTGCCAGCTCTGTCTGGCCCCGTGTCGGTGGCACGTAAAAGCACCATCCGCTCGTGTTCGTTGCCAGCCTCGGCTGGCCCCCGTGTCGGTGGCACGTAAAAGCACCATCCGTTTGTGTCCGTTGCCAGCATCGCCTGGCCCTGTGCCGGTGACACGTAAAAGCACCATCCATTCGTGGCCGTTGTGCCAGCTCTGTCTGGCACCTGTGCAGGTGGCACGTAAAAAACACCCACTACACTCGCGGAGTGGTTGGCGTTAGGAAGGGCATCCAGCCGTAGAAACACTGCCAAATCTGACTGGGCCTGATGAAGCCTTCCGGCTTCACAGACCCCAGTTAAACCGTCCAACCCATGCTAGCATGGAAAACGGACGCTAAATGATGATGATGATGATGATGATGATGTTGTACTTATATAACCGCAAATGTGCAGTAACTACTGTAACAAAATAGAACATTCTCTAATAAGAAGTGATATTCCAGTAAGTTGATTGTTTGATAACCAGAACATGTCACTTGACCTATGTGTGGCCTGGGCCTTAGTTACTGAAGCTGTAGGTTTTGATTCTAGGTCTTGCTACATAATGAAGGGTTGCCTTTACATGCACTATATCTATGAATTTCAAAAAATTCCTCCAATGAAAACATTGCAATTTTAATACAATCATATACCAATGAAACTTACTTACAATGCTACATCAGCCTTATTCAGGAACAAATAACTAAAGCTGTGATAAACTTTATAAATATTTGATAATGACAATGTTTGGCAGTGACCAACAATAACCTAGCCAAATTACAACTAAAAAAACCAGAATTATTTTGAATAGCTACTGATGATATGAGTGATAATTTTCACACTGGTATGGCACAAATGATATTTTTTATCAAAACTTGGAGGTCAAGAGGCATTCTTATCTTTCTTGTTGATCAGATATTGGTACATGAATTTCATTGTCATCAACATCATTTAACATCCATTTTTCATCCTGGCATGGGTTGGATGGTTGGACTCCAAATGTCTGTTGTGAGATGGTTTCTACACCTGGGTGATCTTACTAATGCCAACTACTTTATATAGAGTGCTGGATGCTTTTTATATGCCACCAGCATAGGTGCATCTATGCAGCACCAGCATGAGTGCATTTTATATGGCACTGGCACCTGTAAGGGACAAGCCTGTATGTATGGATGACAGTAATGTTATTAAGTCTGTAGAAACTAGAATTTCCAAGCAAAGAAAGAGACCAGACCAAATCTAGCTAAAATGAACTTTTCATATATAATCTCTAAATGGAACAGTAAAATTATGCAAGAGTTTCTTAAAGTTCAATACGTAACAATTATAGTTGTTATCCAAACTCCAAGGATAGAGCTCTATGTTAGAAACCAGCTCCATCTTTCTAGAAAGAATATTAATAAATAAAAAGAAGAGGTGGAACATATATATGCTGGTTCACAATTGCACATACAACACTCACAGCTAAAAACCAGAAGGTACATAGCCAAAAACTTCAAGTCCATCATGTGCAAGTTGTTTGAATGTATTTCTCCAGGATCACTGTGAAACATTATATGGTGACTCAGGAGCAGGAAGAAAGAAAGGCATCTAGAGCAGTAAAGAGCAGCTCCTCACCAAGAAAGCTGTCCCCAAGGAAACAAAGCAGCATTGCTGAAATCTTCTGACTGGTCTAGACTATAAGGAGGGATTTGACTTTGTCCCCAACTCATGAATACTAGAGTCACTATACTTTACCTAGGTTCCAATTGCTATATTTGATGCCATTTAGAGACTAGCAACAACATGGTCTGTTGAACTATAAAAACCAAAGCTTTCACTGTAGTCATTAACAAAATTAGGCTACCATCAAGAATTTTCCAAGTTGACAACTTATATGTAATGCTTTTAATCCTGGTAGTGAACTCCTTGTCAGCCCAGTTAAAGAAATGCAAAGACTAAAGGATTTTGATGATGACCTTAAGCAGTACTTGAGTAATATTGATGACACCAAGAGACACAACTGGTTGCAAAGATTCTCAAAGGACATAGGAATGGAGTTTGATCCAGAAAAGTGCTCATATTTGGTAGTCAAATGAGGAAAGACTGTCATCCAGACAGGGAGTAAGGATAACAATGGCATAGCTATCTCTCCTATTTCCAGTACTGAATATTGCATGAGAATTGCATAGAATTGACAAGAATATTGCAAATGTTGGTGCTGTGAGTAAAGCTAGAGTGACACAAGAATACTTCAGTAGATTTTATGAGATATGGAAGTTAGAGCTGTCTACATTCAATGAAAGTATATTCCACAATGCTTTCACAGCCTCAGTGTTAGCTTCAATGTTTGGAATACTAGAATTTGCAACTTTGACATCAGGACTAAGAAGATATTAACAACTACTGATAACTTTCACATCATCAGTGACATTAACAAGATCTGTGTTAAATGGAGAGACAGCTACAGAGGTATAACACCAGTCCAGAAGGCCTTTGAGTGCTGCATTGTATCACTTACACAACATACATCAAACAGCAAAGAGAGAATGACCACTCTTGTTCAGTGTCTATTGAAGGGGAGTTGTGATAGAGACATCACATTCCACCTAGAAAACTACATCTTTGCTACCCAGGAGAAGATAGTTACTAAATATCTGATCAACAAGAAAGATAAGGATGCCTCTTGACCTCCAGGTTTTGATAAAAAAATATCATTTGTGCCATACCAGTGTGAAAATTATCACTCATATCATCAGTAGCTATTCAAAAATGGCCACAAGCCTATGACCTTCCTATAAGATGTGAGACTGTCATAAAACTATCAATGATGCTATAAGTAGGAAGGATTATTCTGATGTCCATAACAAAGGCATGTCAGAAACAAAATGTTTCCATGCCAAAAAGTAAAGAATACAAGTGAAACATTCTAACAAAAACAGCAACCTGATGTAAGCACAATAGGCTAGATAAAGAACAAAAGTTATACACAGGTTTAGATGTCAGCTGTCCAGTAGAAGTGAAGATGTCCCTAGAAATTGAAGAAAGGGAGAACATCTATGGAAAGTAATAAGAAACTTACATCGCTAATATTCAGATTATAAATTTTCATTTGTACCTATTATTATATGTGCACTGGACAACATAACAACAGATTGGCACAAAAGCCTAGTAATGCATGGGTTCTTCACAAATGAACAAAACAAACTGATTCAGATTCTTCAATCGACTAAGGGTACAGTGAATAATTTGTTGAATGTTTGTGGGATTCTTTTTTGGAGTCTATACTGAACACATACACATTATCATATGTATATATGGAATATGCACACACATACAAACACATGTACACACACATAGACATGTATGCTCTCCACTCCCACAAAACAACAAACCTCATACACTTGTGTACAACAGTGATTCACACCCAATACATGAGTGCAAGTTTATCCTCATATGCACACATATATGCATAAAACCAAACAAGTGAAATATCCACAAACCTCCAAAAGCTGTCTTGACTTAAACAAAAGCTGTATCACTTTGTTAGAGATAACTTGAATTTTGCAAAGGGGGAAAAAAATACTTAAAAAATCAAAAGAAAATCATACATACATTAACATTCGAAATTAAGAAAGTAGTTTATTGCAAGAAGCGCCAGACAATAGAGACCATATGGCCAAAGGAAAATATCTCAGGGGAGTGTTGTGCAAACTAAACACAATAATGGTAGGAACCTGCATATGTAATATAGTGAGTTTAAAATCTGCTACCAAAATGACAAAATATCTGTTTTGTATCCAAGTAAATATTAAAGACCTTTTAGGAGTGTTGAAAATTTTAAAAAAAGGGAGATAACTCACGCAAAATCAATTGATTGTAATTGTTGGACAATATAAGCATTGCAAATGAGAGCAGACCTGGTCTTTAAAGACATCAGGTGAAAGCAAAGGACATTCTTTCAGTTTCCTTAGGCCAACTCATGGCAAGACTAAGGGTGAGCAACAAGTCTAATTGGAGTTACTTCTCCACCTTTTTTTTAGATTTTAAATATGCTTAGTTTTTATCTATCAATTGCATGAGTAACCTTAGTTAACGATTTTCAACAGGTTTGTTAGGACTGTTTAAGAGGTAGTTTTAAAGAATTATCCTGTTTAGTTATATATACCAAATGCATAGGCATGTTTCACTTTAGTATCCATTTTATTCTTACATCGATGCAAAACATTTTTATAAGACGAGAAGCGAAATCGTTTGGTGTTCATGCATTCTCCCCCAATTGTAACAATTGGTTATCAAAAATTGGCCATAGACTTAATTGCAATGAATTAGCTTGTGCTTTCCGGTATCCACCCTTTATTTCACCACAATATCACGTGTTGATGCGTTAGAACTATAATTTATCGATTTCTTTTCCCAGCACAGTAAACACGTCATCTAGGTGACATCGCAACAGCAGGTCAACTGATACAATTTTTTCTTTAGAATGCCTTGTACAAATAGAGACAGCTAACAAATTTGTTTATATTTCGTATCTTTCACAGTGGTTATTTATTGTAACAAGCTACTGCCAATCTATAAAATAAACAGTTTTAGCCGCACAGTATATATATACATATATATATATTTAAAACTCCTTAAGATGTAATCTGCAATATATTGTCAGGAGAAAAAATTTTGAACTTATGCTGAAAAGACCTTAAACATGTGAGTCATTACAGTAGCACTGAAGTGAATAATAAATTATTACATATTTAGAAGCCAGCTTTTTGGATATCCGGACTTCTTCGGTTGTTGAAGAAATTCTACTTTTACTCTTCTTGGGTTATGAACCTAGCTCCTATTGCTCCGTAAGTAAAATTTACAAAAGAAAAATGATTTTCTTTCTCTCTCTCTCTCTAATTTGGAATTTTTAATTAAGCAGGCTATTAAAAATAATTAAAATGCATATGATGCGCGCCAGTCAAGAAATACAGCAGAATTTTTCATATACTACCCGCACTTAATACGGATAATTCGTGTTGACTAAGTTGAAAAGTAGTTATTTTAATAGATAATGATTGAATTTAGTTGGCTAGCGAACACACTTTTGGGTATAGTTTACTGCTGAATTTGTGAATATCCTCAGGTTTCGGTGGAGTTTTGAAATAGAAATTTTAGTCTCTAGAAGATTCATATCTCTTGAGAAGGGTACGGAGTGGTGGGGTGGCAAAAATGTAAAACACTGACCTGTCTACAAAATACCGAAAAGTGAACGGAAAAACCGGCATACCTACGCAAGTGGGTTAATTTCTAGTTTAGGACCCGGTCACAAAAATTAAAAAAAAACAGTGTAATAGGTGTGAAATAATGTATAGTAAACGAATACGGAAAAAAAAATGCGCGCGAATGGACAGGACTCGGAAATTTTTCCGAGTCTTCTTCCCACACCACTCCCGTTCATCGGCGCAATCTTTTTTTTTTTCCTATTCATTTACTACACATTATTTCATACCTGTTACACTTTTTTAAATTTATTTTTGTGATCGGGTCCTAAACTAGAGATTAACTACGATTTTGTTTCCAGAAAAATGGAGATTTTTAAAAGGAATTTTCTACAAATACGTGTAGATTCCGATTATATTGGAATTTGTTGTAGAAAAATTTTCCGGGGCTTGGGAGAAGAGTTTCGGAAAATCCATACGCGCTAATTTTGTTTCTTCACAACTTTTAGAGTGTGTAGATTACAATTATATTAGAATTTTGTTGTTGTTATGTTGAATTACATTACATATGTATACATATATAATTCTTCCAAATCTTTCTGTTTAAACAATTGAAACAATTTGTGGGGAAGAAAGGGAGAAAATAAAAGCAAAAATAATTGTTGAGTGCGCACCCATACATACTGACACCCTTTGCATGTACCTTCAAAATGAAAATTGAAATATAGAAAAGAAGTTTTTCCAGAAATAATGTCGTTTAGCTGTTTTTTTTAGCATGTCGGGATTTCTGGTGGTGGTCTGATATTTTTGACGTCTGCTATTTCAGTAGAATTCTACGCATGCGTGAAACATCAAACGAAAGTGAAACATTCTGAGTAATAGTAAAAGGTTTTTAAAAAGATCCCATCTATCATGAATTCATAAATACGGTGTTGTATAGGGTTTTACTATGGAAAAAAAAATTATGGGCGACTTAGTTGTTTATAGCACATCTCCACCGTTGGGATCTTATTTTTTTTCAAACTTATTTCCTTTACACTCAAGCAAAAAAAAAATTTATGAATTTCTTTATTTTCGAAAACCCCCTCGGAAAAATTTCCCCCGCAAATTTCGACCATATCGGTCAATATACACGAAAACAAAAGAAAACCAGCCTACTAGATGTAAAAAGAAAATGTGTAGATGAGGAATATGAAAACAAAAATTTGCGCAAATGAACGGGAAGGACTTTCGGAAAATTCACAAGATCTGATTTTTTTCCCTCATAACTTTCAGGAAAATGGATATATATTGATGACATTTTATTAAAATACCGTTCAAATGGCACAAATTATGATTATAAAGAAATTTCTGGGGAAGATGTTTTCCGAAGGGGTGGGAACAGGATTTCTGAAAATTCACATGATCGTTTTTTTTTTCCTCCGTCGTAACATAACTTTCAGGAAAATGGATTTCTTTTGATGAAATTTTACAGAAACACTTTTCAAACAGCATAGATTAAGATTATAAAGAAACTTGTGGAGAAAATGTTTACCGAAGGGGTGGAGAGAAGACTGTTGGAAAGTTCACACGATTCGTTTTTTTTTTTTTTCCCTCATAACTTTCAGGATCTAGTTTAGCGCCTGGTCACCAAAACGAAAAACAACCAGTCTAATAGGTGTAAAAAAAAAAGTGTAGAAAACGAATATGAAAACAAAAATTTTTGCAGTCGTACATGTACATACCTTCATCTTGGTTGGTAATTATTTGATGGCAACGATTCGAGAGAGGAAGGTATAACTTGGCTGCCTCTATGAAGAACTTGTGCAACATGCTTTCTTCATGTTGAGAAGTTATAAATAAATATCTTGCAAGATATTGTTGCAGATGTAAAATTTCATTAAAAGATATCCATTTTCCTGAAAGTTATGAGGGAAAAAATCGGATTGAGTGAATTTTCCGAAAGTCTTCTCCCCCAACCAATTCCCCTGTTCGTTTGCGCAAATTTTTGTATTCATATTCGTTTCTACACGTTTTTTTATTTTTTATTTTTACGTTTTGGTGACCAGGCGCTAAACTAGATTCTGAAAGTTATGAGAAAAAAAAAAAACGGATGGTGTGAACTTTCCAACAGTCCTCTCTCCACCCCTTCGGAAAAACATTTCCCCCACAAATTTCTTTATAATCGTAATCTATGTTGTTTGAAAGGTTTTTCTGTAAAATTTCATTAAAAGATATCCATTTTTCTGAAAGTTATGATGGGGGGAAAAATAACAAAAAAAAAAACAAAAAAAACGATCGTGTGAATTTTCAGAAATCCTCTCCCCATCCCTTCGGAAAACATCTTCCCCAGAAATTTCTTTATAATCATAATTTGTGCCATTTGAACGATATTTTAATAATTTTTCATCAATATATATCCATTTTCCTGAAAATTATGAGGAAAAAATCAGATCTTGTGAAATTTCCGAAAGTCCTTTCCGTTCGTTTGCTCAAATGTTTGCTTTCATATTCGTTATCTACACATTTTCTTTTTACATCTAGTAGGCTGGTTTTCTTTTGTTTTCGTGACCGTTGCTTAAACTGTATATTGACCAGTGTTTTTCAAGAGATGATTGACTTAAATTTTTTCTTTCATTGTCTTACTTGGCTTAAGAAATTGAATAAAAGTTGTTTTTTCTTTACATATGTGTTATACAATCGTATATAGTGTTCAAGTAATGCACTATCAGTTAATAACTTATTTAAAACTAGCAGGCCCCATGCCGTCAAAAATGATGGTTAATTGTAGTATTTTATATATAAATATTGATGGTAAATCGAATTAATACACTTGTCAATGTTAACTAGTGATTGTCTTTTAGAGATATGACATCGATCGTCGTTTGCTACTGAAAGAACGCTGGTTCACATACAAACATTCACATACTTCCCTTGTGTGCACACACACACACACATGCATACATATACTCACACAGAGCTGAAACGTTGTTTGATTTTTCTTTTCAGCATTGAATGTTCACCATCCCACTTCCACTGCACACGCGCGCGCGCACACACACACACACATACATACATATACTCACACAGAGCTGAAACGCTGTTTGATTTTTCTTTTCAGCATTGAATGTTCACCATCCCACTTCCACTGCACACACACACACACGCATGCACGCACGCACACACACACACACACACATTCACACACATATACTCACAGAGTTGAAACGCTATTTGATTTTTTTTTCCACTGTAGAATTTCCATCATCCCATTACCAAGTTTACCATCATTCCTTCCTTCCTTATTCATCTATCACTCCTTCCTTTCTCATTCATATGTTGTGAGAGAGAAGAACACGAGTATTA